>NC_052065.1:25403032-25720265 GCF_903992535.2 Arvicola amphibius
CACACTGGCTAGAGCTCACACACATTGTGCTGAGGACAAGAATTAGACTGGATGAAGTTCACATACACATCATGCTGAGGGATAGAATCATGCCTACCGCATGTCTACTTTGATAGAAAATTTCAGAACAGATAAATTTGGAACATCCTGGTGTTCAAAGTCAGGATAGTGCTTATCTCTGAGGTAGTAGGGAGTAGAAGAAGGCACCAGGGAACCTCTGAGGTCCTGATGTGGGATGTGTTGTGTGTGTGTGTATCTCTGTGTGCGTGTACACATGTATGTGTGCATGCATTAGCACACACGCATGCATGCCATGGCATGAGTGTGGAGGTCAGAGGACAAGCTCAGGGAGTCAGTTCTTTCCTTCTACCATGTGGGTTACAGGATCGAATTCAGGGTCTCGGGCTTAGCAGCAAGTACCTTTACCTGCTGAGCCATTTCACTGGCCCATGGGATGTTTCTTGCTCCAGATGTGGTTCCAAGAGTATGTTCAGTTTGTAACAAGTCACAAAGTGAGCACTTCGAGACGTGGACTCTTCATTGGGATGTTTTATCGGATAATATACCTCACATTAGTAATTTTTCCAAATGCAAAAGTGAAGGCACATCGGTTGGCATGCTCTCTGCCTGTGCTATTACATGGAAGCCATTCCCAGCCTTTAATTTCTCAGCTTGAATCCATCTATCGATCCCTAGAGTTGTAACATGCTCTATAGCGAACATGAGCTGATAGGCTGGAATTGCCTCTAAGTGGCCACAGTCGGGGTGGCCTGTGGGGCTCTGTTAATGGTATTTCATACAAAGTTGCCTTGCATCTCTGCCTCCCTCCAAGGTAATGTCCATTTGTAGCCCAGGCCCTATGAGGAAAGGATTTATCTCACTCCAAAGGAAATTAAACTCCCCTGACCTGCTCTTGAGCAGTTGGGCCTACCACACTTAGGAGCCAAGTGCCCGGGTTTCAAGACCAAGACCTTCTGGTGAGCCTTCAAAAGGACAGACTTCCCATGGGAGCCTGGCTCTCAAAGAATCTTTGAACAGAGCCTTACACAAGCAAGCAGAGCAAGGCAGTGCAGCCTCCAGAGAGCACCTGTCTTCCTACCATGTCCCATTCTCTAGTCTGTTGCCGATCCCTGACCCGGAGGATCCAAAGAAATCTCATAGTCATCTACACCTCTCTACCTCTCTGGGGAGCTCAGAAGATGATCTACCAACGAGAGTCTGTTCCGGCCATGCTAGAGCACCAGATATGTGGGAAGGCAGCTTAGTAGTTGAATGCTTTCCGAAAACTGACATACAAAAGGCAGACCTTCTGAGGCAGGCATGGTGATGCATGCTTTTAATCCCAGCACTCGGGAGACAGAGGCAGGCGGATCTCTGTGAGTTTAAAGCCAGCCTATTATGCAATGAGAGTGCCAAGACAGTCAGGGCTGTTGCACAGAGAAACCCTGTCTTGGGAGAAAAAGAGAGCAGACCTTCTGGCTCTTCTCAGGAGCAAGTTACAGGCAGACATCTCCACACTCGCTTGTAGAGAAGGCTGCCATCTCTAGGCTCCAGGGAAAGCCAAGCACCAGACGTGCAATGGAGGTGGCTTCCTGTGAACAATATGACAACCATGCCTGTTGGGAAGCTGTGCCTCTTCTGTGGCAGGAGGGTGAACCTGTTGTCTATTTTACAAAAACATCCTGGACAGTTAGTCACCCATTGCTAAGCGCATGGAGAATTCAAAACCACATCTAATACAGTCCCATTGGAGCCTTGATCTCTGTAACAAATCAAGAGGTGTTTTTCTTTCTTTCTTTCTTCTTTTTTCAGTAGGACAATCATGCTTTCAAATCAGCATGGAGGGCAGACCCCATGAAAAAAAAGTGCTAAACGGCCCAGGAGGTCAAAGCTGAAGAGGATATCTAGGCCTAGAGGTATCTCGGGATAATCTATCAGGAATGGAGAATTGACCCTGTGCCTAAGGAAGACCTCCACAATTGAAGAATACATTTGGGAGTGTTGTCTACACAGAAAGCCCTCATTTGTATCTTTAAGAGGTCTGTAGGCCTTGGTGTAGGCCTTTTTAGCCTATGCACATTCTCAGTCCCTTGTCCAACCTCAGGGACCTGAAGAGCAGAGAGGTTGAGATGTTTACAACCAGCCATCTCTGAATACATGTCAAGCTATGGAGACCTAACTCTGTGCAGCCCGTGGCTCAGATCCAACTTTCCAGAAGCCCCCCGTGGCTGAAGTGGCACACAGGGACCTCTTCTCCTCAGAGAGGACACAACGGTGGTTACTCCATCATTGTTAGCCCCCATTTAACCCCACCGACTGCGTTTCTGATGTGCTGAGCCTCTCAATCCCTAAAATGATGGCTGTGAAAGTGAGCTCACCTGCCTCCACTCAGCACTCCGTTCCCCTCAGGGATCCCCCCCCCCATGACACTTCCGGCTATGGCTCCACCCCTGGCACAGCTCAGAACAGGACCTAACAAATTCTTCAAAGGACTTCACAAGTTTTCATGCAATTTCAGACCTAACCCTCCGGGCATTTCTGCTGAGGTTGTAAGATGAATCCTCAGCTGGAAACCCTCTTCTCTCCTCTCCCCTCCTCCCCTCTTTTCTCCTCTCCTCTCCTCCCCTCTCCTCCCCTCTCCTCTCCTCTCCTCTCCTCCCCTCTCCTGTCCTCCCCTCTCCTCTCCTCTCCTCCCCTCTCCTCTCCTCTCCTCCCCTCTCCTCTCCTCTCCTCCCCTCTCCTCCCCTCTCCATCCATCCATCCATCCATCCATCCATCTCTATCTCCTAAGTCTCCCCAAAGTAAGTACATAACTGAAATGGAATGGACAAAGAGGCCTTGCTCCACAGCAGCTGACTACCAGGCATATTCTGCCCCATTTCTCAGAACTGAAACCCGCTCCTTCATGTTGCATTTCGACCTTCACTAAAAAGGCCCTAAATCCCACAAGGCCCTAAATTCCATCGCACCATGACTTGTGCCAAAGCTCCACAGCCAGAGCTGGCTCTACAGTGGAGGGAGCACCTTGCCGATATATTTAGCCTTACATTTGAACCTAATTGGAGGCCAGAGAAAGTTCTTGAAGAGAGAGAAGACAAGCAGAGTGTCATTTGGGGGAAGATACACCAGAGAAAATTTGGCATCATTGGCTCAGTTAAGGGCTCTGCAATGTCCAAGATGGAGGAAAGGCGGACCTTAAACACAGCAAACGTCTAGAAAATTCCAACAGGTAGAAGTGAGCAGCAAGGTTGAACAGGCAAAGAAGCTTGGGAAACACAAAACCAACAGAAAAAAGAATTGTTGATATATGGAAAAGAACACAGCCTTAGGGGTTACTGGCCTGCAATCTCTTCTCACAGGGAAGAAACTGAAATCACAGACCATGAAAAAGTGACTTTCCTGGCTGTCAGGTCTGGACAATCCCTAACCCACCGCTGTCCTACCTAACAACACAAGGAGCCAATTCTCTAAGGTGCTGAAACCTGACCTACAGAAGTTCAGGGCTTGAAGCCCACCCCAGGAGCCCATCCAAGTTCTGTTCTGCTTCTGCGCGCTCTCCGGAGAGAAGAAACTGGCCACAGCCACCTGAGAGACATGACTTTGGCCCCAGACCAAAGGGTACAATAGAAGAAGAAACTTCTCTCGTAACTCCTACCCCACCGCAACCAAGGATGGAGAGCCTGGTCCAGACCTGTTCCCTAGGGTGTCAGGGCAACTACTGTGGTCCCCACAAAGCATGGTCATATGGCATAGAAAAATGGAAAGCTGGCTTTAACAGAGATCCCTGTTTGCAAAGCTAAACCCCTCTGGTTTATGGTCAAGCACCTGGTGTGAACTGGGCCCAATCAGAGACGGGGGCGGGTAGGGGTGGTCTCAGGTAGATGGTGGTGCCTCACTTGGGTTCCCTGGCAGCAGGGCTAACACAAATGCCTATGTCACAAGCCCCTATGTTAAAGGCTTGGAGGGGGTGAAATCTTTAAGAGGTGGAACCTGTGAAAGGTCTTCAAGGGTCACTGAGGCCTTGCTCTCCAAGGGAACTTTGGTCTTTTCCTCCCTATGTGCTTCTTGACCACAATGAAGCTCGTAGCTTTCTTGTGCGTTAAAGGCTTGGTCCCTAGCCTGTAGCATACGAAGAGATGATGGAAGTTTTAGGAGGTGGAATCTATTGGGAGGAAGTGGGGTTACTAGGTCACTTGGGGAACCCAAATCATTTCCATTTCTAGCAGTCATGAGGTGGGCAGCCTTCACCACACGCTCCCCACCCTCCATCTCGGCCTCAGCACAGCAACTCAGAGCCAGGAGCTGTGAGGCAGTGAGCGAGGCCGTCTGCTACTCCCTTTCCGTTGGCTTCCTCAGATTGTTGTCCCAGTGACAGTAAGCTTACACACTGGGCAAAGGGTTTATGGTGTGTGTGTGGGGGGGGGGGCATCCCAAAATACATATGCCTGGTGAGAAGAGGCAACAGCCAGGGAACTAAACAAACCTAAAAGGAGACACCGGGTCTGCTAAAGCTGACAGCTGACGGTCACAGCCTGGCTAGCAGTTCTGAAGGCTTGCCCTAAAATGGACAGTCCAGAAAGACTAGACAAGTTGTTTATCCCACCTCAAGCCAACCCCACAGGTTATCTCTGATGCGTGAAAGTCACTGCATGGTTGTCCCCTTCACTTTGAAGCACGTAAGGGGCCCCATTTCTATACGCCAGGCAGAGGTCTTTGGCCCAGACCCACCCACCACCCAAGGTGTAATCTCTCAGTTGTCTCCAGCTAAAGTGGAAATTATCCAAGAAGGGCAATCCCCTGAGGCAGAGGCAACTGTGAGCTGGGACACACCAACTCCCATCCCCACTCCAGACAGATGGGAGCACCATAGAGCCCAAGGGGCTCTGGACAAGGTGCTGACAGTGCCTGCTGCTTGGAGAGGTAAAAGCCACCAGTACGTGAGGGAGGCCAGATAGTCAGCCAACACAGCTGCAAACAGCCCCCAACAGACAAACAGCCCCAAGCAAAAGCATGTCTCCCTGGGCAAAAGGGCTGGGGTTTCTTCCACCGGGCTGCGTGTTCAGAGGAGAAAGCCACAGGATGGGCCAGCCATGGGGCCAAGGGATGGGATGGGGGATGGGATGGGAATGGAATGGATAAACGGACTCATTTCAGCGGCTATGTAGATGCTAATGGCATTAGCTCAAGGTTTCACTGGTGCCTCTTTGATACAAGCAAGAGAAGGGCTCTGCATTACATTCAGGGGTCGGCCAGCCATGGACAACATGAGACACAATGCCTCATATTTATACTCTCCTGCCGCCTTCCCATTCAACAAAGCTTTGATAAAAATGAGAAAACATTCTCCCATTTATAGCCACCAATCAGCTGTCATTTTTCTTTTCAAAATACAAGTACTCCTTAGTGAGATATGCATTCCGATGAAAGTTATTAGTTAGCACCTTTAAAGGCAAGCTATTGTGGAATGGAGAGAGGCGTGAAATACAGCACATTCCGAAGGGGCATGGTGGGGAGCTGCAAGAATTTGTGCGACAAGCATTTATTGAGTTCCTGTTATGTAAGAATTTCAGCACTGAGGGCTGAGGAGAGAGGGGCAGCACAAGGTCCCTCCCCTCACTCAGCTCCCCACTCATTGGGGACGCTGGATAGGGACATGCAAACACCTGCAAACACGTTGGGGAAATTAAGAGAATAACACCAGCTGTGTCCCAAGCAAGGTGCTGGGACAAGAGGAACCCGTGGGTTTCCCTGAGAATCTGATCATCATAGATGACGACTATGTCAGGGTGAGTCAGACATTGCTAATGGCCCCCAACATCTGTCCTCTCCTTCTTCCCAACATTCAGCCAGATGAAAGGGCGCAGTGACCAAAACTACATTTCTCAGGTTTCTTTGAAGTTATGTGTAACCAACCATATGACTAGGTGCGATAGGTAGTGAGAACAGAGTGTTTGGTGTGACTTCCAGGAACTATCCTTGCCTCCTTTGGGCTGGTTGTTGGATGGCAGAGGTGATGACTAGAGCTTCAGCAGCCATTCTGGACTGAGATGTGAACCTACTGCGTGGAAGATGGTGGAACAAAGAGATGCAAGTAGCCTTTGGTGTGTAACAACTTAGCGGGCCAGCTTGAAGAGCCGTGAACTGTGGGAGCCCTGCTTCACGTTCAGAGAACTAGATTTGGGCTGCATGTAAGCGCCACTGTCAGTTTGGAGGTTCCCCCAGTCCCAGCCAAGCCTCTGTTCTCCTCCGAGCTCTTCTGTATTCTAGAGTGGAGAGTCCTAAGGAATAAAAAGCTTGCTCTTCCAGCTGTGGTTCATAACATCAACAGGTAGCTTTTGGCTTTTGTCTTCTCGAGGGTCTTGCCCCTGAGCTCACGCTTCTTCTCAGTGTTGTCAATGTAGATGACCAAATAAAGCACTGAACTGGGGGACAGGGATGATGGAGAGGCCTCCTAGGCTCTGCATTACTCAGTCCACACCTGGGGACTAACCCCTGTTTTGGGGCTCCCCATGCGAGGTCAGGGCTATCGCCAAGCCTGCCTGGCAGCTCCACTTCAACTTGTGCCGATGCCAACTTCCTTCTCCCAGGCCTTGCTCAGTCCCTGGAACCTCTCAGAAGCTGCCTATCATACTGAGTAGGCCCATCTTACCATCAGCCTGCTTCTTTCTGGCCTCTCCCCCAGTCGTTCAGCCTCTTCCTTTCCCTTTCCATCTCTTCACACCAAAGCTGTGTGTGTGCAATTGGCACCTAATGTAATTAGCACTTAATATGAGCTTTTCTGTTATGCTAACAGAGTCCTCTCAGTGAAGGGGTGCGGGGCTTCTAAATGGTTCATGGGAACCAACTCAGGTAAACTGAGCCCTGAGTGAGAAACCAGGAAACCTGGGTTTCCTGACCACTTTTTCTCCCAGCATGCTGTATGGCCTCAGTTCAACTACTCAACTTCTCTGTGCTCCAAGGGCTATAACTAGGAAACAGAACCCACACTTTGGATTTGAGAACCTGCTTACAGCTAAAGCTTTGTTGGTCATGGGTTCAACACAGCTCCCTGTCCATTTTCCAAAACAGGGTTTTCTGACGTGAATCCACACCTGTGTGTTTGATTCTGGCTGCTGCCAGGTGACTGTGGCGAAGTCAAGGAGCTGTGGCAGAACTTGATGACCAATGAAGCCAACCAACACTGTTTGTTTTTTGGCCTTCTGCCAAAACTGCTGACTAAGCCCTGTCAAAACAAGCCGAGGAGCTATGATGACCCTTGCCTCAAAATACAGGACCTCACCAGCTAGATGACATGTGCTTGGAATCTCAACCTTCAACAGGCTGAGGCAGGAGGATCTCAAGTTTTGGTATAGACTGGACTACATAGTAAGTACAAAGCCAACCTGAGCTAATATGGCGAGTTCAAGGCCAACTATGTCTCAAAAAAACAAAACAAAACAAAAGCCCGCGGGAGGGGATGCGGGGGAGGGGGGTGCGGGGAGGGGGGCACGTCCAGATGGCTCAGCGGGTAAAAACACTCACTATGCAAACCTGACAAGCTGAGTTCAATCCCTGGGACTCACAATGGAAGAAAACAACTGACTTCTAAAAACTGTCCCCTGACCTCACAAGTGCCTGGCGCTGTGCCATGTGCATACCTAAACACACACACACACACACACACACACACACACATCTCTCACAGGGCCAAACAAGTGGTAAAAGCACTTGTTTCAAAAGCCTGAGTAGGTAAGTTCCAGGGTCAGATGGAAGGGGGTGGAAGGAAAGCACGAAGCGACTTCTTGGTGCCTACCCTTGAGCCCATCTGCCATACACAACAATAATAAATAAAGCTAAACCCAAAACAAACAACAACTTAGGACTGGAGTCTATGCAGTCATTCAACAGACCTGGCCTCTGTTCACCCAGAATGAAGAAGACAGGGACAGTAAGAAATACATGTGGGCAGGTGAGTGCTGCATAGAAAATGAAAGTAGATCATGAGACAAAGGGAGGGAGGTGAGGTGGAGCTAAGCTTATCATCCACTGGGCTCTGCAGCAGAAGCACAGAGGAAGCAGCAAGCGCAAAGATCCTGAGGCAGCGCTGTTGGCAGGCACACAAGGAAGCCAGCGCGGCTACAGTGGAGCATGGGGACAGAAGTGAAGCCAGCATCACCGCAGGGGCTGGATCCCAGGACATTTGAAAGATGCTAGCCTTGACTGAAAGAAAGAAAGAACTAGGAATATACAAACCATGTGAGCCAGCTGTGCCTCTCCTGGGCATTTCCCTGAAGGACTCCATGCCAACACGTGACAGAGACACTTTGCTCATCAGAGTTGACTGCAGCGTTATTCACAATAGGTGTGTTGCAGAGGCAACCTGAATGTTGTCTGCTTTCTTTATTTGTGGGTCCTAGATTTTATAGAGATAAAATCATTAATGTATGTATGATATGAAAATAGAAACGAAACTGTCTGGGGGGACAAAAATGACTAATAGGAGCAGAGAAGATAGGGAGCATTCAGGGAATATGCTCAATATACAGTATATATTTGTATGAAAATGGCTTTATGTAACCCAGTATCATGTGTAACGAATATATACCAATGAAAATTAAAAATAAATATTCTTAGAGAAGTCTAGCCTTGACTCTGAGAACACCTCATTATCACAGGAGAGCTGTGTGCAGAGAAAGAATATTTGGTGTCCACTTGGGCTTTAGGAAGGAAGACTGTGGAGGCTGGGCAGGTAGCAGGGGGCCAAAGGAAGGGTGAGCGTAACTCAGAGCCGTGAAGTGGAGACCCTGGGAGCAGTTGAATAGTGGATGTTCTCTCCCAAGCCAGAGTCAACAGCAAGGTGCTAATTTCAGATACAGGGAGCAGACTGGAAGTCTGGCCCCACCCCTGCCCATCCCTAAGCAAAGTAGCTTGTCCTAGGTTGCCTTCTGGATGCCTAGATTAGGAAGTATTTGCTGTGAGCTGTTTCTGTCAGAAATGTTTGCCATGAGCACCTGTGATAAAGTAAAGATCTTCTCACCAAAGTAGGGTCAACAGCTGGACACCAGAGCAACAGTCCCCAGAATGCACTGTGTCACAAAAGCTCCAGGGTAGTTTAGAGTCCCTTTCAGACAGAGTGCTCCTCAAACCTAAACCATCAGGTCATTTCCCTGCCCAGAGCCCTCTCAGATGCTTTGGGTCAGAGGTCAGCTAGAGCTTTCTTTGTACCCTGGGCTGACCTGAGGGACTCAGAGAACCTGTAGACTGTAGTAGAAGTTACACTGTGGGACATCTGAGAGGAGTTCAAGCAACTCCTAGAAGACTTCAGTACCTACCATGCAAGCAGCTGCAGATGGAGTTTTTCTGTCCTGCCAGACAGCTCTCCAAATAACCACACAGAAGCTTATTATTAATTATAAATGCTTGACCTATAGCTTAGGCTTATTACTAACTAGCTCTTTCAACTCAAATAACCCATAATACTTCTCTGCTCTCTACCATGTGGGGGTACCTTTTTCAGCACAGTGTATTTATTTCTTGCTTTCTCTGCATCTGGCTGGTAATTCTGCTGTCCTTCTTCCCCACACTCTCTTTGTTGCCACAAGTTCCGCCTAACCTCTACCTGCCCAGCTATTGGCCATTCAATCCTTTATTAGACCAATGAGAGCAACAAATATTCAGTGTACAAAGAGACTGTGCCATAGAAAGCGGCCTGTTCTTTAAAAACACTGAGGACACACCCATCATCTGAGCATGCAGAGGACTCCAGCCCGGTTCCCGATCTGACCGAGGCCTACTAGAACCTGTCTTCAGAGCCCTTCTCCAGTTCCTGGCCGATGAGACAATGAGTCCAATGAAGCCTTGAAATTTGACCACTGGTTGTTAAGCATTCAACAATAATAATGAAAATGCAGTGGAAAACTGGGTTTGGTTATAGGTGCCTGAGGTCCCAATATTCAGAACGCTGAAGCAGGAGGATTGAGAGTTCAAAGCCAGCCTGGGGTACAGAGTGAGTATAAAACAAGCCTGGGATATATAGCAAAACTCTATCTCAAAAAAAGATAAAAAGAAAGAAGGGAAGAGATGAGGAGATGGAGCAGGAAGGGGAGATGGTGAAGGAAGGAGAGAGGAGAGAAAAAAGAAGTGAGAGAAGAAGAGAGTATAGGGAAGGGGAAAGAGGAAAGGAGAGAGCAGGGGAGAGGGGAAAGAGATAGAGAGGGGAGGAAAGAGAGGAGAGGAGAAGGAACAGAGGGGAGTGGAGGGGAGGGGAGGGGAGGGGAAGGGGATGAGCGGAGTGGGGAGGAGAAGAGGGGAGGGAGGAGAGTAGAAATAGCACTGATGGTTGCAGAAAGCCCATTGGTGGACTAGACCTGGTGGTCCCCTGAGCCCCACTTACACACAGAGAGGCAACTGTCACAAGGACAGACCAAAGTCATCATTAAGCTCTTTCCTCCTCCAGAACACGATCATGGGCCACCTGAAAATGGGGCCCTTGATGTCCTGGGCCATGAGTAGAAAGTAACTGCCACTGAGGTAGGGTCACTTTCTCGCTCCTCTGTGCAGATGACAACGTGGGGGCTGGAGATCACCACCATAGGCTGAACGGCATCGGATACCAAACAGAGAGTGGGGGCCCCCGAGTCCAATGAGGGAGAGATTTATGCTTCTCACTCCCCATCTGCAAAGCAAAACAAAAATAGCTGAAAAGCCGGTTTTCTGCTTTAGCGCCTCTGTGAATAAGCGTATAAATTTCGGTGACATTTCTGGAGGCTTGCTGAAGGGGAAAAAAGCCATCCCCAGGACGCGGCCAGCAGCAGCGACAGCATATGGTTTGCTGAGAGCGGAGGCAGAGAGCCTGTGAGCGCTGGAAAGGTGACTTTGCTGGGAAATTCAGGCGCAAGGCACAGTGGCCCTCAACCCCCTTCCTTTTTCTTCTTTAATTTTTTCCATTTTTCATAGAAGAAGAAAAGGGAGGAGGAGAAAAGAGAGGAAAAGGAAGCCAGAAGAAAAGAAGATGACGATGATGACGATGACGACCCACTTCTAGGCAGCCACTAAAGCACATGCAAGTCCCAGGCAAGGGACAGCTGTATTGGATCCCTGGAAAGCGTGAAGGAGGTCTTTAGAATTCCATCTGCCTCGGGACAACCAGCTTTGGCCTCAGATACAGGAAGAGGACATTATAGTACACAGCTCATAGAAAGAATTTAGGAAGCAGCCCTAGGGCTGAGGAAAGCACCGGGTAAACAGGGAACAGAATTAGAGATTACCTTTCCAACCTCTCTGGAGCTTCCTCTCCAGTGAGAATTCAAGTAGGAAATGGGGAAACGTATCTCCTTTCATTTGGCAGGAGCCAGAACTGGGGTTACAACAATATCAGCCTGACACAGAGACACAGGCCACACCTCCAGTCAGAAGGCAGAAAGGGGAAGAGCTGTGTGCAGTTTCCAGGAGGGAAGAAGACCAACAGCCTTCCTTGTTTATGTCACACTGAAATCGGATGCTTAGCCATGAAGGTGGGATGCACCTGGGATCCCAGCACTTGCCAGGGAGGCCAGCCTGGTCTATGTAGGAAGGCCTTGTCTCTGTTAAATAGAAACAGAGAAGTACATTGTCTTACGCTGTAAACCAAGCAAGAACTTCAGTTATGTCTTTCTTTTTTAAAAAAAAAATAATTTTGTCTAGATTTTTTGTTTAATTTTATGTGCATGGATATTTTGTCTGCATGTATGTCTGGTGGGGGTGGGGCACAGAGGTCTGAAGAGGGCGTTGGATCCCGAGAACTGGAATTACAAATAGTTGTGAACCATTATGTGGTTACTGGGTACCAAATCCAGGTCCTCTGTAAAAGCAGCATGTGTTTATAACTGCTGAGCCATCTCTCCAGCCTCAATTAGTCTTTCCTGACGTCCATTTACGCAGTACTTCCAATCTATCACCTCCTCTTTAGGATGAACGAATGTGCTTGGAAGTAAATGGTTCAGGACGACACTGACTGCGCTGGGGGTGGGAGAAATGGTGAAAGATGATCAGAATGGTTCAGGGAAGGATGTCGAGAGGGAAAGATGTCCCCAAAACAAACTGCCTTCTTTGGTTTCACTCCGCTGCCAGCACCCAGGCTGCTGTGAGGCTGCATGGCTGGAAAGATGGAGATAGAGAGCTCTTAGGAAGAGAAGAGCTGCTCCCTCCTGTGCCCTTGCCCTCAGGAAGCAGCCGCTGGGTTCAGGAGAGTGCACTCCATCCTGTCCCCGAGCGTGACCTCCATTAGTGTGTCTGTACACAGTGTTCTGTCTCTAGAGCAAAGCTAAGAGGTTTGCAGAGCGAATGTGCTAATTTCTTCCCAGGCTTGCGAAGCCCATCACAACTTGCTTGCACCTACTTTGCCAGCGGTGGCTTCACGGGCTGCTGTCCCTGTGCTCTGCTCTGTGCACGCTGCTCTACTGACCCCTCTCCAGCCCCAAAGGCAGCCCACTCTCCTGGCTCCAGATACCAGAGCTTCAACTCCTACACTTCCGTCAGCACCCATAGCAAACTTCACTTCCACTGAGACATCTTCCCAGCCCCTCCCACACAGACCTGCTGCAGCCTCTCCCACCTCATCTTAGCAAGCTGTTGGAAGCTGTTACACCTTTCCTGGAGTCACAGTTTTGGTCACTCCTTCCCCAAAACAAGGTGTAAGATAAGGATTGGGCAACTGGTTGCTAACTTGTAAAGCAAATTCAGGAATCCCATTGAGTGACTGGGGAGAGTGAGACTTAACTGGAAGGAAAACAGAAAAGGGGAGAACACATGTATACACTCCCATACCCCATACCCCAATCCTCCGAAACCCGCCATATCTCCACACCCTCACACCCACTACCAGGTAGCTAGAGCTCAGCTCCTGGGTGAATCCCTGTGGCCCCAGTCTCGGGCTTGGCTGCAGGGCAAGGCGGCTGGATCAATTGCCCTTCCTGGACCATGATCCTGGGGCACTAGCTGTCCGTTCCAGTATTAGCCCAGGCAAGCTGCCCTTATGCTTACAAAGCCGTCAGGCAGTGGACCTGAGAGCCACGGCCCTTGGAATGGAAAGCAGACAGTATGCTAGAATCAATGCCACAGCGCCCAGGAAGACTGGCAGGCCAAGAAGAAGCACCGAAAAGAAGTAGTTCCTGCTGTGTGCCTTTGCGAGGCCCCGTGGACCCCTACTTGCCCAGCCTTTTATTTTGGGCATTACCCAAGGTCAATCGCGCTCTGAAAATATGAAAGAGGAAATTTCAGAAAGAGGTAACTCCTACGTTTTAAATAGGTTGTCCCATTCTTTGACTTACTACAACCCCAGCACCTATACTGAGAGCGAATAATGAGTGGTTTGTGTATACAGCATGGATCCGCCAGGTGAAGAGGGACAGCTGCTGTCTCAGACGGAATGGAACAGGATGGCATGAGACGTGTCACACTGGACACAACAGCTCACAGGAGGAGATCCATGAGGAACCTCAGCGGTGGCCTCTTGCTGTCACCATTGCTATGCTGTTTGCATTACTTGTCTTTTCACAGAAATACTGAATGTGCCCCATTAGCATGAGAGAAGGTAAGATAGTGTGTGAGTGAGAGACATTGCATTCACGGTTATTATTTCATTGTATTGTTATAATTCCATTTTATTGTCATTGCTATTAACCTTTTAATTCATGGTAAACTTTAGTGTAGTCTATAGAGGAGCTGGCGTTACACGTGACTTTAAGCATCCACCAGAAGTATTTCTCATGCAGGAGGGGACAACTGTAGTGACTTAGATGCAGGCTTTTACTTCTCCAGTGTGTTAGATTTCCGTTGCTGTGACAGAAGTCACGAGAAACGAGTCCAGCGGAGATTTTCTTTCGGCTCATCGTTTCAGAGGTGTTGGTCCATGCTGCTTGGCCTAAGTAAAGAAATACCTCCTAGAAGAAAGGCATGGTGAATTACCTCATGGGAGCCAGGAAGCAAAGAGGAAGTGCCCAGAGGCCAGATGCTGCCTTTGAAGGTGCAACTGTCTGCCACTTTCTCCAGCTAGGCCCCACCTTCCACTTTCCTCCAGCCTCCCAGCTCTCTACTTAAGTTTGAAATTCGACAATGGATTAGTCTGAGCCCTGCGATCTGATTGTCTCCGGAAAGACTCACAGGCACACCCAGAGGTAAGATCGACTAATCTCCTGGGTATCTTTCAATCAAACCAAAGTGACAAGTGAGATTCATCATCCCAGCTGACAGTCTAAGAACCTCGCAGCCAAGAATCCTGCCACCCTCCTCTTTGTCTTCTTCCTTAGCTGTACAGAGAGACTGCCTGGCAGTTAACCTTCTGGACGAAACCAGGGCAGGGGTGAACACACCCAGCCTGGGCCTGGCAGCGATTCCCATCCCCTAACTCAGCAGCAGGTCACAGAGAAGTGGCTAGACACTTTAGACTCTGCGTGTGGATGGCCCAAAAGGTCCTGTCAGTCCCTGTGTCATATAGCAGACAAGGATTCTGACGACAGTCAGGAAGCCCTTGCCTTCTTCCGTCAGCTCAACTCTCATCTATCAATGAAGACAGCAAGGAAAAGCAGAACGCAGGAAAGCAACCACAGATGTTGACGCAGGAAGCCAGAATTGGTAAATGCAGTGGGAAATTCTGACATTGGGTCAGGGGCTGAGAGCAACATTTGCAAGAGACTCCACCCATGCTCATTCCAGGCTAGGCTCTGCCTGGTTCTCTCTTCTCCAGTTGCCCTGGGGCATGGGCCAAATGGTGATCCTCAAACTATACATTTAAAATATATAGTTATTTGGAAGCAAGATCTTTACAGGTGTGTTTGAGTTACAGATCTCCAGATAAGGCCATCCTGCATTACTCGAGTAAACCTAATGTCATTGTGTCTGTTCCCTCATCCTCGGGTAAGCTTAATGTCACCTTCCCCTCCCCAGACTTAGCTTTTTCCAAAAAATTTATCAGCTTCTAGCACACTATAAAAAGGGTTGAAGTTTGTACAAGCATCTGTGTCTGCATGCGTGCATACATGCATGTTTGTGTATGCAGATGCACGGGTGTGTACAGGTACATGTGTGTGCTGGAGAAGGAGCTGAGAATTGTACACCTTGATCTGCAGGCAATAGTAAGTGCACTGTGACACAGGGTGTAGTTTGAGCATAGGAGACCTCAAAGTCCACCCCCATAGTGACACATTTCCTCTAACAAGGCCACACCTACTCCATCAAGGCCACATCTCCTAAGAATGCCACTCCCTATGGGGACCATTTTCTTTTAAATCACCACAGAGGGCAACTCATGGTAGGCCTCTACTACCCGCTTAGTTCATCAGGGGATGATGATCTGAACACAGAACACATTCTACAGTGATGGATACATGTCTGTCTGTCTGTACCAACGGCATTTCTTTTGATCCTCAGAATAGCTCAGGGAAGTGACATTATTGCTTTATCCCAGAGGAGGAGGTTCAAAGAGGCGGAACAATTTGTCTGAGGTCACAGAGAGGTGGAAGTCAAATTCAAACTCTGTGACCACAAGCCACACCTCTTCTCCATTTCACACCCACAAGAGGATGTCGTGTGCAGAAGTTGGTGAGAACATGAGAACCAATTCCGTGTACAGTGAAAAACTCGTTACAGACCATCTAATATGGGATTTGCACTCAAGACTAGAGGGTTGGCAACTCTATACATTCATGTGTGTGGAATTAAAATTAGGAAGGCACAACCCTGTTAACTGATATGTCCCTAAATCATTATCTGCACATTAGAAAATCTGCACTGTAGACACAGCCACCCCACAAATACAGTCAACAAACATTTTATTGCTTATAGGGCATGTTGCTCTTTTCCTTATCCCTTCTGCCCAATGGTGCCTGGAGGGGAACCTGACCCTTGAGGGAAAGTTCCAAACTCACCTATGACCTCTTATATTTAAAAGCAATCTACAGATTCAATGCAATGCCCAGCAAAATCTCAGCAAAATTCTTCACAGACATCGAAAGAACAATACTCAACTTTATATGGAAAAGCGAAAAACCAGGATAGCCAAAACAATCCTACGCAACAAAAAAGGCATCACATTCTCTGATTTCAAACTCTACTACAGAGCTGCCGTACTGAAAAAAAGTCTAGCATTGGCATAAAAACAGACAGGAAGAACAATGGAACCGAATTGAAGACCCAGATAGCAATCCACACACCTACAAACACCTGACTTTTTACAAAGAAGCAAAAAATATCAAATGGAAAAAGAAAGCATATTTAACAAATGGTGCTGGCATAACTGGATATCAACACGTACAAGAATGAAAATAGACCCATATCTATCAGCATGCACAAAACTCAAGTCCAGACAGATTAAAGATCTCACCATAAAACCAACAACACTGAACCTCATAGAAGAGAAAGTAGAAAGTACACTTATACGCATTGACACAGGAGACTACTTCCTAAATAGAACCCCAGTAGCACACACACTGAGAGAACAATTAATAAATGGGACCTCCTGAAACTGAAAAGCTTCTGCAAAGTAAAAGACACAATCAATGAGGTAAAATGGCAGCCTACAGAATAGGAAAAATCTTCACCAACCCCACATCGGACAGAGGGTTGATCTCCAAAATAGACAAAGAACTCAAGAAATTGGTTATCAAAAGATCAAATACTCCAAAAAAATGGGGGTACAGACCTAAAAAGAGAACTCTCAAAAGATGAATCTAAAATGGCTGGAAGACACTTAAGGAAATGCTCAACATCCTTAGCCATCAGAAAAACGCAAATCAAAACAACTCAGAGATTCCATCTTACACCTGTAAGAATGGCCAAGATCAAAAACACTGATGATGCTGGAGAGGTTGTAGGGTAAAGAGAACACTTCTGCATTGCTGGTGGGAATGCAAGCTGGTACAGCCCCTTTGGATGTCAGTGTGCTGATTTCTCAGAAAATTAGGAAACAACCTTCCTCAAGACCCAGCAATACCACTTTTGAGTACATATCCAAAGGACGATCAATAATACCCAAGGACATGTGCTCAGTTATGTTTATGGCAGCATTATTTGTCATAGCCAGAACCTGGAAACAACCTAAATGCCCCTCAACCAAAGAATGAATAAAGAAGATGTGGTACATTTACACAGTGGAGTACTACCCAGAGGAAAAAATATCTTGAAATTTGCAGGCAAATGGATGGCTCTAGAAAACATCATATTGAGTGAGATATCCTAGACCCATAAAAACAAATATCATATATACTCACTCATAAGTGGCTTTTAGACATAAAGCAAAGAAAACCCAGCCTACAATTCACAATCCCAGAGAACCTAGACAACAAAGAGGTCCTTAAAATGAACATACATGGATCTAATCTACATGAGAAAAAGAAAAAGACAAAATCTCCTTCTGAGTAAATTGGGAGCATGGAAATTATGGGAGAGGGAAGAAGGGGGGAGGAATAGAGGAGAGAGAAGAAAAATAGATAGCTCAATAAAACCAATAAAAAATAACATTCTTCTGGGCATACTCAGCCCATGTCATAGGCAACCTGGAAACCCCAGACATGATACAGCAGGAACCATATTCAGACAAAGGTAGGGAGGGCAGGAGGGCAGGGATTGCTACATACTTACTTACCTCAGATTCCCAATACCAGATAAGGGCAACCCAGGCCTACATTCCTCACTGCTTTCCAGAGGTTCCCAGCAGGTCTGTGCCTCACTTACCCACTATTTACAATGTTTAGGGGCTCTCCTCCCTTTCCTGCCTTACTTCTGCACCCACTTACCGAGTTGCTGGGACCTCTTGTCACATAAACGCCTTGTAGGCGCCTTTGAGAGAAGGCTAACTAGGGCATTGGCCATGAGCATTATGCTAACAGCTGGAAATGTGGAGCAAAGAAGACTGTGGTGAGCCAGAATCCCAGCAATGGAAGGATCTGGAAAGGCAGCTTCCTCTGTAATGTGATGCTCCTGCTTGCCATGCTGATCAGTGGCACACACACCAGGAGCATGCCAGAAGGGTGACTGTGGTGCTTTGAAAGAAAATGGGCTCCAAAAGGGGTGACACTATTTGGAGGTGTGGCCTCCTTGGAGTAGGTGTGGTCTTGTTGAAGAAAGTGTGTCAATGCAATGGCAGATTTTGAGGTTTCATATGTGCTCAAGGCAATGAGACAGTTTACTTCCTCTTGCCTACAAAATAAAGAACTCTCATCTTCTGCCATGTCTGCTGCATATTGCCATATGATGTGGGAGGTCCTTCTATATGTGTTGCCTTTATTGGTTGACAAATAAAACTTTTTTGGCCAATGACTTAACAGAGTAAAGCCAGGCAGGAAATCTGAACAGAGATAAAGAGAGAAAGAAGGTGGAGATGCTATTTAGCCACTGAAGGAAAACGACACCAGAACCTTACCAGTAAGCCATAGCCTTGTGGTGATACATAGATTAATAGAAATGGGTTAATTTAAGATATAAGAGCTAGCTAGTAATACGCTTAAGCTATTGGCCAAATAGTGTTGTAATTAATATAGTTTCTGTGTGATTATTCAGGTCTGGGAAGCCAGAAAACAAAGGCACAGCCTCTGACTACAGCCATGTTCCCCATCATGATGATAATGGACTGAACCTTGGCTCTGAACTGTAAGTCACCCCATATAAATGCTTTCCTTTATCAGAGTTGCCATGCCATGGTGTCTCTTCACAGCAATAGGAACCCTAACTAAGGCAATGTCCTACCAGTCCATCAGTTCTGAAAACACCTTCCAGTTCTGACAAACTAAGCAAGAAAGTTAGGCTCCCACGGCTCAGATGAATTACCTTATAGAAATCATTTATCTTATGAATCCCCAAGTGCTCAGTGGGGTGCTAGGTTCAGCATTACCAGCCACATAAACCAGAATTTAACAAAGGGACTCTGACTTGATCCCCAAAATGTAGCCCAATCCTGCTGTCTCTGAAGCTACCTAAAAGGACACGGCACGGGCTCTGAAAGATACATCCATGAGATGTGTCCCAAAAACATTTTTACAGATTTTATTTTTTCTGTTTTGTAAATTGTATGAATATGTGTTTGTGCCTGTGAATGCAGCCTTCTCAGAGGCCGGAAGAGAGCTCCTATCCTATGTAGCTGGAGTTAGAGATGGTTGTGAGCTACCTGGGAACCAAACTCTGGTCCTCTGCGAGAGTATAGAGTGCTCTTAACCACCAAGCATCTCTCTAGTCTACCCACCCCGCCAAAGCATTTTTGAGTGATAAAGGCCATCTGGCAACTGGTAAATGCCTCCCCATTAAGTGTCTCACTCAGAGGACCACGCCCAGGAACAGAAGCAACTGGGGAGGAATGGTTTTAATGCAAGGTTTCATTGTCTTAAAATTGTACCTTTCTTTTTTTATAAAATACCAATGCTGAACCAAAAAGCCAGACAAAATATGGACAAGAAATCACCACATCCCCAACAGAGTCCCAAAGGAACCCAATCCTGCAAGCAAACTGTGAGAGACTCCTTCCACTCAGCTGCCTGGAATGGCATTGTCCTCAAGGGTGTGAGGTGGCTCTGAGTTGACTGTTGAGAAAACCTAATGCCATGTGGCCAAAGCCAGCCATCGGTCCAGTAGTCTGTTGGAGCCAAGCCCCTCTTAACATTCTTAGCTCAGTCTCTGGCCTCTACAGACCTCCACTGCCTGGTAACCCAGAGCCCTGGAACTGCAAGCAAGCGCTGCAGCTGGGAACTCTTAGACCCCTCCAGTTTTTGCCAAGGTGTAGTGTGAAGCGGCGGGGCCGTGTCCCGCCACCCGGCAGCGGCTAGCTTTACACCCGAAATAATTACACGGAAACTGTATTCTTTTAAACACTGCCTGGCCCATAGTTTCAGCCTCTTATTGGCTAATTATCATACCTTTCTTTAACCCATATTTAGTAATCTGGGTGGTACCACGAGGTATGGCTTACCAGGAGAGATCTTAACCTGTGTCCATCTCGGAGAGGAGCAGCATGGAGACTCCCTATGGAGACTCCCTATGGCGACTGCCTGAAGCGTCTCCCCAACTCTACTTCCTTGTTCCCACAATTCTGTTCTGTCTACTCCACCTACCTAATTTTCTGTCTCTTAAAGGGCCAAGGCAGTTTTCTTTATTAATTAACCAATGAAAGAAACATAGACAGATAACTCTCCTCCATCACCAAGGCACCTTAAATGCCAGCTTGGAGATCAGTTCCAGGGAGGGTCTGTTCCAGGCTGCTTCAGGTTTTGTCATCTAGCCTGCACTGAGATCCATGCAGAGACCACCTAGGGAGTCCCTGTTGTCCCTTTCCTCCCTCCCTGAAGAAGAAAGTAGTTCTTGCTGCTTTGCAGCTGCATCCTCTAAGGAGTCCCCAGAGACTATAGGATAATGTGACCTTCCCATGCCCGGTAGCCTGCGCTGATCCCCAGGAAGAAGCCGGAAATCCCTCTCCTGGACTCTGCTTTGCAGCAGCCAGGTGCCCTCCCAGAACAATTGGGCAGCTGAACTTTCTTCCTGAGCCTTAGTTTCTCCCTTTTTTTAATTCACAGGGAGCCAGGGGCTGGTGGAATGGTGTACTAAGATCAAAGGGAGAGGGAAGGGGCTCCCCTGAAGGCACATCAGGCCTCTGTGGGAAGGAAACAGTTTCTAATCCAGGAAGTAAAACTCCTGCATTTTAGGCGGTGCTAAAAGATGGGAGATTCTGAGTCTCTGAGGTCTGGGATGGAAGAACAAGAGGAGTCTGGGTTTTGGTTTTGTTTCCCACTGCCACCCAATACTAAAAGGGGTGAGCTGTATTTTGCAGCAGCCTCAGAGGGTGAGACCATAAAGTAAGCATGTTCGCGCAAAAGCATTTCATAGAAACCCAGGGTCTGAAAAGACCCCAGGCCTATTCTGGGGTTCACTTCTGTCCCAGTCCCTCTCCAGGCTTTTTCATGCTTTCTAAACCGACTCACTCATTCCACAAATATTCATGAAACCACTCTTCTGTGTCAGGCAGTGGAAATACAAGGAAGAAGAGCACAGAGGTAACCCGTCCTTCAAGTATGTGCACCATGTGGAGCAAAGAGCCCTAAATAAAGCTGGAGTCTATCTTGAAGGAAGATGCTGTGTGCTTTTCTGCCATAGGGTGTGAGCTAGTGTCGGGAGTGAAGGAAGTTAGGCGGAGTAGATCGTGATCCTCAACAGGAAAAGAGAACCGCCAGCGGAGGAGGAGAGCCATCCAGAGATTATCCCTGCACATCCAGTTCACAGTCATCAACACCAAAGAAGAACCACCTCACCTCCACCTGCATCCCCATGCATGTTCTGACATTACAGGAGCAATCAGGAGAAAACACACGGGGAAGCTCCATGGAACAAACAGCCCAGTGTCCTCCCTCAGAGATGTGGCAAGAGAGGAAAGGGAACAGCTCAAGGAAAACGGTTTCATATGTGTATCCTTATTTGGATGCTAACACAGACACGCCACCTAAAAATACACTGAATGCCCGAGAGTTGCCTCAGTGCTTAAGAGCATGCACTGCTCTTGCAGAGAACCTGAGCACAGTTCCCAACCCCACATCAGGTGACTCCCAGTCTCCTGTAACTCCAGCTCCTCCAGATCTGACCACCTCTTCCCTCACTCGCAAGCACGTACAGACACACATACATACCCATACTTTTATTTATTTTTACATACCCATACTTTTAAAACAATGAAGTACTATACCAAATAAAGTAAAATAAGTACATCATCAAATAATATTTAAATATACTTAAATATTTTAAAATAAAAAATCTTTTTAAAATTATTAAAATATGATCATATTGATGAAGCAGTTGGAAGTCTCAGCACCCTCTGGATATATGCTACTACTTAAGAATTGTTAAATATCTTTATGCATAATAATGGTATCTCAGTTTTTTGAAAGTCACTAATCTTTTATAAATAAATGTAACAATACTTGTGGGCATAATGATGTAACACCGTGATTTGCTCTACTTCTTGTTTGGGAACAGAGACGTTGATAAGGATGCAGGTGAAGACCAGTGACCATAAGTTGGTCATTGTTATAACTCCGTGTTGTGCAAAGATGCTTTAAATATGCTTTGCCATGGTTTAGATAAAGTTTGAATATGCCTGTCAAGGGCTTATGTGTTGGAAGGTTGGTCCCGGTGTGGCGCTGGGAGGGATGGTGGGACCTAAGGGAGGTAATAGGGAAGCTGGTCTCCAAAGGGATTAATGTAGTTATCATAGTACCCCATAAGCTCCCTTAGGACTGAGTTGCCGTGAAAGTACAAGTTGAGCCCATACTCTGGCTTCTTGCCTTGTGATCCCCCCTTATACCCACTCCACACATTGTGATGCTAGTACTAACAAACCGACTCACAACACCCTCGAGCCTTCAAAGAAGGAAGCGAAAAACCTTCTTTTCGGGTCAGCGAGATGGCTCAACAGACAAAGGTGCCTATTGCCAAGATTCATAGCCTGAGTTGATCCTCAGGACCCCCGGGATAGGAGAAAGCAGACTCACATGGGTTGTCCTCTGACTTCCACATGAAAACTGGAAATTTTCACACTCCCTGCCAAAAACAAATACATAAATGTAATGGGAAAAATCCCGTCTTTAGGTATTCCTATAGTAGTAGAAACTGTAATAATATATGTTTAAAATTTCCATTTTAAAAAGTTCTTCTCAGGGTATATGGGCAAAACCTGCAGATATACAAAGAGCTCTGAGGAGGACTGGGTCCACATATTCCAGCTCTTAAAGGTGGGCGGTGCATCTGGGCCTGGTGAAAGACTGTGTGTCATGGCAGGGCTAAGAAAGGGGAGCGGGACTAAATTATGTTGGATCCAGGTGTCTAAAACTTACTCCCTCTGCATTTCTGAGGTTATTTTTGAGCCTCTGGAAAAATGAAGTCCAGGACTGCCCTGTTTTTCCCACCACACGAGAGGGACGGAAGTGGGCACATAGGCATGTTTCTCGTCAGCACATCGTGAATAATAGTTGAGTGACCCTTTTCGAAGGGGTCCTGGTCAGCGTGAGGAACTTCTCCACTGAGTGGAAAGTTGCAAGCGCAAATAAACCAAGTGTGGCCTTTGACGAGGCCACGAGACTGGCACAAACACTGCATCTGTTTTCTGTGGCCACGATAACCAGCAAGTACAACCTGGGTGGCTTAGATCAAGGTAAACTGAGTCTCTGCCCATGCAGGAGGTCAGAAGCCTAAGCTACGTGTCTGCCAGTATCCATGCTCCCTCAGAAGGCTCTCAAGAGGACTCCTAGCTCATTTCTCCTAGCAATCCTTGCACTCTTTGACTTGGAGACACACTCCCAGTCTCTACTGCCCTCTGCACATGGCTTTGTTCCAAGTCCCTCTCCTCATAAGGACAGCATCACCGGAAGACAGGCCCACCATGTCACAATATGATCTGCAGACACCGTACTTTTAAGTGAAGTCACGGCTGCAAGTGCCAGAGACTAGGGATGAGAACAAAGAATGGAGCTTGTCAGGTTGCTCAGGGACCCCAAAGCAGCAACTCCAAAACTGTATTTGGGGAGGCCAGGGAGGCCAAAAAACAAAAAAAAACAAAAAAACAAAACCCTGCTTTCTGCTTCCTTGTTATCTCTTACAGCTGCCTGGAAGCTACGTGTGAGGACTTGAACTGGAGCTACGTGGAGGTGAGAGGGGGCACTTGAACACCTTGTGATTGTGCTGACTGCACTGACTAGCTCATATCCCCTAGTATGCTTGCGCGTGCGTGTGCGCGTGCGCACACACACACATGCACACGCACACAATTTATCGCCTCAGTTTCTGCTTTAAGTCCTTAACAAATCCTCCAGGATAGTCAGCATCTCAATAGTACCTCACTCCCAAGGACCTGCTCTGCAGGAGTTCTGCACGCTCTGTCTCTTGTAGCAGGGTTTCTTGGACTGCCAGTCCCAAGTCATGACACGGAGACTTATTATTAGTTATGAATGCTCAACCTAGCTTATGCTTGTCCCACTAGCTCTTATAACTTACATTAACCTGCTTCTCTTCATCTATGTTTTGCTTCGGGTTTTTTTTTCACCTTTCTTTTATTCTGTGTGTCCTACTTTTTTCTGCTTCCTCCATGTCTGGCTGGCTGGTGGCTTCCTGACTTGCTGGGCCTGAGCATCTCCTTCTCTTTCTCCCTTGTTCTTGTCTCTCCTCATTCTCTCTTCTCTCCTCTAGAGTCTAGATTCCTCCTCCTACTTATTCTCTGTCTGCCAGCCCCACCTAACCCTCTACTGCCTAGTGATTGGCCATCTAGCTTTTTATTAGACCAATCAGGTACCTTCGGCAGGCAAAGCAACACATCTTTACATAGTTAAACAAATGCAGCATAAACAAATGTAGCACACCTTTACATAGATAAAGTAATATTCTACAACACTCTGAGTTATGACCCTTTAATAAATTTGTCTCTAAAAATCACCCTTTGGGCTCTGTGCCTTTTATTCTTTAAATTCTTGGAACAAGAACTCCAAAACCACTGATTTAAAGTGGCTTTAGTGGCCACTAAGTTTTCTGGGATCCTGTACCCCAAGCAAAGTCCACCTGAAACAAGAGGAAAAGCCTCCATAAAACTAAAGATACCCCAAATTTTCCCACCAGGTCTTTCACATAATTCTTGGGGGACACAATTCACCTACAGCATACTGTTGGGTGGACCCTGGAAGTGATCATCAGTGGATCCATTCAGACTTCCCTTGGGTCTCCACTTTTCCTAAAGTCTCAAGGGATCCTGAGAGCCTAGTAAGCCACATAGTTCCCTTAAAGCAATACCGTTGAACTAAAGGAAAGTATCCTAGAATTGACCAGGCGCTGATCACATGATCAACTCCTCCAGCCTATAGAGGCTGGTGCAGGAGGGTTTTGTAAATATTGGACTGGCGTGGGGCAAAAAGCAACAATAGACAGTCACTGCAACTACTGAGCACCATCATGAAGCAAAACATTGGAATGTTGATTTCCCTACAGCCTAGTGGAATGGAAGGTTGTGGGGATGTGGGCTATCAGACACTCCCCAAAAGTTCTTTTGAGCTAACATCAAAAGTATGTTTAACATGACTCTCTGAGCTAAGTATGTCCCTCAAAAAATATGTTGATAGGGTCTTTGCAGATGTAGTCAAATTAAGATGAATTTTGAAGGATTTGGAATGAGTTCAAATCCAGTGACTGGAGTCTTTAGGTAAAGAGAGAAATGTAGACACACCCACCCCAGGAGGAAGGCTATGTGAACACAGGCAGAGACAAGGCAGGGACTGCTGACCATGAGAATCTAGAAGAAAGGCCTAAAACAGGTTTCCCACAGCATCTCCTAAAGGAAACATCATGTCCCCAACACCTTCATCCCCAACTTCTGCTTTCAAGAACAAGAAGAGAATCCATTTCTGCTATTTCAATCCAGCCAGTTTGCTATCATTTGCTCCAGCAGTCCCAGGGCACTTGTACACTCTCTCTGCGCCTTTCAAACAACTTCAGAACAGGAAGCACTCCTTTCTTCCCAGGCCCCACGACTCCTCTGATTTTGTTTCTACAAGGATACTGTTGTACACACACACACACACACAAAGGGAGAGAGAGAGAGAGAGAGAGAGAGAGAGAGAGAGAGAGAGAGAGAGAGAAAGAGAGAGAACCAATTTGCAGCTGGTTTACCAAACTCAAGCAAATAACCACAACATCTGGCATTGTTTGACATTGCATCTGTAATCCACTCCAAACATTAGCATGGTTGTAAGTGAATACCAGCTTTGAGGACCCAGGGTGAGGTGAGATAAGGGTGGGATCTGTCATTTTTTCCTTCCTGTCTGACAGTAGCTTTTAGTTCCTGGCATCCATCAGTGGGTTGGTGAAGATGGGGAAAGGGTACAGCGAATGGACATGGCAAGTCTATCATCAGATGGCATCTTGGGCCTTCCCAGGACTTGGAGGCCTTGGCTCTTTCACAGAAGCTTCTGTGGGCTCTTCAGGACCTCTGACCTCAGCTTCCCATGACAGTGCTGGCTGCCCTTCTTTGAGTGAGCACTTCCACCCCTCTTTGGGAGGCCCGCTTGCAAAAACATTTGGAATCAAACCCACTACCATTGTGCACAAAGCCAGCCTGCCCAGGAGTTTCAAAGAAATTCCTACAGATCCTGGGACAAGGATGAGCCAGCGTGACTCACCTGTCTGGGAGGAGATGCAAATATATACCACTGTCCTGTTGTCACATTGGAGAGCAGTCATTTACTTTACAGAAGTGGCTCTCTCTGTCTCTGTCTCTGTCTCTGTCTCTCTCTCTCTCTCTCTCTCTCTCTCTCTCTCTCTCTCTCTCTCTGTGTGTGTGTGTGTGTGTGTGTGTGTGTGTGTGTGTGTGTATGTGTGTCAACTTCCAGGTCATAGTACCCAAAAACCTTTTGGAATCAATTAATATATACTGTCCTGTTACCACATGGGAGGACCATTGTTGGTTCTTTTACTCCTTGCTCTTTTGGGTGCCCATCACCCAGCATCCAAATAATCACACATGGAGACATTTTCTTACTTATGAATGCTTGGCCTTAGCTTGGCTTGTTTCTTGCCAGCTTTTCTCTAATTATCCCATCTACATTTTGTCTCTGGGCTTTTTACCTTTCTCTATTTCTGTTTACCTTTCTTTACTTCTTATTCTGTGTCTGGCTATGTAACTGGGTGGCTGCCCAGTTATCTTGTCAATCCTTGATCTCTCCTCCTAGATTTCTCCTATTTTTAATCTGCCTGCCAGTTCCACCTATACTTTCTCCTGCCTTGTTATTGGCTGTTCAGCTATTCATTACATCAATCAGGTGTTTTAGACAGGCAAAGTAGCATACTTCACAGAGTTAAACAAATGAAATATAAAAGACTGTAACACATCTTTGCATCATTAAACAAATGTTCCACAGCATAAATAAATTGTAACACATCCTAAGATAATATTCTACAATATTCCCCCTTTTATCTAAATAAAAATGAAAGGTTTAACTTTAACATAGTAAAACTGTATTCAACAAAACAGTTATCAAGTAAGAATTACAATTACAATATTCAGTTCACTTGTATTGAGCAAATTCAGAGAAAACACTCTACCATCCATCCCATCTTAGTGACTCCAAAGTTTTATATGTAATTTCCTTTCTATCAAAACTAAGGACAACTGAAACTCTAATAATTTAGTCTTTAACTTCATCAAAGGCCCCAGAAGGATGTAATATTATCTGAGTAAACAGAAAGTGCATTGCAAGTAACTTCCAAAACTCTAGAAAGGACAGAGACATCTGACTGTCTGCACAGTCACCCAAAATTCCTCTGCAATGTTGAGGCATCCATATTCAGTCTACAGGCCTAGAGTATCTGGCAGACTTTTCAGTGAAACAGGAAATTTGAAGGACTCTCTTGCCTTGTTTTGGCAAAGTTCAGCAGTCACTTTCCTGAGGGTCCTGCATGTCCAGTTTATATACCATATTGTCAAGTAGTCAAGGAAAAAGCATTTTCTTGCCCAAATGACTAGTCTTGACACATTGAAATCAAACTCCATAATAAATTTCTTCAATGTCCATCATCCTCTTTGAAGCAATTGGTTCTACCAGGTGTAGATATGTGCCATTGTCAGGAAAAGCCCTAAGTTAACAAAACATTTTAAATGTCATATTCTATAGGTCTTTCAAGTGTTTAAAGACCATTTATCTATCTAAATTATATCTTGTATGATCTTAAAAACATACCTGACATATCTATAAATTTGACTGTTATAGATGACTACTGACTTGTATTTTTTATTATCTTAACTAGTTTATAATAATAGTTTTCAAAAACTAGAAATGTACCTCACATCTTTAAATGAACTGCATAGATCCAATACCTTAAACAAGAGAAGAAACATATATACAGTGTGTTGTAACAAAATAACCTTAAATTTGTATCAATATACAAGAATCTATACAATACAAAATATGTGAGACTAATAGCTGTTTTTTAGTTTAAAGTAGATTCAGTAATCTACCTTTTTATCTTATCATTTAGAGGATATAGGAATGATAACAAACATCCCTAACACACCAAATAACCAAAAGCTTCCCACACTATCTCTTTGAATGTGGGTGTTGTGTACTCCAGACTGCTCCACTGTTGTCTGTTGGCAAAGGCCAAGGTAATTGTCAAGTCCTGGGAAGGCTAGCAATAAGTTTTGTTGATATATATCACCTGCCAAGATCAGGGGGTCTCCCTTGATCAAACATGACCCATATTAACCTGGAATGAAGCTACAACCTCTTGTTTCTTATGAAAACAAAAGCAAATCTGCTTCTCCAAAGCGTTTTTGACTTCCATTTGACAAATACATTTTTTTACTTCCATTTAAAAGTTAAGGCACTCTGAAAATATCTAGGCTGAATGATTCCAGCAGTTCTTTCTATCCCAGGTCTCTTAGCAGCTATAGTTTGCTTATAAACAACCAAAACATTCAAAATCAACACAATAACATACAGGATCCAGACTCCCTGTGTATTTTCCATCTTATATGACTCTTTTCTTTTGTATTACTTTTACTCTCTTTAAAAAACTTTATTAATTTTTAAACTACTCATTTTTTCTATGACTATACTCCTGTTCTTTTTTTCATAAGCTTACACACATTGTAAAACACACTGGAACCTGTTTAGAGGTATTTTTCCATCTGGACCTCTTCTATTGCATATCTTTTAGCCTTTTTTTTTGACTGTGTGAGCAAACTTTAAACTGTTAAGCTACAACTGGTTCCTCCATGCAGCTCTATTGCCTGGCTCAGCCCACTTCTGGGGTCCTGAAAAGCTCCCAGCCTGGTTAGAGGTGCGTTTCACCAGGAACTGCATTCATACCCCCAGCTCTGAAATGGCAGTACCTTGAACTGTGGCAGGCATTTTCACTTCAGTTTTTATTTCTATTTAGCATTAAAAAGACTGTTTCTACAGGGCAGAACTTCTTAAAGAAGCTGTGTTCATTTCTTTCTGCTTTCTTGGACCCTAGAGGTATTCGAACCTCATGTTGGTGTGACAAAAAGTTATTGGTTGTTTTCTTTCTCTTATTACTCTTTGTAGCTCTTTTCCTTCTTATTCCATGTCTGGCTGTGTGACTAACCCTTTCTTTTCTCGCTCCTTGATCTCTCCTCCCTGATTTCTTCTCCTATTTATTTTCTCTTCCTCCCAGCCCCACCTATCCTTTCTCCTGCCTTACTATTGAAATTCATCTACTCATTAGACCAATCGGATGTTTTAGACGACAGAGTAATGCAGCTTCAGAGTTAAATAAATGCAATATAAAACAATGCAACACATCTTTGCATCATAAACAAATGTTCCACAACATAAACAAGTGTAGCACATCTTAAAATAATATTCTACAACAGAGGGTAGTCATTTACTTTACAGAAATGGCTCTCTCTCTCTTTCTCGTGTGTGTGTGTGTGTGTGTGTGTGTGTGTGTGTGTGAACTTTCAGGTCATAGTACCCAGATAACTTCCAGAACCAAGTATCACTGGGCCATCCAAATAAATGCTGATATAATTTGTCATAGGTGCCCAGTAAACACCACTTCCCCACACCACACATCCACTTTAACCCATTTTTCTATGTGGGGCCCTCTGGCATCAGCAAGAAATTGGTTCTCAGCAAAGAAGCCTGGTCACAGAAAATTCCAGTGTCTCCTGTCTTCAACCTTTTATATGCTCCTCTAGATTTAGAATTCTCTGAGTGCTTCCTTGCTATTTGATATTGAAAACAAATCTGCAGTGTGGTCATCCACTGCAAGTACTCAGCTATTGTCTTTGGTGCCCCCAATTAAAGCACATGGTTTTGTGCCCTAGCTTGGAGGCTCAATTCTAGAGGTATTGCTAGTTTCCCACTTCCATCCCACACTAGACTCTGCTGTAATATTAAGTTAGGGGCCTCATCCTAGCCTCCAACATCCATCTTTGGAAGCCCCCTCCCCTGGGAATCGCCTTGGTCCGTATTCCTCCTCCGGGAAAGCCCTCCAAACATTGACCCCTCCCTAGGGAGGGTCAGGACCACTCCCACAGGCTATTTAGGCTGCCGACCAAAAAAGGAACACATGGTCTCCCCCTCTCTTTTCCTCATCATGCTCCAGCCCACCCCGGAGCGCTGCACTAAACGTGGGTATCTTTTATTCGGTCTAATTTGGTCTAATTGGAATTATTTGCATTGTGGGAGAGGCTCATCTTAAGAAATATACCTAACACCTGCCACAGGTCTTCACCTAAGACCTATTTTTGACAGAGCACAGTGAACTCTCTCAGGACACACACAGGCCAGCAACCTTTCGACAGGCCTCAGTCCAAGGTGAAGGAATCCTGGCCTAGGGCGAGCCTGAAAACTACAGTAGGTGAAATATGTCCACTCAGAGGCTAGGAATGTGGCCCTTCCTGCGGAAAGAGGGCTTTGCTAAAGTAAGGATCTCAAGGTGAGATCATCCAGGATTAAGGCAAAGTCCAAATCCAAACAAATGTCCTCAAGAAAGAACGGAAGGAGAGGCAATTTGTGAGATTGGAGGCAGAGGCAGGAATGAGAGACAGCAAGACCAGAAAGGGAACAATTTGCCAATAGCCCCCAGAAGCCCGGAAAGAGGTTTGGAAAGGAATTTCTTTCCTGGTCTTCAGGAGGAAGCAAGCCTACCCTGCCATTGCCTGATCTCACGTTTCTGGCCTCCGGAAACAAGAAATGGTCAAGCTCTGTAGTTTTTCAGCCACTCAGATGAATGGTAATCTGATACTCTAAGGGGAACTAACCAAAGAGAAACTTCCCATGTGTTTCCCCTTTGGCAGGGTTTTTCCCTCTCTCTCCCACCAAAGAGGGTCTCTCTCTCTCTCTTCTCTCGACTCTCTCTCTCTCTCTCATCCTCTCTCTCATCTTCCTCTCTCTCTCAACTTCTCTCTCTCTCTCTCTCTCTCTCTCTCTCTCTCTCTCCCCATTTTTTATGTTGCCAGGAAGAACTCCACGGGTGAGCTGCTCTACCAACCTCATGGATGCATCACGGCCTTTGTCATGTGTCATGTGTGCCCAGTGACTATATGACTCCACATGGATTCTCTTCCTCCATTTCCTCCACTTCTCCAGCCCTCCCCCAACTCCAGTTAATCTTCTCTTTTCATGTTTTCATGCGTGCTCTCCTCTGGCTCCAACCTCAAGTCCTGCCCACATACCCAAGGTTCACGTGCCTCTACCAAGAGGCCAGAGGTCTAGTCTCCATTAAAGCAACCAACAGACTCATTGGAGCCCTGTTAGGTGCTGGGCACTGTGCCCACATTTGGGACATAATGATAAACAGGAAAGACTATTGTCTGCCCTCAGGAAGATCTCAATGAATGGGTCTTCTGCTTCTGGCCCTAGGGGACACAACCTGAGGTTGACAGTCTGACCTCTTTCTCCTCCACAGGAAGCCATCGGCTCATGACCACCCCCTTTCCTATCAGCCATCAGCTAAGTAGACTCAACTTTTTAACCCCTCAAATACTAAAGGTGAACCTGGGGGTGGCAGCTCATGCCTATAACTGCAGCACTCAGAGGCAGAGATGGGATTGTTACACAGTTGAGACCATTTTGAGCTATATAGTGAATTAGAGGCCAACCTAACTTATATAATCTGGCTTTCTTTTCTTTAAAAAAAAAAAAAGTATACCCCGGGGCTACATCAATGGCTCAGTGGCTGGGAGCACTTAGTGATTTTTCAGAGGACTCAGTTTCAGTTTCCAGCATCCATGTGGCAGCACACAACTGTATGTCACTCCAGTTCTAGGGGATCCAGCACCCTCTTCTGGTATCCGAGGGCACCAGGCATGCATGTGGTGCATGTAGGCAAAACACTCATACACATAAAAATAAACAGCTTTTAAGTAATTATGAATGCTAGGCCCTCCCTCCCCAAATACAAGTGGGATCCTAAAAAATACATGGAACTCCAAAAGGCTATTCTGAAAAACTGTTTGGGTGATTTGTGCCCTTCTCAAATTCTCTATTAAAGCGAGGACCCCCTAGAAACGCAGAGTGTGACTAGAGGTGGAAACAGCATTGATGATGACTGTGCCAGCTAGTTTGATAGCAACATCCAGAAGCTAGAGTCACCTGAAAGTAGGGTACCCCAATTGAGAAATTAACTACATAATCACAAAAGGGGAACACCATTGGAAGTTTCTCTTTGGTCAGGCTGTAGGGCATTTTCTTAATTAGTGATCGATCGGAGTGGGCCCAGCCCATTGTGGGTGGTGCCATCCCTGGGCTGGTAGTTTTGGGTTCTATAAGAAAGCAGGCTGAACAAGCCAGGGGAAGTAAGCCAGTAAACAGCACCCCTCCCTGGCCTCTTCACCAGCTCCTGCCTCCAGGTTCCTGCCCTGAGTGAACTCGTGCCCTGGGGTTTGGATGGCAAATTGTTATACAGAACCGTAAGGGAAATAAACCCTTTCCTCCCCAAGTTTCTTTTTGGTCATGGTCTTTCATTACAGCAGTAGTAACCCTAACTAAGACAAGGATCAAGTGAAGAAGAGCTGGGTCCTCATTCAGGATAGCTACTGCTCTTTCCAAATGGGGAAATTTGTGCACAGATCCATACATACAGGGGAGACAATGAGAAAACACAGTTCTGTTCATCTGCAAGTCAACAAGAAAGGCCTAGAACAGACTCTCATAGCCAAGAAGGAAGCAAACCTCCAGAACTCCTGATTTTGTACTTCTGGCTTCCAGAACGATGAAATATATTTGCACCCAAGTTGTGGTACTTTTTGTTACAAGAGTTCTAGCAGACAAATGCACTGTGACTGCTGATTTGTGGTAATGAGACTAAGGGGGCCTCTGGTCCTCGGTGACCACCAAAAATGCAAAACAATAATAATAATAAAACAAAAAGAAAACCGAGACAGAAGCCAGGGGTCCCTGAAATGGACTGTCCTGAGTATCAGGTATTTTGCAAACTCCCTCAGCAGACAGGGCACAGCTTGAGATTCTGGTATACTTGGTTTCACATCTGGGCTATTCAACTTGGCAACTGGAGGATTCAACCCAGATTCTGAGCTTCCTTCCTCCCTTTAAAAATGGAAACACAACACACTTCACAAGGCTGAGGGATAAAATGAAGCTGACCCTAGGCCAGGAGGTATCCTCTGTGGATTATCTTGGTATGGATGCCCCCAGAATCAGATCCTGACTAGGGCTCTGGATGCAAGTGATTTCTTTAGGAAAGCATTCTGGGGGCATTCAGCAGGGAATGATTTAAATGGTACAAGGGATAGGGATGGTTCGGTCAGTAATGTACTTGTCATGTGTGCTTGGAGACCTGAAGTCAGAACCCCAGCACCCACATAAAAAGCCAGGCACTCATGACCCAATGCTCGGGAAACAGACAGTATGATTCCTGAAGCTCACTGGCCACCGTCTAGCAAAATCAATGAGCTCAGGCTTCAGTGAGAGGCCATGGCTCAAAAGAAAAAAAGGAAAAATAGAGAGTGGTTGAGGAAGACTCCTGACACAAACCTCTGTCCTTCATACATGTGCATCTATACACACATGGGCACATATGCACACACACACAGATCATATACATCAATAAAATATCAAAGTGACACAAGGTAAGAAATGGTGAAAGGGGGCTCATTATTAAGCCCCTCAGAGCAATGGCAAGAATGTAATCCCATAAGAAAACTGAGAAAGAAAGAGTCTAGATCGGCGCCTAAGTTACCCAGCCTTTAGGGTGTGGAAACTGGGCTAATTACCAACTTCTGCCCAGCAGGAATCAGCTGCAGGCTGCTCTTGAAGCAGTGTAGAATCCCTCTTGCTGTTGGAACATGTTCCCCTGAACTTTGAGTCTTAAAACAACACAAACATGTTAGCGCCTAGAGTCAGAAGAGCAAAATGAATAAGCAGGGCTGTGTTCCTTCTGGGGACTCCAGGGCAGAATCCATTTCTTTGCCTTTCCCTGCTTCCAAAGGTCACCCCCATACCTTGGCTCTTGGCCCATGTGTTAGTCAGCTTTCGATCACTATGACAAAATATCTGAGATAATTCACTTATCAAGGAAAAAAAAAGATTTATCTTGGCTTGCAATGTAGGATGTTCCTGTCCAACATCGGATGACCCATTGCCTTGAGCCTCCAGTGAGTGTCCCAGATGGCAAGGAGAATGTGGCAAAACAGAGTCCAACTCATGACCAGGAAGCAGAAGGGAAAGGGAAGAGAAAAGACCAGGGTCCTGGAATCCCAAAGGATTTGCCACTAGGTCTCACACCCCTTGAGCTTCTGCTTCACTTCCCAAGATGGCTGTACTGGGGATCAAACTTTTAACACAGGAGCCTTTGGGCAAATAACACATCCAGCCCAGAGCAGGCCTGCTTCACTCTGATCACGGTACTGTCAGCACAGGGCCTGGTCTGTCCCCATCATCACACTGCAGTCTACGAGGCTGGCTCTCAGGCCACTCTCTTCTGAGCTCACTCCTAGCTGTGGCTGTAGCTCTGTTCATAGAGTGCCTGGGTATCACACGTGAAGCCCTAGGTTTCTGCAAAGCACCTCATAGAATCAGACATAGTAGTACATGCCTGTAACCCCAGCACTCAGGAGGAGCAGGCAGGAGGAATTAGAAATTCAAAGCCATCTTCGGTTACTGGTGACTTCAAGACCAGCTTGAGTTACGTAAGATCCTGTCTTTAAATTTTGTTTTAAATAAAGTCCCACTTGGATAATTTGGTATATGCTCCCCCCACACACACCCCCATCTCAAGAGCCTTATTTAGTCGCATCTGCAAGTCTCTTCTGCCATCAAGTACCAAAATCACAGGTCTCCAGATGAGGACATCCATGTTCTTGGAGCCTATTATCTGGTCTCTCTCACCAGACCTTTCAGGCCTAGCCCACATAAGAAGAATGCCTTCCGAGCTGAGAGAAGCCTCCAGAGGCTGACTCCAACAGACGGAAAGAGTGGCTGAGTGTGACCAGGGGAGGGATGCTGGGAAGCAGAGCGATTGTTGGCAGTATAGAAAAGCGAAAGCGCACAGGACATTTGTCCTGGCAGACCACATGGCAACAGAGGCCTCAGAACAATCAAGCTCCTAACCAGACTGTGTCCTCAAGGGAACGCCTGCCTGAGCTGGAGGGTGCACACAGCTATTCCCACTTTAGAGCCAGGGGAACTGAGGCCAGTAAGCTGCCCTCTGAAGCACAGTGGAGGAGAAAGGCTTGCTCTTAAATATCCTCACCAATGCATGACCAATGGCTGTCCTCCCCGACCTAGCAAAGGCACAGTTTGGAAGAGTTTGGAATGGACCAGGCCTGTGGCAGCACATGAGAAGATACCAGCCTCTCAGTCGGCACCTCGGAGTGCCTGGCTGAGCTGCTGGAATGGAGAAGGACCCAGCAGGACTGTTGATGAATTCGATTGCTTTCCCAGAAGTTTAAAAATGTAGCTGCTGTGGCTGCGCATTGTTTATAATCTATCTCTGGTAATTTGCCTCCTACGTGTGTACATGTGAGATCCGGTGCCAAATCCTGTTGATCATTCCTCCCCAATCTCTCACTCCCCCATCTGTCGCCTCTTTTCCCTTCTCTCCTAACTCTTAACTCCCGCAACAACCCAGTTTGTGGTGTCCCTGTGTCCTGAGTGTCCCTTCCCACATTGGTCATCCAGCTTCCTAGTGAGACCCAGTTGAGACCAGTGTGGGGTAGGCTGTGAGAGCCCTGTCTAGATTCCTCCACACCTTCCCAGTTTGCTGTACCCCGGCAGACTTTCAGTTGCCAGCACGTGCATCTCTACTCATGAAGGGTTTTTTCAGGATCACAAATCAGAAGTGTCAAGGAGATAGTGCCCTCAGAAAACAGTCCTTAAGAATGATGGGGGAGGGTGTCGATGCGCCTCCCTCCCCCCACTCCCTGCTGCTCACTTGGGATAACTGAGTTACTGCACAGTCAACATAGTCTACCAGAACTTTCTACAGGACTGAGTTCCTGTGGCCCACAGCAGCAGCTGGGTCTGTAGTACCCTTTGCATCTGCCTTCCCTTTCCTGGCTTGCTTCTCCACCCACTCATCTCCGCTCCACCAGCTCCTATTGCCATTGTCCAAGAAAACTCTCAAGCCTGAGTCCATCTGTTGGCTCTCCTTCAAGAGACCTTGGGTTCAGGCTCCTGGCTGATGTAACTCCATAGCAACTGGTCAGAGAACGCTCTCCCACACCCTCCTCAGCCTGATAGCCAAGGCTCCAGCCCACTCTGCCACCAGAACCTCACTTCTCTATCACGCAGGTGACAGGAGTCAAGGAGCCCTGCTGATGGTCTTCCTGACTGTGCATGGATGTGACTTTAGTGTTTCTTGTAGTCCCGCCGTCCTTTAATAACCATGTGTCTTCTAGCCTATAAAAATCACTATAGAGGTAGCGGTGAGACCAAAGAGAAGGGAGTGGATCGTTGCTGACTAAGGATGACCTGTCGGGGCTCATTATGTTATTCTGCTTATTTGGTAGACATCTGGCGTGTTCTATACAGCACAAAGCTAAGAAATGATATCTGTTTCTTCTGACTCTTTGTCTTCATTTCTTTCTCTCTGTATGTATATTCGTGTGTGTGTGTATGTGTGTGTGTGTGTGTGTGTGTGTGTGGTCTCTTTCTCTCACTGAACCTGGAGCTCACTGACTGGATAGACTGGCCGGTCAGCAAGCTCCAGAGATCTCGCTGTATCCCCACCCTCGGGGCTAGGGTAACAGGTGTGCAGCATTAAGGTTACTGCTATGCACTGCTATGTCTGGCTTTTCACGTGGGGTTCCAGGGATCTGAACACAGATATCCATGCTGTGTAACAAGCACTTTACCCACGAAGTCCTCTCCCCCGGCCCTGTTAGCCTTTTTTCTGCAATATCCACAGCTCCTGTCCACTCTGCTCTTATGCAGAGTAGGTGGGAAAGGCAAGGAAATAACATTCCCTACAGCAGCTCCACTTGTGGGTGTATGGTGTAGGTGGATGGTGGGTGGTGTAGGTGGATGGGTGTGTGGGGCAGGTGGATGGGTGTGTGGGGCAGGTGGATAGGTGTGTGGGGCAGGTGGATGGTGGGTTGGGCAGGTGGATGGGTGTGTGGGGCAGGTGGATGGGTGTGTGGGGCAGGTGGATGGGTGTGTGGGGCAGGTGGATGGGTGTGTGGGGCAGGTGGATGGTGGGTTGGGCAGCAGGTGGATGGATGTGTGGGGCAGGTAGATGGGTGGATGGGGCAGGTGGATGGAGCAGGTGGATGGGTGTGTGGGGCAGGTGGATGGGTGTGTGGGGCAGGTGGATGGGTGTATAATGTAGGTGGATGGGTAGGTAGGGCAGGTAGATGGATGTGTGGGGCAGGTGAATGGGTGTGTGGGGAAGGTGGATGGGTGTGGGGGGCAGATAGATGGGTGTATGATGCAGGTGGATGGGTGTGTGGGGCAGGTGGATGAAACCCTGGCTTCCTCCCTCTGGAGTGTGCAAAGCCTGTGGTATGTCTCAGCATCTCCTAGCGGGGCTCAGGGACACTGAACCCCAGCTGCTCCTTAGCAGGCATTGTCCTGACATTGTCCTTGCCCCTCTCCCATTTTCCACGTCTCTACTGCACTGCAGGAGTCTCCTCTCAAACAGCATGCGCACACAACAATCCTACACACGCACAGCCTCTCTTCGGGTACAGTCAGTCTTGGGCAGTACCACCAGGGAAACCTCACTGCTTCCCACACCGAGAAGTGACATTCTCCTCCCCTGGGTCTCTAGAGCACATGGCAAGGACTCTGGGAGATTCAGGAGAATCTCCTGAGAAATGGCTGGCTGGCTGGAACCTGGCAAGGAAAATAACAGCAGAGCTGTGAGAAACGGAGACCAGAATCACCTCAAACTGATGTATTGAATCTGACCGGACTTCAGAGTCCATTCCATGCAGACTGTCGCCTCCTCAGAGAGCCTTTTTGTAAATTTCACTGTGTAGATACCTCATGCTGACTGGCCAAAGCTAGTCACCAGCCTCCAAAAGCTTCCCTTTCACAGGGACTGAGTGGAGAGTACCTGAGGGTCCAGTTAGAAGTGGTGGGAGGATGAGGAACAGAGGGAACGTCCAGGACTGACACAGTGGCATTGGGTATGGCAAATGACCAGTCTCAAGCTCCCACATAGGCCTGGGGAGTAATAGAATTTCCCTTTGGGGTGCTACTTGTCTCCTAGAGTCTAGACTCCAAGATCTATGGTCCAAGGATCTTCAGTGAAGATCTCGGAGGTCACCACACATCTTGAGAGAGTGGACAGCTTGTGCAAGAGTCTTGGACAATGGCCCACTAGTCATCTCCATGCCTCTTGCCTCCAGTTTCTAGTCTTCCAAAGTCCCAAGAAGTGGGCTTGAGAGCTGGCTCAGTGGGTAAATGCCTGCTGTGGAAGCATGGAGACCTCAGTTTGGAGTCCAAGGATGTATTAGTAACCCTGGAACTAAGGGGTTAGGCGAAGACAGGCAGATCCAGAGGGCTGGGCTGGCCAGCCATTCTCACCAAAATTATGAGCTCCAGGTTCAGTACGAGACATTAATCACATACAAAATATATGGTTGAAAATGACTGAGGAAGATACTTGACATTGACTTCTAGGCCGAGAGAGAGAGAGAGAGAGAGAGAGAGAGAGTTCCCAGGGACTCACGATACAGCTCATGGAGAAATAAAGAAACCTCCTAGAGATCTCTGACCCTGGCTAATGGCGTCTCCACATGAACCCAATAAAGTCTTATGAAATTTCTTCCCTTCAAGAAACATGAAAACCAAACACTTGTATGAACTTAACTCTTGGTGTCGTTGGTGGAATTGACTTCTAAGGATGATCTGGAAAAGGTCGTATAACTTGTGTTATTTTCAGACACTGGCTTTGGGAGCCCTGGGGCTGCATGCAGAAATAATGTTACCCAGCGAGGTATCCATGCTGCATACACTACATGGAAAGACCACAACAAAATACAGAGAGGGATATGAGCATGCAGATTAAAGGACACAAAAGCAGCTAGACAGGAAGTCTGGAAGATCTGTCGTCCGTTATGATGAGTAGCTAACGACATGAAATTTTCTAGGACGGTAGATATGAATTGTTTACACCACAAAGGATGATAAATATGTGAAGTGATTAAATAGCTTGGCTTAGTCATTCTACAGTTGCTATGGTTAAAAGATGTCTCTGAAAGTTCACCATTCAAAACTTAATCCCCAATGAAACAGTGTTGAGAAACTGGATGTCGTGACTGGATTAATATTGTTATTTATAGAATGGGCTCATTACTACAAGAGCAAGTCTCACACACACACACACACACAGCTTTGCCCTTTTGCTTTTCATCCTGAGCTAACACATCAAGGAGGTTCTTGGCAGATGCAAATTTTTCATCCTTTGACTTCCTACTCTCAAGAAATAGAAGAGATAAATTTCTATCCTTTATAAATAACCCAGTCTCAGGCATTCTATTACAGCAACACCAAACACATAAAGACGATAGCATGTGCATACATCAAGGCGGTATATTGAATAGCATAAATAAACCTAATTTTCCCTTAGTAATTAAAATAAGTAGTCTAATTAAAGCAGACAAAAATAAAAATACCCCAAAGGAGTCTTGGTTTTTCCAGACTGAGATGTGCAACCAATAGCCAGAATCACTCACCAAAAATGTGAGCTAACAGGCCCTCAGAGAATTCAGGCTTCAGTTCTACACCAGTCCTGCTAACCCTGAGGGGAACAAGGTCTATCACCAGAACTCTGCAAAAATTGTATATTTATAAGAAAAATGACGGGGTTTTTTAGCTACTGGTTTTGTGGTGGTTTATAATATGGTAATAAGTAACCAGAACAACCATCCTCACCCCCTGAAAATGATACGATTGTTGAATTCTCAAAGCCAGCTACAACTGCGGCAGAGATGACCCTGTGTTCATTAATCCCGGTTTCTCTTCCTCTCTGGACTCATAGGAAGACTACATTTCCCAGCAGCTTTAGAGTCAGGTGGTCCGAGTCATTGAGTTCAGGACAATATAATGCGGACAGACTGAGATATGATCTCCAAAGCTTATATGAGGCCAGGGTGAACTAAATAGCCAGTGTCAGGTTGGCCAAAACCACATAGTGAACCTCGTCTCAAAAACAAAGAAACAAACAACAGGATAGTGGAGGATTCTTAGAGTCTAGAAGATGGAAGGAGTCTAGGCTCCTGCACTACTTCATTAAAAACCAATATGCCAATATCTAGCCACCGATATCTAAGGGTTATTTGTTACAGCAGCTTGCCTTCCCTAAGCAATGCATACGTAATCTTTTTCATCACCAGAGAACTGCACACATGAGGGAGGGCAGGGAGAACAATAGTGACCTTTCCCCTTTTATCTTCTGCCTATATTTACAATTATTAATGTTTCTCTCCTGACTTCTTCATTAGACTGTGAAGTCCATTAGGACAGATAATATCCCCGGGTACCTGTGTATCTTTCACAATTTACCATGGCTCCCTGCATGTTGTACAGGCTCGGTCATCACCAACACTACTGGCTGGTATCTATAAGGGGGTGGGTATAAATTCTATGTATTTGGCTCTGTTCCAGAACACCATCAAGTAGTCATTTCTGCCTCTACCTTAAGAAATATAGGATGGGTCAAGGTCAGTCATTTTCCCAAGGAGCCAGTGCCGTCCAGCTCCAAAGGTCACATCCCTCATCACCATCACCCCTCTCTGAGCACCATACAAGGTGTTGACACACACAATACAACAAAAGGACCCATACAATAAAAGTCAACCCAGCCAAGAGTTTCGAGCCCCTTTGGTTTTTTTTCTGCTCACACGAAGGGGGAAGAACTCGGAGCCTAAGGGTTGTCTCATCACAGAGACAAAGGGCCCCAGCCACACCACAGCTGCAGCAGGAGGTTTCCTCTGCACGTCTAGTATGTCCAGAAAGCCCCAGCTGCTTCCTGCACCCTCCAAACAGACAGCCCAGGCAACCTGGGGGCTAACAAGGGAATCAGCCAAGGCATACAGAGATGGCCCCTGGATAGTCCCCAACCACTCTCCACACTTCCGCCAAGATCAGCCAACACAGTCTGCTGTGGTAATATTACGGTAAAGGCATCAAGACAGAAAGCTGGGGGACACTTGATAGGCTTACGTATGCTTGGAGAGCTTTACTTGGAAACAGCAACCCCTCACCAAAGATGTTCCCAGCTCTCATTTGCACACAGTCTTCAAACATCAAAGTGTTTGTTAAGCATAAATATTTTCGTTCGCTCCTCTCTTCTCCTCCCTCTCCTCTTCCAACCAGGCTCCAAACACAGTGAATGCCAGGAGACCCCTCTGACTCAGAGCCAGCAAGGAATGGGTTTTGGAAAAGGGCACTTCCAGGTCCCAGCGGGCAGCCAGCAGCTGAGCTTGACAGCCGCCAGGGACTTGGCTCCCAGCAGCAGGCTCCTAGCTTGGCGCCTGTTTCCATAGAAACAGGAGGGCCGAATCCGTGGCCATGGAAGCTGTTCAAATGCTCCCTGGGTATTCCGCCCCCACCCGACCCTGCCATGTCTGCAGAGGGGAGATGAGGGATTCTCCCAACACTGAATTCCGGGGCGACAGTGCATCTGAGATAGCACCTTGCTTGGAGCAGTTATTAACCTCCAGTATCCCCTCCTTCCTTCACTAGGTACTCAATGTGCACAGTTTAGCTTTCTCACAGTGCTCACCAGCCTGGCAGAGGACCTAGAGCCCATCCGGAGAGCCCAGGTGGGGTCGCGCTGGGAGGAGGCGCTGAGACAGGGGCGGGGGTAGGGGGCGGGGGCAGCCACTCGTTCTCATCTACTAAAACCCTGTGATTAAGCACCTCTTGGCTCCACGGTTTCCTGTGCCCTGTAGGTCAAATTGTGCTCTGCCTCTTCATTTCCCTGCTACCCCTGTGCTGTGCGTCTCTCATTAAACAGAAGCCTTAAACAGCGGCTTTCTGGGGCTCCGTAGTGAGCTCCTTACAAGTCTAGATGAGAGCATTGAGAACGCACAGAATGAGCACGGCGGAGGACGAGTGCCTTGCTCTCCAGGTTGACACTGCCGCCAGGCATCTCCTCAGCCCCTTCTTGGAGGGGCACCTCTAGGCATGTTCTTTGACGCCAAGCAAGGTTCTGCCTGTCGCCTTACTCTGAACCCTAGTCTCCCGCTGTAGATCTTCTGGACATTGTGAGGTTTGTTGCAGCCTCCTGCAGATGGGGCCTCCTGAGATGGCGCTTGAACCAAGCTCTACAAAGTTCAAAGGGCACCCTGGGAGAAACCTGGGCTTTGCCGATGGGGCTCTGAAGAATGAAAAGCCTGCTCAGAGCGAGAGGTTGAAATGCCAGGCCATCAGCAAGAACTAAACAGCTCTTAAGGCGGGAGGACACTCAGAACTATTGATCACGGATGCTCAGACTACATCTATAATTAGACCCAGAAAGCTGCTTGCCCATCAGAAACAGGAAGACGTGACCGAGGCCGCTGCACTCAAGTCAGATATGCATCAGGATTCCAAAAACAAACAAACAAAACGCCCACAGTGCAAAATGCCCTGTGCTGCTAATTCCTCTATCTAAAAGGCCCCGTGTGAGTCACTTCAGTCCTAGGAGGAACCGCCAGGTGTTATAATGACCTGCTCAGAAGGAAGCAACATCTGTCTTTGGGGGTTGATACCAGCTAGACCAACGGACTCTCTGATGGCCATGACCTCCCAGACCAAGGGAGCCCAACAGCTGCTGCCCTGGCAAGTCAGCAAGCCTCATTCTGTTGAGAAGTTTCCTTTACTTTTTGTATTATTAAAGCTGGCAGGAAAAGGCTCTGTTTCTGGGCGTTTTGTGGCGTTTGTTCCTTCTTTTGTATAATGAATCTGATTTGGGAACTATAGCTAAAATTTGGAGGGGGGGGGGAGGTCCATTAGAAAGAAATACTGTTTGTTGGGGCCGTGGAATGCTCGTGGCAAATTGCCCTTCCTAAGTGCTGTTTTTTTGAAAACTCATTCCTGCGGTAGGAAAATAAAGCAGATTTCAAACACTTAAGAGATCATTTTCGGAATGGTCTAGATGCGCGCTGGTGCGCGGGTACATTTGCCTCTCATTGTTTTTTAATCACTATTTTGTCAAGTTTAATTGCTGCCATGCTAACAACCCAAACGGGAGTGAAGCAAAATAGTGGCTATCTATCATTGGGGAGAGCGTTTTGATGGGATCCGTATCCATCTGCATCTTCTCCGCCAAATGAGGGGAAAAAAGGGAAACAGAAAAGGCTTCCGTCGTCGCTGGTAAAGGATCACTCTCATTGGTCTGTGTGGGGAAATTCCCAGGGTGCCAGGCAAATTGAACAACCTCCTACACAGCAGCGCAGCCTCTTAGAAACTGAGATCTGGGGTTTTCTCGCCCGGATGTCCCTTCGAGGAGGATTGTGAACACTTACAAGTGGCAAGGAAGTAAGAGCCTTGAAGGCAGAGACACTGTGCCTTAATTATGCACAGGGCGCCAGGCGCACCTTTGGGCTCCCGTGACAGACCTAGAGAGGAATCAGTCAGAGCCAATTCAGGAAAACACCTTGTACCAGCTGCTCCAAGCAGGGCTGCCTGCCAGCCTTCAGCTGCTGACTTCAACAGAGCAGACCTTGGCTTTTGAGCTGAGGTCCTGTTTCTCTCAGGGTAGTCCACCACCACTGGCTGAACCAGGCCACGGTCCTCAGGGCTGGCCATTTCTGCCTAACGTGGGGCTTTCCTGCTGGTCACCCTTTGCTCCCAGCTCCTGCTGCGCCGCCGCAGCTCTTCAGATCCGCGTTGCCACTGGAATCCCCCTGCCTAATCTTGCTTCCTATCTGCCACCTAGGTGCTACTGGCAGATTATTATTTTATATCCAATGTCATCAGTCCTTCCTGGGGCCCACTTAGTGACTAAATCATTCCCCACCATCAGTAACTCCATTTTAGCACCCGCTTCCAGGAGAATCAACCCTAACACTGACATTTCTTCCATAAGAAAGCTATTCAATTTCCACTTTCGATGGCCTTTGTTGACCATTTTGTGACAGTGCACTGGGTACATTGTTGACTGCCAGGGACACTTGGGGTTGGGGTCAGTAATAAAGAAAATGCCAGGCAGCCATTAGTAGCAAGTGGAGATGAAACCCGGTGGGCCTTTCTGAAGAACACTGGTTCTAAGTTGCGTTTCTGCAATAATAGGTATAGGCTTTTCCTCTGGTAAGATGACAAACGCAAGGAATCCAGAAGGCTGGTATTCCTCCACCAGGTCCTCATGCAGATGCTCAGCTCAGCTATGGGCCCAGGATTAGGGTCTGGGCCCCAACAAGGCTGGGGCTTGTTTCTCAAAGACTTCCTAACTCCGCTCCCCGCAACCCATGCACACAACCCCACCCGCTCTGGAAAGGCCGACAGTGCCTATCTGCTCACCACTCGAGCATCTCGGACTGTGTCAGGTACAGGGCTGTTCTTCAGTGACTCCTTGGTGAATGAATGAATAAATGAGCCTCATAAACACCATTTTGGGGGGCCATCACTTCAATGCTCCCCCATGGTCTTGAGGGTAAAGTACAAACTCCCTCACATAATTAACGAACCCCTCCACTACCTCTGGGAACCCTCTTCTGCAGCAATAGCTAAGAATTGGCACAAAGGCTTGGTCACTCTCAGGCTTACTTAGCTATGGCTGTGTCTCTGCCACTTTGTGGCAGACAATGTCAACTCATGGCTGAGACTTCCTATTACATTTGCCTTTTAAATGCTTTTTTTTAAAGCCCAGGTTCTTGGGCAGAAGGCAACAATCAGAATTCTTTCCTGGGGCCACCTTTGAGGCAGGTCTTGACTAGGACTCTCAGCAGCCTAGCTCTGAAGCCCTGTAGTAAGAATACGTTTCATTTTCTAGACGCAACTATGCTAAAGCATCTGCGTTAACTAATAGAGGCCCTACACCATTTCCCTAAGATAGGCTGGTTCTTATACAGTCAAGGAAACATAAGCACAGAGAAGGTGATTAACTTCCCTAATGTCACATAGCTGGTAAATGCTCTGCTCAGACAATTGGACTCACCCTGACCTCTCTGCTTGTATAGTGACTACACTGAACCCCAACTAATGTAAAGAATTCTGCCCAAGCAGGACCAGTCGGGACAAAGCAAGCACCTGCAACTGTGGGCTCTGGCAAGCCAAGCCCCTTGCCTGTATTCACCTTCCAGTGCCTCCTACTGGTCAATTACACACGGCATTTATCTGCCGAGACACCTAAGCTACCTGACAAGAAGACACCTACAAGAATCAACAGACAAAACTATGGCCAGACCTGAAAGAATTTAGTCATGGATACAAGTCTCCACTTTCTTGGCCTTGTGGCTTTGTGTTCTTCTTGCTGACCAAAGGATCCGGTGTGGGTGACTGTGTGAAGTGCCCACCCAAGGTGAGGAAGAAGGCAGAGCACCACCCATTCATTACACACCCCTAATGCAGACATTAATACCCATCCTCTTCCTCCAGCTGTTGGCCCTCAGTGAATGGCAGGGCTGGGACATATGTCCAGGCTAAGTTCTGACAGCCGTGATCCCACTAGGGCATAGAAATCTAACTAGTGTAGCCCCAAGAATGCCAATGGCTCCTTCTCTGCCCCAGGTCAGGCCAAGAGAAGCTACACCCATCACCCGGCTCACATCTCCCCATTAGCCCTGCCCCACCTTCCCTTCTTTTTCTCCTATATTTGCCTCCCCGCACCATCACCGCCACCATACATCCTTCCCACTTCATTTGCATGTCCTCTGTTCACACTGGGGGTCCCAGCTGGAGGCTGTATGTAGCCCCTCTCCCTAAGGCCTAAACTCTGCAGCTTCCCCTCCTCTGACTGAGAGCTGGCAGGCTCTGCCACCCTTATGCCAAACATTGCACTAACAACCTGGCAGGCAGACAGACACCCACCTGATCTATGCCTTAGGAAGCTCTTGCCTTGGCTCACAGCAGAAGGAAGAAACAGCATTCTCCCAGCTATTTTGCATTGGGGTTCATTGTCTCCCGGGCTTCCCAGTGATCTTCCTTGTAGGCACTGAGTGTTTCTTTCACTGATCCAGAGCAGGTGATGAGGCCAGGCGCCCAGGGAGCTCACAGGTAATTTCAAATCCTGATCGAATGTGCTGGCGGAACTCAGCATCACACTGGGAGACACCAATACTCGTAAAACCACCACAGGCAATGTAAGGTTGTATAAGAATGGGAAGAACCTGAAGCCACCCACCGCCACCTACCCCATGTCCCTTTGGAACACTTGAGTTCACTTGCAGCCTAATAACTTCGCATGTGCACTGCCTGCCTCTCTCCCTCCTCCACCTGAAAGCTTTCTTCAGAATCCAGGCCAAGCCAGGCTACATAATTTGTAGGGCATGGTGCAAAACAAAAAGTACAGACACGTGATCCAAAAGCAGGGCAAAGGCTTTTCTCTCTTGGCGATCTCTCACTTGGCCTGTAGTACTGATTTTCCTTTGCTATTTGAAGCTGAACTTCCTCTGGTCGGGTGGGTGTTCATCTCACGACAGGCTCAGACTCTCCTTGGAGCCCCGCCCACAGCTTGGCACCTGCCCAGCTTTCCCATTTCTGCTGCCAGGCCCCTGCCAGGGGTGATCAGCAGCAGCGACAGGGTGGGAATGGTGGGGCAAATGGCCAAGAACCTGTCCTGGGGAAGCTGGGAGGCTTCACGCTCTCAGAGCACGCTCCCAATATCCCATTAGCAACCACTTATGAAACGCAATTTCAAAGATCAAATTATTAAGAATGGCAAGATGGCTGGGAACATAGCTCAGTCAGAGGAGGGCTAGCTTTGCGACATGAGGACCTGAGTCGGTCCTCGGAATGCATGTTAAAAGGCCAGGCATGGTGGGACATGTATGTAATCCCAGCACCAGGAAAGCAAAGTCAGGCAGATCTCTGGAGCTCGGGGAGCGGGCTCTCCAGTTTAGACTGTTTTGATGAGTGCTAGGGGGAGTGGTAGCACCCTGTCTCAAAAACAAGGGGAAGCACTGGCAAGGTGGCTCAGTGGGGAAAGGCTGTTGCTACCAAATCTTAAAGTCTGAGTTCAATCCCTAGATCCACATGAATGCAACACACACACACACACACACACACACACACAGAGAGAGAGAGAGAGAGAGAGAGAGAGAGAGAGAGAGAGAGAGAGAGAGAGAGAGAGAGAGAGAGAGAGAGAGAGGGGCGAGAAGAAAGAAGCAAAATAGCTTCTGTAAGCCACACATGCCTGAAGTAAGTGACTCACTTGGCTTCTGCACAGGTCATGACCCTAACCAGGGAAGCTTATTCAATCACCTGCAGGCTTTGCCGCTAAAGTGTGAGGCAATAAATGACCTCAGATCTAACTCACAGTGAACTGGGACAGGGGCTGTAGGTGCATGCGAACTTGCCTTCCAGCAGAGTGATTCGGAGGCAGGCTCCACAAATACTGTGCAAAGGAAGCCAGCCTGTTGAGGCCAGCTGTCTGCCCACAGCCACAGCCCACTGGTAAACCGCCTGTTCTCTCTTCCTTGTTATATCTCTGCAAGCCCTCATTGGTGCATTCTTCAGCCTGAACCATCTTTAACACCTTCCTTATTTTAAGTCAAGCCTGCAAAAAACTATTTGATGGGGGCGATGTTGACTTTTCAGGGCTACCATAACAAAGTATCATAAACAAGGTGTCTTTTTGTCGTAACTGGTTCCCTGCTAGGTCTGAGGGGCAGCATTGGCAAGTCAGAGTGTAGCCAGGGCCCTGCTGCCTCCAGAGACTCTGATGAAAACACTTCCTTGATGCTCTCAGACTCCACTGGCTCTAGGCATTACCCAAACCTCTGTTTCCACTGTCACATGACCATTCTCCTACTGTGTGTGTGTTCACGCGACTGCTAGCCCTTTGACAGACAGCCATGGGGCATATGAGTTAAGCCCTGCCTCTACTCCATTGTGACCTCATCTCAACTGATTACACTGATGATGACCTATGTCCAAATAAGGTCACTTTCGGACTTCAGTGTGTCTTTGGGGGAAGAGCACAATTCAATCCACGAAGGGAATCATTTAAAACATTATCGGGGGAGAGAACCTGACCAATGTCTTTGAACAATGAGCAATATCTCTCAAGCTAAGGTATAGCCAAATTCCCCTGGGAAATCAGGTTCAAGTGCAAATCCTGATTCTGTAGGTTGAGGCTGGACCTGATAGCATGCTTTTCTAACATGGTCAATGCTGCTGATGCTACCACTTTAAAGGGCAGAGAGGAGAAATGACTACAAAGGCCTGTGTTCACCCTGCATAAATTGATCATAATAAACAAACCACAGACTCCGATGGTGACATCCTCTCCACCGCAGAGAAAGCAAGCTGTCACCTACACTCCTGTTTGGTGAAGCCTTAGAGGAAGGCCATTTCATAGAGCAGCGACTTAGTCTGTGACTCAGCTGCTCATGGACAAGGATGCTTCCATCCTTGATCCAGTCAACACGTGTAAGGGTGGCAGCATTTTGTGGCACTGTCTGGGAGACATTTCGGGAGGAATTTTCCAGCAAAGAGCTGTGGACATGGAAAGAATTATAAGCTTTGGCCTGGCTGGTAGTGTAAACAATTTCTATCAAAGGGATTTGAAAAATGAAAGACGCTGTTCAAATACTGAGGTGCAACATTCCAGTGACTCGGGAGGCATTAGGAAGTGGGCAGTAAATCAGACCAAAGCAGACCTACTCAGGGCTCAAAGCAAACCGCTGACTTAGGAAAGGATTGACTCTGCCTCTAGAGTAACTGGGCTCGAGCAGGCTAAGTGACTCAAACTTAAGAAGCTGTCTTAACCCGGCTCTATTACAAGGAGATGGCAGATGTACCAGACGGGTGCTCGTTCAGGTTCACTTGCACTTTACTGGGTGTTGTTACTAGTCAACTAATTCTACAATCATGCCAAGTAATAAATGACTTCAAGACTCAGTAGTGCAGTGGGGTGTGTGTGTGTGTGTGTGTGTGTGTGTGTGTGTGTGTGTGTGTGTTGTATTTGCACATTTGTTTGTATGTACATGCACCAGTCTTTACCTTATTCCCTTTATGCCGGGTTTACTCACAGAATCTGGATCTAGGCTTACATCCAGCAAACTCAGCAATCACCCCACAAGGCTGAGTTTACAGGTGCCACGTGGCTGTGCCCAGTCCTTCATGTGAGTGCTGAAGATTCGAACTCAGGGGCTTTTTTTTGCCTGTGCAAAAACTGTTCCTTGCCACTTAGCCATCTCCCTATACCTATGGCCCCTGCCTTAACGATCTTTTCCCATTCCAATGGCGCAAACACAGTACATATTCAGTAGAAAGGGTATTTTGGTCATTCCCGGGCTCTTGAGATGCTAGGCAGTGGCAGCTCCTGGTCACCACACAATCCCAAGAAGCCACGGGGGGTGTCAAAAACATAAATTCATTTTCAGCTCCCAGTATTCCCAACTTCTCATAAGCTTATCAGGCTAACCCTATCATAAGCTGTTCACATCAGGAGTCATGAAAGACAGCTGCGCTTCCAGCTCCTGGTAGGTCCAGGGGCTGCAGCCAACTTTACATTCCCCTTAGGGCAGTGCCACCTGGGCCATAGAGCAAACATAAAGGCACTTTCTCAGCAGGAACAAGATGGCTATGAGGCCTGGGCTCCGAACTAGCACCCTCTCTATGTTCCACTGGACAAAGCAAGCCACCGAACTAGCTCCGAACTAGCACCCTCCCTATGTTCCACTGGACAAAGCAAGCCACCCAGCCTAGTCCAAGGTCAACAGTTAGGGAGAGAACCTGAAAACTTAAACCCAGCCTAGAGGTGTGAGGGTGGGCACCTCACAAGATCCTGAGCCCAGGCCTAGTAACTGTGTTGCCGCCTTTCCTCTTCTGTCACTGAATTTTAAATTAATTGAGCACCACATTTCGTCTTTGGGACTCAGTGTCAAGAAGGCAATACATATTGCCTCTGGTGCACTTTGAGTAGGAAGCCACAGCGGATGGGAATTAGTGAAGAGTTAGGTAGTTCGAATAATTAATAATAACTACGGAGATTATCCATTATAATAAGATTTGGTGATGTTTTAGCCTCTACTGGTATTAGTTTAGGGGCTCAAGAATACACCCAATTTTATTTTCCTTTGGTAATATGATTTTAACTAGTGAAAGTGGCTGGAAGGGAGGGTGCCCAGAAATATCGTTTTTCCCCATAAGACAGAGGAAGCCAGCATGTGGGCCAAAAGAGAAGGGACAGGTGGGAAAAGAGAAGTAAGGGAATGTCGGAAATATAGGAGAACCCCAAATATGCTTATTCTCTTTCACACACAGGCCCTCGCGAGGGGAAACAGCTGTGGGTTCCCATGGGAACAAAAGTCTTCCTTCTTAGGATGGAGGGAGGGAGCCTTGTTCTTTCTCTATCTACCCCACTCCCACGGTCTAGATGGGAACAGCCCCCCTATTCCCATCCATCTTCACTTCCACGTGGCTCCAAAGTTCAAGTACACGGTAGGGGATGCGAGAGAGGTCACTACCACAGTGATTAAAGCTGCTGAAGTTTGGGCTGGAGGAATGGCTGAATGGTTGAGAGCAGAGGACCTGAGCCAAGTTCCTAGCACCCACATCAGTGGTCCGCAGCCACTTTCTAACTCCAGCTCCAGCGCATCCGACGCACTCGCATACATGCCTACACCCCATAGATACACAAATACACAAAACTTAAACGACGTTTTGAGAAATCCAAAGGTCAAGTGCCGGTGAGGTCAATGTCTGTCTCCACCATTTGGTAGCTGGCTACCTAGGGCAAATTATTAAATTAGCTGGAGCTCTGTTTCTTCATCTGCCTGGAAGTGGGGGATAGGAACGCTGTAAGCAGGGGCGCTGTTCACTTCTGAGTCTTTCAAAGAGGTCAGCTCTGCCCCTGGAACTTGCCATTCATTCAAGAGAGTGTGAGTTCACAGTCACTTATCCAGACCGTGGGGATGGCTGGGATTCAGAATTTTGCATTTTTCATATTTTAGCAAGACAGTATTAAGCATTTACCACACAATGGAGGAAATCCCAGCAGTGCCTGGGACAGCATCTCATGATCAAACACATTCCGATTTCTACAGTAAAAGGCTCAAACAGTCTCATTAACTGGGGCTGGACATAGCCTTAAATAGTCTCCCATCAATTCAAGCTAGATATAGCCTTCAAAGGAGTTTGGGGCCAAACTCAGGTTTGGGGGTTTGGGGGATGTCATGCTCCAGGTGAGCAAATGGCTTTATTAGGAGGCTGCGGGCCTCCTGACCATGAGCGGTCAGAAGAGGGAAAGGAATGGGTAGGTATTAGAAGGCCTCGGGATGGAGGTGAATGAAAACCTGGCCACCAGGCAGAGGCTGGGGAGAAAGAAGGCAGACTGTTCCTGCATTTCTAGCAGCATCGTTTTGCTCCCCAGAGACCTAGAAAATATTCATTCCCAGACCCCCTCTATCCGCCACCGAACAGCTGAATAAATGGAAGCAAGGCAATGAATAAATAAACAAACAGGGCGGGGGAGAGGGGAGCAGCTGGGCTCTGCACCCGAACAGAGAGACGCAGTTGCTCCTTTCCACTGAGCGATCCAGAAGGTGTGTGGAGAGACTCCTGGGGTTGCCTCAGCAGGAGGTGATGGTCAGGGTGGGGTAGAAGAGGGTGGGATTCAGCTGACCACTCACCAAAGGCACTGGCCCAGGATGACCATTTGGGCCTTTGGCCCGGCAGTTGTAAAAGTCCCAGAAACCAAATAACTATGCTATACTGGGATTGTCCCCAAGTCTCTGATAGCAACCTCTAAGGTCAGTAGTGAGTGGTGGCACTGTGTGTGTGTGGGGTGTGTGTGTGTGTGTGTGTGTGTGCACCCACGCTATTGTTTTCTCTGAACCAAAAGGAAGCTGAGCTGGGGAAAAGGGAGGAGCGTGTCCTCCTCCCCATGTCTTTTCTTATTTTGCATTTCTCATTACATCCTCATGTCACGGGGCTGCTGGCTGATTTATAATTTATTGGTTTAGTGTCTCGAGGCAGGGAAAGGATGCTACGCTATATTTTTCAGGGACACTCAATTCAACTTTGAGTGAAGCAGCCAGGGCCACCGCTGTGAGGGGCACAGAAGAAAGATGTGTGTGAGGAGGAGGTCAGAGAGCTCCACGTGACCGGGATGTCCCCACTAAAGGCCATCTACCATCACAGACGCTAGCCTGCCAGGGGAGTTTGTCTAGGCGGAAGTTTTTTAATTGCATTTTGGAAATCTAATCCCAATCAGGCATGTAAACATGCCGCTACAGTTCCGGGCTCTGGGTGGCTTGGACTTAGTGGAGTCTTGCTTTGCTGGGTTTCCCATGGCAGGCCCTGAGACTGGGATTCACACAGAAGTCATTTTATTAAGTTCTGCCAGGAAACAGCAAGCGGGCATGGTATTCATTCTCCAGGTCTGCCTGTTAACAAACGTGTTGTCTCAGAGCAGGGCTGGCAGTCTGAGATCAAGGAGTCGGCAAGCTTGGTTCCTTCTGGGAGCCCCAAGCAGCGATTGCTCACTGTCCCTAGCTCCTGGGAGCTCTCTGGCCATCTTTGATGGTCTCTTGTGTCACCTTCTTTTTTGAATGTTTCTGTCCAAATTCTTCCTTTTGCAAGACCACCCATCCGATTGAATTACGGCCCACCCAAATAGCATCAACTTAACTATGTCTGTAAAGAACTTAACGCCAAATAGAGTCCCAGTTTGTGGTACTGAGGGTGAGAATCTGATTCTGTGACTTTAGGATGTACACAATCTACCTTCTGAAGAGCAAGTGGGGAATTGATACAAGAGTGGGGAGGAGACACTAACCATCAAATACAATGTCAACTAAAGGACCTCATAGGAGACCTTGAGTTCAGTTCCACAAGAGATTTCTGGAATCAGGACAGGCTTCATCTACAAACGTGTCCCAAGAAGGGGAGAAGGAAGCTGAAGGTGTTGGTGAAAAGAGCCCACCCCTCAAACCTCAGGGACTCCCAGCCGTCTCGCAACACAGCTGACGAAGGTGCTGCCTGTTGGCAATGAAATCAGGAGAAAAGGCTCTTGAAGGGGTGTGCGAAGGCACCAAATCCTGTTTCTGCCCAGAGGGGACTCACTGCCTCTTGTGAATTACCCATCATACATGACTGACACATGCGTGTTCCAGAGCCCAGAGGGGAGATGACAAATGGGGGGGGGGGGCGAAAGCTCGAACTCCCAGAAAAGCCTAAAGTGACATTCTTATGAAAAGCCAGGTTCTGTCATTGGGGGTTTTGTGAGGGTTTATCAGTGGTAGATTTGAGGCAGGAGGAGAAGGAGGGGGACGATACGCTAGTGGTAGATTTGAGGTAGGAGGAGGTGGACGATACACTGGTGGTAGCCTTTTGAGTGTGAAACGTGGAAAGGAAAATACACTTTGGGAAAAGTGGTAATGATCGACTCTCGGGGTTAGAATCGCGGTCTTTGATTGAATAACATAGCAGGGTTTTGATTCAATAGTAATCCGATTTGGGTGGCAAACCAATAATAAATTCTCCAGCAAACTAAAAAATTCTGTAGGGTAATGGAAAGCATTCGAACCCCATGGTTTTCATTGAATTAAATATGAAAATGTATCATACAATCGATATTGCAATATTTGATTCAATCAGCATTTCGGGATGGGAACCGTTTTCTCCCATTTGTTTTTATACTGTCTCAAAATATTTCAATTTGCTTCAGAATTTATTATTGACAAACCTCCCTAACAGCCATTGAGGGCTGGGAAAAAGGAGCTTGTCAGAGGATTGGCAGCTGAGAGGAGCTGGACCCGGGGCCCTACCCAGGGGCTGGGGAACACTTAGGTGACATTGTGGAAAGGGGCTGATTATGCATAGCAAGTGAGGGGAGGCAAAGACTTTGTCACCCGGAGAGGACATGAGATAGATGATTTTGACACTCTTTAGAATGGAAGTATGTCTCAGCACCGAGGGTCTGTACTGACAAGCAGCCAAAGTGAGTACTCCTGTCTCCTCTCCCCTCTGACACAGGTCCCCGGAATAAAAGCGCACGCATCTTCACTCCGAGCGTTTGTCTTTGAAGCCCAGCAGTGGGTGGCCAGGTGCCACCACCAAAGCACCAACTTCAGAACCGTGGAGCTGATGAAGCTGAGGGCATCACCCGAACAGTAAAAGTGCTTGCTTTACAAACATGAGAACCTGAGGTCAAGTCCCAGAACTCACTTGAAAAAAAAGCCAGGCATGGTGGCACACTTACGGTCTCCGCACCCTGGGAGGCAGAGACAAGTAGATCTTCCTGGGTCTCACTGGCTAGTCACATTAGCCTACTTGGCAAGCCCCAGGCCAATGAGAGACTCTGCCTCAAAAAAAAAAAGAATGTCTTGAGGAACAAAAGCTGAGGTTGGACTGTCAGCCTCCTCACACATGTGCACCCACACGCACGTGTGAACAACTTGGAGCTGCATCATTTGGGGTCTTCCATTAACTAGCAACATGGCCATGAACTTAACTGCACTGTGTCTCCCTTTGTGGGATAGTAGTGAGTCCCTACCTTCCTAGTTGAACTGTTGCGATTAGTAAATGGACGCATATTGTACTAACGTACATAGCAAGTTCCATGCCCATCGGTCACTGGCGAGTGGGAGTTGTTAGTAGGATCGTTGGTACCTTAGTTATGCATTACTGTGCAGATAACTTTTGCTCTAAACTCTAATGTCAGAAAGCAATGACAATCCCACTCCGTATTTCCGGGCCCAGGGCATCTGGTGCCAGGCAGAGGTTCATCTTTGGAGTGACTAGTCCTGAGTTGCGAGTTGGCTGCTGGTAATAGTAGTGACAAGGCCATGTGTTTCTCAGAGCCAAAGAAACTAACTGAAGCTAGAGTGTGACAGCTAGAATACAAAATGGAAACTAACCCTTGGAAGACACAAACCCGTCATTCAAGTCTTGATTTGGATCACATTTGCTAACAACGGTTCACCCTGCCAGGTGGTGGTGGCGCACACCTTTAATCCCAGCACTCGGGAGGCAGAGGCAGGCGGATCTCTGTGAGTTCAAGGCCAGCCTGGTCTACAAGAGCTAGTTCCAGGACAGGCCCCAAAGCTACAGAGGAAACCCTGTCTCGATAAACCAAAAATATATATATATAAAACAAACAGAAAAAATACAAAAAACAAACGTTTCACCCTGTCTAGAGCAGAGCCCAAGCTCCAGGGAGTAGAGGAAGTTTCACCTACCCCTTCATGAATCGCCATTTGGAGGATATGGATTCAAAGTGGGGAGAATCTGGGCCTATTTTTGCAATCGTCCACAACAGTTATTATTAACCACAGTCCTTCTTTCTCTTATCCCATCTCGGGTAAAGCTGTAGACACAAAACAGCTTTCTTACCAATTTTGATGCTTCCTGGGGGCCTGGATAGCGTCGCAGCTTTTCTACCCAGCCAGGTAGAAGGTGTGTAAAACATGCTCCCAGAATGAATTATCTAATTCTAGAATTTTATTAAAAGGAAACTTTTAGAAACACGCCCATGGTGATGAGTTATAGCATCTAAACGGCACGTCTCACAGGGGGGTTTGCATTTCTAAACTAACAGCTAGAAAGGGATCTGGTTAACACGGACAGAAGCTCTGTGTGGAGTTCTAATCATCGTTGAGTGGTAGACATTTTAAAGGTGACTCTGCCATGCCCGTATTCGTCCAATCACATTCATCCAACATTGAACGTCACTTACAAGAATGGCTGCCATGTCTATGGCTCATGGGGAAAGGCAATAGCTGCCAGCACTGACTCCATTTGACAGGTCTTTATCAGTGACTGCTCAGGTTCTGGACTCAGCACCTATTAGCTTTAAGCTTACTTGGCATGAAGGAGCAAGAGTCAGCCAGAGTTCGCTGGAATAGAGAAAGCTGATGCCATCAAAGTGAATTTGTAATCTCCCCAAACAATGTTCGTTGAGAACCCATTATGTATCAGCAACTGTTTTGAACACTAGAGAAATCGCAGCCATCAAGACAGGCAAAGTCTCTGGTTTCATGGCGTGCTCATTCTTATAACGTCAGCTCCAAAGAGAAGGGAACCTGAGAAAGCGAGGGGAGGAGCTGCCTCTAGAGGAGAGGTGGTCACAGTCTTGAGCTCTGGGCTAGGCGTGTGGAGCTGGATCATCTCAGCGTCTCACAGCTCCCAGAGCTGGGCCAGCTGTGATATGAAGTCTCGAAGACAGAGGGAAACACTCTGTGGATGCACAGCAGACAAGGGCACCGTGCCCAGGACTTTGCCAGCATATGGGCCAGTCACTGTCTGGCATTTCCAAAGCTAGATAGAAACCATTTAACTCTCATGCCACCACCAAGATGATGTCTGTAAGATTTTGCTGGTGAACCAAGCATCTCAAAACCTTCGTGGCACATAACAGCTGGCATTTGTGTCAAGAGTTGCTATGGAGCTTGCTGCCTGAGCTAGTTGGGTTGGGCAGCTCTTGCTGTTGGTCTTTCCTGGGCGTATTTGCTCATCTGGGTGTGGACTGGTCACAGCCTGGCCACTGGGTTTTGCTCCGATGTGTCTCTAAGGCTATGGCACAGGCATCAGACAGTGAAGGCCACAACATAAGCCCACTTCAAGCCTTCTGCTTGTGTCCCACCTGCTAGCATCCCAGTGACCAAAGCGAGTCATATAGCCAAGCCCTAATGAGTGGAGCAAGTCAGTTGACTCCAAGCTTTTCCAAGTTACAAGGCAAAGGGCACTGATTCAGGGAGGGCTGACAAACTGGGAGATCATCTGCCACACAGAAGTAGGTATCAGCATCACATTCATTTTCTGGCTAAGAGTCAGTGTAGCTGGATGTACAGCCCCAGCTAGTTCAGCTGGATGGGGATGGCTCTGGAGCTGGACCTCACGCCATCTGGTCCTGCCCACTCCTCCTTAGCAGTTCACTTCCTAACTCTGCCTTAATCCGAAGATAAATCTCAGAGGATGGGATATATGGACTGTCACCTCAGGAAATCCTCCATAAATATTGCTTTTTTTCCAAAGCCCTTGGCAGGCGGTAAGCCACAGTGCATTCAAGGTTAGCCTCCTAGCCGGTCGGCAGAGTTCACAGAGTAAGGGTTACCACTTGGACCTGGAGCCGTGTGCTTTAACAATTAGCCATGCACATGGGGTTTCCCATTTGGGGAAGCTCACGAGCTGGTGAGGACAAGGCTGGATTAGAAGGTCTCTTTCCTCCCATTGTGGCTGCACCATCAGCCAAGGTAAAGTTTTTCTCAGGAAACTCTGTGGCCTTTTTGGAAGCAGAAAGGCAAACGCAATCCCCGAGTTCCTCCCATAGAGCACTACAATGTTCAGTATATCGTGAGCTTTTGTTGTTGCTAAGTTCTAGCCAGCGTCCCCAACCCCATGCGTGTGCACATGATGTGTGTATGTGGGTGCACACGTGGCATGGCCAGAATGTGGAGGTCGGAGGACAACTCTGTGAAGTCAGGTCTCTTTTTCCACTGTAAAATGGGTTCTGGGGATTGAACTCGGTTGCCAGGCTTCACGGCAAGCACCTTTCCTCACTGAGCCCTCTCCTCTGCCCTATCTTAAGTTTACATTAGGCCGCAGATCCGTGGAGAACAGATAGAAGATTAAAGGTGATCCATTCAGCACAATGCACATATCATTCGGAATTCCCTTCTGTACCAGAGGTTTTGGCCAGCACATGTGTGACCCAGTCCCACAGCTGTGACCGGCTGGGGCAGTCATCATTTGAAGCTGTCAGTCTTCAATGCTGCTGTCCATTGTGCCCTGCAAACTTCAGTAAAGAGCTCACAGTGAGCTTGGCACGGGGGCTCGGGGGTAAGCACGAGGACCACAGCTCCATCTCCAGAACCCGGAAGAAAAAGTCAGTAATGGTGACATGCCCTTGCAATCCCAGTGATGAGGCAGTCAGTCAGATGCCAGGGGCCCACTGACCAGCCAGAACACCCTAATCAGAGAACCCCACGGCACTGAGAAATCCTGGCTCAGGAAATGAAGTGAAGACGAAGGATGTGGCTAAGTAAAATGCCTTCCTTGTAACCGTGAAGAACAGGGTTCAGATCCTCATGACCCACATAAAAAGCCAGGCGTTTACTGTAGTCCTGGAACTGGGAAGGTAAACTCGGTCGAACCCCTGGACTTCATTGTCTGGACATCCTGACTTTATCAGTGAGCCCCTGGTTCAATATGAGACCCGGTCTCAACACATAAGGTGGCGGCTGGGTAGCTGACTCAGCAGTTAAGAGCACTTGCTGCTGTTGCAGAAGACCTGGGTTCGATTCCCAGGACTTACATAGCAGCTCACAATCATTTGTTGGTCCAGTTCCAGAGTGTCTGACACTCTTGCAGCCTCTGCAGATAACAGGCATGCACATGGTTCACCCCCCCACACACACACACACACAGTCAAACACACATACACATGAAAGTAAAAGTGGGAGCTAAAGAGATAGCTCAAAGGCTAAAACACTTACCACTTTTCTCGTTTGGTTCCTGGGTCCCAGATCAATAGCTCACAACTCTCTGTAACCCCAGCTTCAGGGGACACTATGCTTCTTCTAGCCTCCAAGGTACACGCAAACTCACACAGCCTTCTACATATGCATACAAATAAATATAAACAAATACATTTTAAAAAATAAAAATGACGAATAAGCCTTTTAAGGGCAGGGAGACTGGTAAGATAGCTCAAAAGGTAAAGAAGGCACCTGCTACCAAGTCTGAATACCTGAGTTCAATCCCCTGGACCCACATAATGAAAGAAAAAAAAATTCTGGCAACTGTTCTCTGACCTCTGCTCACACACTGTGACACACAGACAGACAGACACACACACACACACACACAGAGGGGGAGGACAAAGGTAAAATTTGTCTTCAAAAATAAGATAAGAGAGCAAGCAAGGAATACAGCTGGCCTTGAACCCTGGCCTCTGCACATGCACAAACACGTACACAAACACTTAACGTATACACACCCATACTCAAAAGCAAAATAAGAAGGGTGACACCCGAGAAACCATACCTGAGGTTGGCCTCTGGCTTCCACATGTACATCCACACATATACACATGCATATGCTTACATACATACACATCAACCCACACCCACACCATCAGACATTATTCAACCACAGGACTTCCTGGCATACCTTTCAAGGGCAACTTGGAGCAACATCTACCCTTGGCTAAAGGCAAAGTCAATAGGGTGTTCCTCCTTGAAGAAGCCTTTGCCTGCCTACTATGGTCTTATACCACCTACTGTACACTTATAATCCAGATGTCTGCAAATCCCCCCACTCCCATCCACAGATAGCAAAAGTGCACCAGCTATGGTGACATCAGTTTCCCCAGGAGGTCAGATATACAGAAAGTTGAATTTCTAGCCTGAGTCTAGTTGGAAAGTTTATAAGGCTTTCCTGCAACCAGAGGCTGTAGGGTCAGTTATAGCTAAGGGCAAGGAAGCTTGGGCCAGGAGCATAAAATACTACCATCTAAGTTCCTCTCCTCTCCCCTCCCATCCCTGTCCTCTCTCCTCTCTTCTTCCCCTCCACCGTCTTCCCACTCTCCCACTCTCGCGCTCTAGGCCTTTACTTCTCTTTCCATGTTGGCTCCATCTTCCAGTGCCCCAAACAGCTCTTTCATTTGCCCTGAAAAGAAGAGCTCCCTCTCCCTCTCCACAGGCTCATGTCCCCTTTAAAGCAAGCATGCCAGAAGTGAGGCGCATCCAAGGTTAGACTCCTAGGCGAGCAAAGCAAGTGTTACCGTTTGGACACGGATTCACATGAGTTAGCAATTCGTCATGCACAGAAAGTTTTGATAGCTGGGAAGTTCACGAGCCAGGAATGGCCAGGTCTGTGCCACATGGCCACCTCCCCCTAGACCACAGAAGCTGATGAAGGAGGGCTTTTGCATTTGCAAAACAGATGGGGATAGCAGCCTGTCATTGCCACCATTGAAGACTTCTCAATGTTCATTGCCATGCTGACTGCCAAGATGGAAGGTTGTAGGGCACGGCTTCTCATGCTGTGCTCTTTCTAGAGCTTTAGCATTGCTTCAGAATCATGACGAGGGCCACACACCCAGAATATAAATGCAAGATATTTATTTATACCAAGTTCCCAGGTTATGATGGTGATGCTCCAATTAACACTCATTTGTTTGTTTGTTTGTTGAGTCAGGGTGTCCTACTATAGCACTGACTTTACTGGAACTCACTATATAGATCAAGCTGGCCCTGAACTCATAGACATCCACCTAACTTTGTCTTCTGAGTACTGGGATTAAAGGCATGAACCACCACACCTGGCTGACACAGTGACATTTTAAGAACTATTCTAGAGTTAAGGAGATGCCTTAGTGGAGAAAAGTGTTTTTCATGCAAGCATAAGGACCTGAGTTCAAATCTCTAGAATCTACATAAAGCCAAGTGTGGAAGTACATGTCTGTACTTCTATGGCAAGACAGAAAGCAGAGACAGGAGAATCCCTGGACGCTCACGTGGCATAAAGAACCCTGACTAAGAGACAGTGTCTAAGATGAGGTAGAAAGCAAGGACCTACACATGACATGGTCCACTAACCTTCAAATATGTACTATGGCATATACACGCTTACACTCAAACACATACACAAAGTTCTCTCACACACATATTATATACGTATATGTGCAAAAGAAGATTGAACAATGAGTGGTTTCCAAATTGCCTAGTGCCCCTTCTAAGGCTACCCATAGCGACAGTGCCATCTGCTCTCAGCCTTGCACTAGGATGAATGCTGTCCCTGAGAATTTTGTACATATTTGGGCTAGTTGCAGGAGGGCTCAAAGATAATAATACGTCCCAGTTCTAGCATTTCTATGTGACCACAAAGCCTCAAATTCATCCACCAAAATGACTGCAGCTTCATTTTCTTCTTTCGCTGCTTCTGCCTTTCCTTTGGGGTGTGTGTGTGTGTGTGTGTGTGTGTGTGTGTGTGTGTGTGTGTGTGTGTAAGGTTGAAAGTGATAGAAACCAATTTGAGAGTTTATGGTCAAAAGATGCTAGAATGTCCTATGAATGAAAGTGTTAGGTCAAGGTTGAGCTGGGACCAAGAGCTACTTGACCCTCTCCCCAACCTTGGTTGTACTCTTAGGTCCTTCTCACTGCCCCACTGTCTCTACAGGGAAGAAAAGATGGTCAGCAGGGCTCCTGAACATGACCTAGTAAAGCCTCTGGCACCTGGCTTAGCGCTCGCCCCTGTCTCAGGTTCAAACCCTTTAATAGGACCATGGAAATGGTTCAGTGGTTAAAGCAAAAGCACTAGAGTTCAGATTCCCAGAACCCGGAAATCCTGAGTGGGTGTCACGCTCACCTGTAACCCCAGCCTCCAAAGTCAGAGGTGGGGAATCTGTGCAGCACATGGGTAGGGAGAGATCTGCTACAGTGAATTAGGTAGATCGTTATCAAGGAAGATTCCTGGCATCAACCTCGGGCCTTCACACACATGAAAGCATGCACATAACACACACACACACACATACACATAAAAATACACACATACACAAACACACACACACACAAACACCAACTCTGAGGGAGGTATCTTAGCTTTGAGCCAGTTGGGTGTTAGAGTTGGTGGAGTGTTGTGCAAGATGGCTGCCCTGCAGGAGATGCGGGGGTGGGTTTAGGAGCTAGTACCCTCTACAGGTATGCTGCAGAACAGGTATCCGAAGGTAGTCACTGTAGACTTCTCTTTTTCTGTTCTACTCAAGCTTTCAATCCATTGGATGGGGGAAGGCCAACTCCTTTACTCAGTCTTATAATATAAATGCTAATCTCACCCCAAACCACTGTGTGTTCCCCACAGAAACCACTCAGAATCATGTTTGACCAAGTATTTAGACACCATGGAGCCAAGGAGGATCGACACAAAAAGTGAACAGTCACAAGAGTCTGGTTTAACTGGTAGAAACTGTATTTTGTCACCTGGAAAGAGCTCGGAAAATGTTGACTGAATGAATAATTGGTGGAATTGTGGACGCCTTGTGAGGGGTGGGGAGGGGTCTTTGCCATTTAAAAGAGTCTGAGTTTTGTCTCTCTCTAGAATAAAGTGTGGGAAATTGTACTATCATTCTGTCACCTCATGGATTCTGACTTTAATGTGTTAGATCTCTTTAATGTCCTCAACAGAGACCATTGGTGACTTGAAGCTTCTTGTCTCTTCAAATGATTGAGGCAACATGGAGGCATAGATTGTTGCAACAGACACCAGGAGTTAGCCTCCCACTTAACTCCCAGTTCACAGGACACTAACCAGATGCCCCCAGAAGACTGGCCCAAACCTCCCATGTACAAATCTAACAGGCAGGCTGCATCTTCTCTGAAGGGTGCTGCCATGTGGCAGGTTGACCATACTGTGGGGTGTCCCAGAAAATTTATCAAGCCCAAAGCAGGGACTCTGTACTCACAAGCCTGGCCCCTGCATTTGGCCAGAACAGGAGGCGTGGCAGAAGGTATTTCTAAACATGCCTTGCCAAAGCGATATCTTCTCCAGTTGAGAGCCTCATATATCCGAAGTCCCCACATGGTGACATTTGAAGATACTCCCAACGCCAGACCCACAACAGAGGGGGGTGTAGAGATTTCTCTGTTCAAAGCCCCAACTGATATTTGAAGTGTGTAGTGTTGAGTATAGCTGAAGATGACACCCTAGGGACAAGCAACTCTGCAGGTTCCCGCTCTGAGCCTCAGTTGTCTCTCCTAGCAAGTTGAGTGGGACATAAATCTAATGTTGCTGTCATTTTTCAACGATCATGAAGTTGTTTGCAAGCAGCATGTATCAAGAACCCATCTGTAAAATAATAGCGCCCAGCCAAGGCTCCTGCCCTCTGGGACGTTTGAGAACTATAAGCTGCCTATCACTGAGAGCCTCAGGAAGCTTGTCAAGGGCAGTGGCCACTTCTGTAACATGGGGGGCAGCAAGGAGTCTCAAGAACCCTGATCCACGTGCTCACGGACTGGAGTTCAGAGGGATATTTGCTACTATTCTGTGCGTTTTCCCGCCCTGCTAGATACAGTTGTGCAACCAGCGTCACGTAGCTTTAGAAAGCAATGGTTGATTCTCTGAGAGAGTAGGCTCACAATGAAATGGGTGACTTATGTGGATCACTGGAGAACCCCAAGCATTTTGTGAAGGCCAACAAGCACAGCAAGCAGAACCAGATTAAAATTAGTGAGGCAAAAAAGGGGAGATCAAACCCTAAAATGGTTTGGGGGAAAGGTGAAATTATAGAAGAACACAAGGAACGCTTGTCCCGGGGAATTGAGACAGACGTATAACAGAGCCCAGGCAGGTAGGAGCGCAGTAAACATCCTCTTCTAGGTGTTGATTTGAGGAGAGGTGAGACTGCACTGAAGTACAAACCAGAGGCTCCTGAATCCCAGGCCCAGAACTGGAATTACCCAAATCTGCAAATTCCCGGACCTGCAATGCACTTTCATTGGCTCCACCAATAATTGTTAAATGAGCATATGCCAGGCACCACTCAGGGAATGGTATTCGATGAGGACAGGCTGGCACTACACAATAAAAGCTGGTGCATGAAGGAAAATAAAGCAGGGTTGAGCGACGGGATGAAGAGGAGAGCTGCTATTGTACACATGACCTAACCTTTGTAAGTCTTCACTTCCCTGTCTGGGCAATGGGTCATGTTCTCCACCCCATTGGGTACACTTGCATTATGTGAAGTCACCAATATCTGACAGTCCTTAAAATAACACAGTGCATACACCCTTCCCACGTCACCTGCTAATGCCTTCCCACGTCACACTGGCCAATATTTTTTTTAAAAAAAATCTCTTCCTCGTGATATTTTTCTGGTCTGTGTCTATAATTGGGACATAATCTTCACATTGGAAGGATCTAAACAGTTTTATTATCTATTTGTAAGCACCTTTGGGCACAGGTAATAACAAAGACACCTGAACTACACTGACAGAAATTCAAACCAAGGTTTTGCCCCTATCAGTTGATAGGCCTTGAGCATTGGCCCCACTGCTGTTAAACCGGAAATGACAGTGCCCGCGATGGAGGCCAGGGGAGATGGTGACTTCAATTCCACACAGAACAACCCTGAGCTCACCTGGCTTACAGTGGGTACTGGGCCAGATATGGTCCTTCTCTTTTCCTAAAGACATTGCATTATATTTTTCTTGCTCTTGTGGCCAACTCTTTGACAAGAAGCAGCTTCAGACAGGAAAGGTTTGCTCTGGCTCACAGTCTCAAGTCTATGATGGTCAAGAAGCCATGGGAGCATGAGGCAGCTGATAGTATTACAGCCAGGAAACAGAACAGCCAGTAAACAGGGCAAGGCTCTGAAAGCTCAGGCCTGACCCCAGGGGCCCACTTCCTCTGGCAAGGCTCCACCTCCTAAAGACTCAGCAACTTTCAAAACTGACATCACCAACTGGAGTCCAAGTGTTCAAACTTACATGAGCCAGTGGGGGACATTTCACATTCGAAACACAAAAAAGAACAAAGAAGAAAACTGTCCTTTTTCCGAAGCTGGCCAGGGGCAGCATCAGCATCTGAGTTAGAATGTGGCACACATTTATGTCCCAACTGCTATCCATTGGGCATTGCAAAGCAGGGGGGAAATGAGGAGATATTGACGAGGCACCCTGCAATTAAGGATGGTAGAGAACCATTGGTACTCTCAGGGGTAAAGTGAAAGACTGTGAGGCTCAAAGAATGGTAGGCCCTCCTAGGGGGTGTCCAGTAGGAGGGGAAGTGAGGGAAAGATGCTGCTTTCTTCTTAGCAAGTTGCCAAGCAGATAGAGAGCAAAGAAAACAAAATAACTTCACCTCTTATTTACTCGCCTCTCATCTGGTTTTCATAGCAACCAAATCCAAGGAAAGCCCACCCATTCGCTGAAACTAACTGAGAGTCAGCCCATCCTTTGACTAAAGTCATCTGAGAGTCAGACATCCTATTACCTGAAACCAACTGAAAAGGCACCCTCCCACTGGCAAAACCCATAGAATGACATCCATCCTATTGGCGAGAGCCAACTGAAAGTCAGCCCTAACATTGAACAAGGTCGTTTGAAAGCTAACTATCAAGGACGCCCAGTGTGGCAGTCCACAGAACTTGGTCTCTGGAAACCAGAACATGAGCTTAAATGGCCACACATGGCTCTTAAGGGACAAGCAAGACAGAAGCAGCACATGACTATACAGTGACACTGCCCCTGAAGACACTCTGGGACTCTGCTGCCCCTTTACTTTCTGCTGGCCTCAAATTTGTGGGCTCAAGCAGTCCTCCTGTGCCTCACAAGTAGGACTAAACCCGTCTTGTACCACTATGCCAAGCTAACTCCTTCACAACATTGGTTCTTACACTTGATCGAAGCCTGGAACTTGCTGAAGGGCTTAATACATATGGATCACCCAGCCACATGCCCAAAATGGCTCCTTGTATGAACCCAGGTGGATCCTAAGAGTGTACGTTTCTAACTAGCTTCCAAATAGTGCTGCTGTCAGCTGTTGGTCTGCGCATGTACTGCGAATCAGCTTGGCACGAGCTTCCTGGACAGCCACACCCACTTTCTTCCTCCAATTTAACCAGGTCCACGACACCCACAGGGTGGCTGTGCCACCAGCAGCCCTCTGACTCCTCCAGGCAGCTCCCATTCTCCGGCAGCCACAGGCTTGTGATGCTGTCAAGCTCACTGGCCACCCATCGTCTTCACAACTCGCCTTTGCAATGCTGCTCTTGTACTACCCTGGCTTTATTCTCTGCCTGACCTTAGGAAGGCTTAGGTAAGCCGCCTGGCTGTTTCTGTAGATTCCAGCTGCACAGCCAGACACGCACATACACACAAGCTTCCTGATTAGCCACACCTAGACGCCTGGCCTGTTTCCTAGGGGGAAATGAGTCAACCACTTGTCCTGGGACCCTCAACATTCTGTTCTCCTGCCAGGGAATCACAACTCCCAGTCATGCGATATTGACTCCGCAGTAGGCACTGGCATTCAGAGGTTTTCCCTGACATCCTTGTTTTAGAGAAAATGAACAGTCCCTAGAAAACTCAGGTCAGCCACCCCCCACCCCGGCCCAGGTCTTGAAGAGAGCACCTTGCATCTGGCCTTCCTTATCCCTGTCCGGCTTCAGTCTGCTACGGCCTTTCCCTCACTGTTAACGGATTCGATTGATGCGATTAACAACATGATCAAAAGCAATAAGGGGAGGGGAAGGCTCACAGCTTGTAATCCATCACTCGGAAATCAAAGCAGGAACGCAAGGCAGGAACCTAAAGGCAGGAGCTGATGGAGAGGCCATAGAAGAGAGCTAATCACTGGCTTGTTCCTCATGACTTCCTCAGCCTGCTTTCTTATACCACACAGTACCGCCCTCCCAGGAGTGGCACCAGTCACAGTGGGCTGGCCCTCCCACATCAATCATCAATACAACATAACTCTCTCACAGACATTCCCACAGGCCAAGCTGACGGAAACGTTTCTCAAGTCTCATTCCAGACAACTTGTGTCAAGCCGAGGAAACAGTTAACCAGGACAAGGGCTAAGTTTGAGTGGCAAGGGAAGGCAATCAGATTGAATGTACAGACAAGGTCCAGCAGCCTGTGGGAGCTCTCCTCCCTCTACCACCTTGGGGCAGCCAAATATACACTGTTCTTGGGTAGAAGCTGACCATGGTGAGAATATCTGTGCCTGGAAGAACCTGGCAAATGCTGTTAGCCGCAGAAATAGATGCTCCGTTTCCACGTCGCTAAACTGGGACGCTGTGTAGACACTCAACGCCTCGTGCGCTATGGATAAAGCTGTGGGCAGTAGCAGAATTGAGGCCATTCAGCAAGAAACAGAGCAAAAACTGCTGAAAGAAAAGGTATGGTCAGTGTGGTGTGTGGTCCTAGCAGCAGCCATGGCAGCCTGAACTCCAAATCACTCAGCAGCCCAACAGAGCGGACTGCCTGGTAAGCTTAACAACCAATTAAAACCTTCTTAGCTTCTATATGTCCAGCCCCAGAATTGAGCATGCATACATCCACACACATGCACACGCCACATAAACATGAACTGCAAACACATATATGTAGCCATGATCAACACATTATCCATCTAAAACATGTACCTAATATATATAAGCACCATACTCACTTCTCTGTGCACAGACACATACAAGGTCAGCAACACACATATAGTTAAGCATACATAAATATACATGTTTATATATCCATACACTGGCATGCCCAACTTGTGCACACACAGATAAACACACACACACACACACACACACACACACACACACACACACACCTGACGTGAGTACAGCTCCTGGTAAAACCCCTGTTCCTACAACTGTGCATGAACCATCTCTTTGGCCCAACCCCGTCCTTGCTCAATAACCAATTGTTATTTTCCGGTTTCCATCCTGACCCTACCCCCACCCCCAGAACTTGGACCACTGTTTCCACCCATCCTCCTATTAACACAGAGACATGTTTTCTTTTCCTAAGTGAGTTTAGGTTCCCATCTGTCATCTTAGGTCATTAATCCCGAGACAGAAGGCCAAAGAAGCCTACCCCACATAGCCAAGCCATTAACTAATTGCAAAAGGTGCTCGCACCATCTCATATTAATCCACTGAAGCGGGCCCACTGCTTGTGCCTCTCTTCCTGAGTTTTGCTGATAAAAATGACAAGCCACCTGCTACTGCCCTGGATGGCACTGCCATGATGGATGATCTGTGTCCTGAGGGGGTGGGGGGTCAGCTAGGGGGACTCATGTGTCAGGCCAAAGAGAGAGTTGAGTGGCAGACAGAAAAACAAGTGGCCAGCTGCCAAGGTAATTGTCTCCCTTGCTGAGCAGGAGCCCAGACTTCCTGAGTCCCCCGATAACAGCTGCCAAGGCCTGGCTCGCTACCCTAGATGACTGACTGCCCCAGTATGACAGGGTGCCTGAGGTTCAGGACAGGTAGGAAGGCCTGAAGGCCTCCCAGACCCCTTCCTTCCAGCAACTTGTTCTCCTCAAATATTGAGCTGCCGGCTACTTCGTCAGCAATTTCAAGGAGACAGTCTTGTCCATTGACCACCCCCAGGCCACAGGCAAGGATTCCTCTGACAGAAGACCACTGAACGAAGGTGGGCTGCAGAAACGTCCCTTCCCCTTCGTGAGGGTTTCCGTGCCCACACTGGGCCTGTGCACAAACTGTCCGATGACCTATTTCTCCTTAGGGATTGCCCGCTAGTCTGTGTGTGCGCACGAAGGCACATTCTGGGGCTCTGCTTCCAGGATTGGAATAAATCGCCTGATTGACAAGCCACCTCTGTAGTTCATGTGCACAGGGCCTGTGGGTCAGCTGTGACTACACTTGCAGTCAGCTGACCTAACCCATTTATCATATTTATACTGTATTCCACTTTTCCATATGCAGAGTTAGGGCCTCCTGGATCTGCTATGCAAATTCGACACGATGGTTTGCAAATGAGTAGACGCCTGGCACCTTTTTCAAAATCACCATTAAGGATGCTGCCACCCTGGCACTGGGTAGGAGGAAGGGAGCTGGAAGTGAAAAGATGGAAGTCCAAGTTGTCGTCCTAATGCAGCTGGCTAGCACACTTCTATGCTCTCAGGCCTCCCTGTTCTCCAGAGACTTTTGTCCTTATACATAGCTCCTCCCTTGGTCGAGTGATGGGCACAGACACCACTAGGGAGAAAACAAGGCTGGGCAATGAGTCCTGAGGCCCTGAACCAGGCCAGTTGCAGAGTCGGCAGTGCTGGTTGAAGAGCTGGCACCAGCAATCCCTGTGCCTAGCCTCCAGAGGCCCAAAGCCCATGGTCTGGAACAAAGGACAGAGATTCGCCTATGGATGTTTTTTCTTTTGTGGGAATGGATTAAGGTGCATGGGCGGCGATTTCCCAGAGACTTCTCCCAGGTAAGCAAGGGCTCATAGACTCCTCCATGGGACTGGGATTGACATGGCCCCAGAAACAGCCTTATATCATCAGACTTGAACTTGGCTGAGACAGCACAGGTTTTTCTCCATGACCATGCAATTTTGCGGGTCCGCCTCTCGCCTTCATTCTCTCCTCAAACCTTTCTCCAGCAGACGAGTTTATTCAGAATTCTGGAAAGCTAGATCCAGCTCGGTCTCATGCCTTGATGCTCAGAGATCCGCACGTTGGCAAGGCCAAAGCAAGAACACTGGAACCAGGCTCTCCAGAGATCCCAGCAGGACACAGTCACCGCCCTGTCACAGGACACTCACTACACTGTACAGGACAGCCCAGGAGGCCACTCGAGATGAAGTTTCCTCTGGTTGGGACCACACCCAAAATGGTTTCTACAGATCAACGTCCAGCCATCCTGTTCACTCTGGCTTCTTCTGCTGTGGCCTCTGCTGTTTTCTGGGACAATGTTCTAGAAAGAAAGCTCATTTTAGTTCTAAGTTCTGGAAGTGAATTTGAAGCCAGTATCTTACTTTTTTTAATCCAACGAAGGAAAAAGCAGGTAATCCAGCTTTCCCGAAGGCAGAGCTGGAGAGTTCAGAAACAAAAGTTTTAACCTCACTTGGCAATCAGGGAACGCTGCCGCCTCCGCCACCCCCAAGCATCCTTCTTTACTGCTCTGTGTCTAAGACTGCAGAAGTGGCATCTCCAGGGCAGCCAACACTCTTTCAGTACGAATTTCAAAACTGGCATTCAAAAACCCATTACCAATCGTTAGACAATTGTGAGCCGGTCCCCAACATGCAAATCAGAATGCCTGACATAGGGAACGAAAGCGTGGTGCCCCTGACAAATCGGGGAACGTTCGTAGAGGCTTTCATAACATTAAGTACAAGACGCTGAAGAAGACAGTAGCAGAGTTAAGCCCTCAGCACGTGCTTTTCATTCCGAGCCCGTACAGTCCCTTGCTAGCCTCCCAGCTCCCGAGGTGCACCCTCCCTCGAAAGTTGCTTGATGTGATTCATTGAGGCCAAGCTGCCATTGGTGACCAGGCAGTGTTTTTAATTACTGTGTTCTGTTCGTGTCTACATGGCCACATCGTAATCCTTCCCCCAGATACATACAAATATGACTTCTTTGGGAGTTCACTGTGAGCCACACGAGGCCTGGAGCCACTAATGAGAGTAAGGCCGGCCCCCAGCCAAGGGGGCTGATGGTTGTCAAGCCGGGAAACATCCAGCCTCCGAAACTAATTAGCTGGCAGGCAGACCAAAGGAGCACCAAGGAGACAGGCCACCTTGGCAACCTGAGGTGGAAGGTGGAGAACTATCAGAACATTTGCAAGCCATGCTTGGTGGCACAAAGCCTGGGAAGCTGAGGCAGGGGAATGACTCTAGTTGGAAGCCAGCCTGCCTAACACAGCAATACTCTGCTTCAGCCCCATCCCTGTCAGGGTTTCTGACCGCTAAGGGTGCTGTGTTGGTGGGAGCAGGGGTGGTGGTTTATTTGGGGTTTTTGTAGACCTTGCTTTACCCATCAGGAAAAGGACGGATGGACTGTGGGCCTGGAGGCTTTCCTGCTTTGTGGAGCAAGTGTTTGAAAGCTGATGTCTGCCCTCGCCATCGTTCCCCACTCACCTTTGTACACCTCTGCAAAGCTCCATCCTCAGAATGGAGGGAACCTCCCCAACCAACAGTGCTTTTACCCACCAAACCATGGTCCCCACCTTCAGTGTCCCAAGCACTGGGTAGGCATTTGGGACAAAAGCTATAGTAGCCTTCCCTCACCCTGAAAGAAGATCTAGAAAAGCCAACACGTGTCATAGGGCAAAGATGAGCAGACATATACCACAAACGGTTCTTCTAAAGCCAGATACAGTGATGGATACCTATAATTCCGGCACCCCAGAAGCAGAGGCATGGGGATCACCACAGGTTCGAAGCCAGCCTTGTCTACACAGTGAGTTCTAGAGTAGTCAGGGCTACAGAGTGAGATCCTGTCTCAAATTCTTCTTTCTTGGGGTATGAATAAACCACATTTCAATCTCTGTTCGTCTTGATGAGAGACTCGCCTTCACCGACCACACCGAGTAGACGCCATCAGAGAGTCAGAGTGGCTGTTGTCACCATTGGTCCTCGGCTGCTGATGCTGCTTTGGAAGGTTGTGAAACCTTTAGCCACAGCATCTAGAACTAGGCTGGCATAGGACACGGGGCTTAAGAGTTATAGTCCACCTGTTTCCAGTCCCATTTTCTGCTTCCTGATTGGCCTCCACCACATCAACTCCTACACGCCGTCCTTGCTATGCTGCACTGAAACCATCAGTAGAAATAAATCTTTCCTCCCTCAGTTTTCCTCTGTCAGCTCTCCCCACCCTTGTCCCAAAACAGCAGAGCTGGAGATGCAGGTTTCCTTTAAAGGCTTTTATTGACAGAAAGCACCAAACGAAACAGGCAAAGGAGCAGGAGTGGCCGCTGAAACACGGGAAGAATCTAAGTGAATAAGTGGCTTGACTTGAAGTTTAGCATCTCATGCCCTTTGGAGATCTGGTTCCAACTCCAGGGAATAACCACTGGGAACTAGACCAACTGCGGTCAAATAACCAGGTGTTTACAGCCCTGAATCGATCCACTGACTGCGGACTGCCCTCAGGCAGTCCTCTTGGGTATTTGTGAAGAGTGGCAACTGGTAGCCAACATTCCAGCTGCAAGCTGACCCTGCCATTCTGAAGACGGCAAACTGAAAAACCGATGTAACAGCATTTACAGTACGTCCCTGAGTAGCTGGAGCATCAACAGCAAAGAATATTTGTGTGAAGACACAGAGCCGGGACGTGTTTATTACTGTAGCAGATAGTAACTAATCTTTTAAACCAGAACTTATCCCTGGTGGGAGAACTAAGCAGGTAGCAGCAGCTGCCACCAAGCCTGATGATTACCTGGGTTCCCTCTCCAGGACCCACATGATGAGGGGAAGGAGCTGACTCCCACAAATCCTACTCAAGCCTCCACACGTATTCTATAGTAGGCACCTGAACACTTAATTATTAAATCAATTCTTTTTTAAATGTAAGTTACTGAAGTTTTCCTGACTACATTGTACCCTTATAGTTTTTAGGGCCATATTGTCTCTCTCTCTCTCTCACCGCTCTTAGCTAGACTTGTCGTGGCTCATTTGTCAACATAAATGGCAGCTTTCAAAAGCGGAGACTGGGTCCTTAAGTTCTCTCCCCCTGCTTTCCAACCCCCCCCCCCCGTCGTGTGGGTGTGGGGCGCGCATGCGCACACACTCACTTACGTGTTGAGCCAGAGGGCAACCTCAGGCATCATTTCCCAAGCACCATCAACTTTGTTTATTTGAGAGAGGGTCTCTTCCCGGACTGGAACTCACTGGGTAGATTAGACTGGCTAGCGAGCGAGCCCCATGGGACTCTCCCATGTCTACCTCATCTGTGGCAGGATTACAAGCACATGGCACCAAAACCCCAGGTTTTGAGCTCTTCCCTTTTCATCTAGGACTTATGACAGAACTTTATCTGGATGAGACAATTTGTGAAGAATTTCTGATCCATCTGAAAACTGCAAGTCCGATTTTGGTTATGGCGGTTGCTTAATTTGATTTGAGCTTGAGTAACTGCAGCTGAACTGAATCTCTAAATCTAGGGGAGACTGTTCTGGATTCCTGTGATCTCTATGTGTGCTCCTATTGTAAATAACTGAGCACAGCCCCCCCCCCAGGTCTGTCTCAGCGGTGAGAACAAAAATGGAGCCGAGAGACCAGCCAGGAAGGTCTAGCCAGCAGCAGGGGAAAACAGACTGTGAAATGCCTGGGTTGTGCAATTAAAAGAGGTCCACAGAGCCCATAATAAAAGATAGCAAATGTTTATTGGGAATCACTCATAATAGAAAAGCGCTGTGTTCCTCTGCTCTATGGGCACTGGACCTGCGAACAGAACTCTGACCACCAACCAAGCGAAAGGAAAAGAGGGTGAGGATGTTTCCTGTCTGTACTTATAGTACTTCAGGTCACGCCCCAGTGGGCTGGTATCTAAAAGGCTGTTGGCTGAATGAATTCCCTCAACACCTCCTCGTTCGTCTAAACCAGAGGGTTCTGAACCTAAAGCAAAACTATATACAATAAGAACAAATATCAGGTATTGTCCTGTCCAGGAAAAAGAAAAGGCAAAACCATACAAGAATAGAGCTACCACCAAGAAACAAATGCCAAATGTCTAGATTAAGGTAACGAGCAAATAACAGAGATTATTTTAAAAGCTGTCCTATCCTGGGTCTAAGTCTTATACTGAAATGTCCTAGCTGAGAAGAAGCTATGACTACACAGTCTTCATGTTCAGTAACTGAACCAACAGTAGGACCAGTGCAGCCACTGTCCCAATGATAAACAGCAGGCCTGGAACGCAGCAGCAGCAGCAGCAGCAGCAGCAGCAGCAGCAGCAGCAGCCTGTCCTAGAATCTCGAGGTGGATGAAAAAGTTAAGCACTCAGTGCTCAAAGCCCTTCCTGCTACAATCTCCTCTTGGCATTCTCTTGCACAAGCTTCATGATAAATTAACAAATATGGCCACCATAGCCTGAGGGCAACTAGAGGCTCCAACTCAAAGGAAATGAAGGGTTTCCCACTCCTGCTTCTCCCTACACACAAAATAAATAATAAAAACGGCTAGGTCAGCATAGTGCTGAGCGAGAGAGGACCTGCGCTGCAATGGATTAGCAGGGGAAGGCTAGGGAAAAGTCAGTAGCGGTCACACTATCTGCTCACCCTTCCGTGGTGTGTCTCCAGGACAGAAAGCCATTCAAAATCCTGTACAAATTCTTTCCCAATGGAGGACAGCTTTCCTAAGAGGCAGATGGCTTTCAGCAATGCAAGCAGAGAGAGTAAGGATCAACACACCCATCCCAAAAACTCAGATATCACTGGCCACTCAGAGCTGGGGCTTCACTTGGCATTGCCCTTGCTCACAGCCACCTGCCCTGTCCAGAATATTCAAAAAAAAAAACTTTGAAAAGAGCAATCACCTTTTCAATTAAAACATTCTACAAGGGACTGGAGAGATGACTTGCAAGTGAAGAGTGCATACTACTCTTATAGAGGACCAGAGTTCAGTTCCCAGAAGCCTCATCTGTCAGCTCACAAGCACCTCTAGCCCAGGGTATCAGATTCCCTTTTCTGGTCCCCAGAGGCACTTGCACTTACACGTACATAGCTGCACACACACACACACACACACACACACACACACACACACACACGTACGTAAATGTATTATTTTAAAAATAAAATAAATCTCAAAAAAAACCTATACTCTGGGGCTAGAGAAATCACTCAGCAGTTAAGAGCATTTGCTTCCCTTGCAGAAGACCCAGGTTCGATTCCCAGTACCCACATGGTGGCTCACAAACTGTAGGTAACTGCAGTTCCAAGGAACTTCATGCCCGCTTCTGGCCTCTATATGTACCAGGCACATATACATACATGCAGGCAAAGCACTCATACACATAAAATACATCTTATTTACATAAACATACTACAAAGCTGTAATTATCAAGATAGTGTGGTTTTGCTGTAAGGGTAGACATAGATTGTATGTCATAGATTTGAGGTAAAGAAAGAGTCATATTTATGATGAATTACTTTTTCAAAGAAAGTGATAAGGCTATTCAAAAGTAATGGGGCTACTGTCTAGACATATCCAAAAGAATAAATGTAGGCATTTACCTATTTAAAAAATTAACACAGTGAATCACAAACCAAAATAAAAGATCTAAGATTATAAAACTTTTAAGAAATACATAAAGAAAATCCATTATGACTTTGAATTAGACAAAGAGTTCTTAATTATGACACCCAAACTGCAATCCACTAAGTAAAAAGCTAATAAACTGTAGTACATCATGTTAAATCTTTTGCACTTCAAAGACACACTTAAGAAAAATGAAAGAGAACAAGCCATGGGCTAACAGAATACTTGCAAAGGAAAAATCAAATAAGTGTCTTGTGTTCCGCATATGTGTGTATGTACACGTAAGTACATATATGAAAAATTAAAATGTCAAGGATAACAAAACCAGTTAATTTTTCAAGTGAACCAAACAATGAATAAGCATCCCATCAAAGAGAATATCCAAAGAGCCAAAGCACTTTTCCTAAGGAAAGATACTTGATGCCATTTAGTATCAGGGGACTCCAGATCCAAACCGCAGCTGGGGCTATGGAGACAGTGCTATTGGGTGATTGTGTTTGTTGTGCAAGCATGAAGACCCCAATCTGATTTCCTGAATCTGTGCAAAAAAAAAAAAAGCTAGCTTTGTTGCTGCATGGGGGTGAAACCAGGGATAAGTGGGTTCCTAGGGAGCTATGGCCATCTTAGCCTACTAGCCTACTAGGTGAGCTCCAGGGGGAAGAGAAAGAGAGAGAGAGAGAGAGAGAGAGAGAGAGAGAGAGAGAGAGAGAGAGAGAGAGAGACCCCTTGTCTCAAAAACTTAAAACATGGACGGCACCTGAGGGACGGCACCTGAGGTTGACTTTCTGGCCTCCACACAAACACACACACACACACACACACACACACACACAAGCATCACTTCACACTCACTGAAGACAGCTAGAATCAAAGTTTGACAGACAGTTTGGAGAGATGGCTCGGTGTTTGGGAGCACTGGCTCTTCTTCCAGAAGACCCGGGTTCAAATCCCGGCACCCACATGGCAGCGTTCAACTGTGTGTAACTCCAGCTACAGGGGATCTGACACCCTCATACAGACATACATGCTGGCAAAACACCAATGCACATAAAATACAAATAAATGAACCATTTAAAATCATTTCTGTGTGACAGAAACAGCGGCAGGAAGGCTGTGGGGAAAGCAGCTCCCTCACACATTGCTGGTGGGAATATAAAATGTGTAGTACAGGGACTTCGGAAAAATCATTTGGCATTATCATACCACCTAGAAATTCCACTCTCAAGTATATACTCAAGAGACTTGGATGTGACTGTCCTCCAGAACATTCTTCACAACAGCCTCCAAGTAGAAACAGCTGAAATAGCCACCAACAGATAAACGGGTAAAGAGAGTGACACCTAGGCACACAATGGAAAAGTAGTCAACGGTAAAAAGGCACGAAGTGGTACTGCTACCGAGAGCCTTAAAATATTCTAGCTGGTGAAAGAAACCAGGCACAAGACACGTGCTGTGTGGTCCTATCTGCCTGAGCCATGCAGAACAGGCAAGGCTATAGGAAAGCTGAAAGCCGCTTGCCGGTTGTGGAGGACTGGGGGTAGGAAGAAGAGAAGCCATGACTGCTGATGGGCACCAGGGAGCCTTTCAAGGGAACGGGCGCAGTCGGAAGTTCAGCTGTAGTGATGCTTGCGTAACTCCAAAACTTTACTAAAAGCCTTTGAATTGTGTGCTTTCAGACAGATGGGTTTTCTAGCATGTAAATCATTTTTAATAAAGGTGTTCTAATAAAAAGCCTTCTGCACACACATCTTCACCTCGAAGCCTATTTCCAGGGAGCCCAGTTGAAGACAACAACATACACAGAACAGAAATGCCGATTACTTTTTATCTCTAGCCAAATTTGAGAAAATTGCACTGCTAAGAGGAGGAAAACCTCCAGAGGCTCGAACCCAAAGAGCTGCCCTCCACCTTTCAGGCTGACTCCCTTTATGTCACGACCACCATTGCTGTACCCTTTCTCGGACACCAATCCTAAGACTCCGTACTGACATGCCATCCCTACAAAGAAAATAACTCAATGACTTCCAGCACTCACTGTTAGGTCGGCACGTCCTATCGTCCCTCATCATTTTTAATTATGAGTCCCCTCTCTAATAGATGTTTCTGTTCAGTGCTATCTGTCGTAATTCTTTGCCCTGAGAAGTCCAGACACCTTGACTGTAGACTGGGGTGGTATAAATTACCTGTGACTGGTAGGAAGCGAAAGGCTGGCAGGCAGGAGCCCGTGAGGCTGACTAGGAAAAGAGAAAGGAAGAGAGGAGGGGAAGGCAAGTTGATAAACAAGGACTACTCCGAGTTCATCCCCACAAGGCTGGCTGCTCATTGCTCAATGTTGCGAGACACCGACTTCTTAGAGGTTTGCGGTAACAGCTCGCTTAAGCTGGAAATTGCTGTGAATGCATGTGCTACCCAAGGCTGAGCTTGTAAAAAAAAAAGAGTTCTCTGGTAGTCTAGCCTTACTGACAGCTCTGGAACAAGGTGTGCTCCTTTGGGGGATCACATTCTGAGTCCTAGCAACCTTGCCTTCTAGCTCTGAAGCACTGGATCAAGCATCTCTGTATCTTCTCACTCACTTCTTTCTGTAGTCTAGGTCCAGGCCACAAGCCCTAACCCTGCACTCTGCCTAGAATGTGAGTCTCTCCCTTGCTCCTTCGTCCCCCAAACATTTATTGAGCATCTAGCATATGCTAACATAACTACCCCTAAACCTGCAGTGAATAACAGGATGCTCACAGATGTCAAAATTAGGTCTTTGGATTACGATGCTAAGAAGGTAGATACAGGCAAGTTCAAGAGGAGAGGATGAGTATATTCACATAATCTCCTGAAACAATTGTTGTGCCAGAGTGTTGTGCCAGGCTACCTTTGGCTACACAACAAGACCTTGTCGCATAAAACCGATATTGAAGAGAAGGCCAGATACTAGAGTTCATCCAATAGAAAGAGAACAACGCATTAGACAAAACCCAGAAGCAACGCTGCCTACTGAAACGTCTCCAGATAAGCACAGTGTTCCAGATCTGGACCACCCACCACAGGATTTGTTACCTACGTCAGCACTTGACGTGTTGCTGGGGCAACAAGACATGGAATTTTAACCTATATTCCATTTTCATTCATTTTGTTAACCTGAAATCTGCCCATGTGGCTAGCAGCTACTGGCATCATGGAAAACAAAGGCATAAAACCACAGGGCCCTTTTCCAGAAGTGTGAGTGAGTATGAGGGACAGAAGCTCAAGGGACCTATAGGCACTGCTGGACACAGCCGCGAGAGAAGGCAGATCACAGAGGAGCTGGCAGGCCAGCTCGTTTAGATTCACTCTGCCTGACAACAACACGAAGGTACCCAGCTCACCAGCTAGTGAATCTGCCCTTCCACACTCGACTCCATGAGCTGCAAACTCGCCTGCCTTGAGCTGGGCTGATGAGCAAGGCCATCCATACTCGTACACAACTTGGCCATTTTGGGCATCATTCGATTTACTGTTACCTCCAGATCAGGAGTTCCAGAAATCCTGACTTCTTTCAGGAAATGTTTTCATCTAGTTTTGGCCGTGAAGTTCTGATCTTTCTGTTTCCACATCCCAAGTGTTGAGATTAAAGGTGTTCGCCATCATAGCCAGTTCATCCAGTGCCTGAGATCAATTCCAGGGCCTCCGGCATGCTAGGCAAGGCCTCTGTCCCAGACAGCAACACTACATAGCTGTTTTCAACGTGTGGATGTTGGATAATTTTTAACATTTATTTATTTATATGTTGTACATTTGCCTGCTTGTATTTGAGAGAGAAGAGAGAAGGAAGTAGGAGAGGGAGAGAGGGAGAGACGGAGAGAGGGAGAGAGCAAGAGAGGGAAGAGAGAGAGGGAGGGAGGAAGGGAAGGAGAGAGAGAGAGAGAGAGAGAGAGAGAGAGAGAGAGAGAGAGAGAGAGAGAGAGAGAGAGAGAGAGAACAAGTGCCAGGGCACTTGTGTGGAGTCAATTCCTTTTCCATACAGATCCTGGGAATTGAACGTGGTGGCAAGAGTCTCTACCCACTGAACCATCTTGCTGATCAGTGCAGTTTTTAATGCTATGCAAGCCAAGGAAAGGCAATCTTTGGGCTGGCATTTGATCCTGGAAATACAATTTGGTAGGAGGTTTTTTTTCTTTTCTGAGGGTTTATAATGTACCTTCTCTATTCCATGGGCTCCTCGTGCTTCATGAGGAACCAAATCTTACTCTCAGTACCGGGCGGTGGTGGCGCACGCCTTTAATCCCAGCACTCAGGAGGCAGAGGCCAGAAGATCTCTTTGAGTTCGAGGCCAGCATGGTCTACAAGAGCTAGTTCAGGGCTCCATAGCTACAGAGAAACCCTGTCTCAAAAAAAAAAAAACCAAAACAAGCGAAAGACTGCAAACACTAGCTGCTGGTGGCGTTTGTTTACTAAGTGTTGTGGAGCAGATGACCGGAAACATGAGTGGCTGCATTCATTTATGCATCTTTCCTACTAGTGTAGGCGTGGCTCACATGGCAGCAAAGGAGTTAAAAGACAGGAAATGAACTAGGCTTTGGGATAAAGCCCCATTAATTACCTTCTTACCAGAAATCCTCTTCCTGCAAATCTGAAGGCTGTAAATTAAGATCTGAGTTGTTGTTTTGAGCACAGCATTCTCTAAAGCACCGATTTGCCAACACTTCTCTTCCAGTAGCTTGAGGCCTCGAGACAGTCTTGTGCTGAAAAGTGGGCTGAGACCATTAGGTCTCTTGTGAAAATTACCAGACTTGTGGATGGCTGATGTGGGATTTAGCAAGATGCTTCTCCCCTAACAACAAGGAGAGGGTCTGCCATGAGGCGGCATCCTTGGAAGGACAATCTCTGACCTTGGGCGACACCCCCTGAACTTCATGGTGGGGGGGACCTGGAGTCGGCAGGTGGTCTCTGAAAGTAAAAACTCAAGACTACAGTCCTCTTGTTTACTCTGCTCCTCGTTCCCACAACCGCTTAAGGGAAGTCATTTCGACTCTGCGCTCCAGTTGCTCCGAGCGTTGACTGGAAGAAAACGCACTACCCAGCACGGCAGCCTCCTAAAGCCAGGTGGATCATAGAACAGCGATCCCACATTCCTGGCAGGGAGAGAGGGCCTGAGCCAAGAAAAGCCTCAGAGGAACTTTTTCAAAGAAGTGAAGGAGGAGCACCATGAAGGGCCCCCGAATACCTGCTTCTTATGCACACAGGCCAGAGAGACACACTAAGTTTGAACAGCTTTAGGGGTCATTCTGTAGCTAACCTGAGCGCCTGATCTCCATCCTTGTAGGGTGGGGGAGGGGTGCACAGAGCCATCTAGGAGCTTGACACACTCCACTGCTCGCCGCGTGGATAAGAAAACTGAGGCATAAAGTCCACACATTTGATCAAGGTCAGACTCCGTACTCCTGGAGCCCAGCCCTACACTCTGTCTTCTCTCTCCCCAGGGTGCCTCTTGATAATCCATAGATCTGAGTACACCAGTGTCCCCTCCAAGTCACGCATGACAAAAGCCATTTTTCACAAAGGATATAATCGGGGGGAAATCTTCTCTTGCCTCCCAGGGCAAAAACACTCATATTTCACGAAGCAGGTTTATCACAAATATTAACTGATGAAAACAGGAAGGGCAGCCCTTGAAAACTTTTGAAATGGGACACAGTTCCCCCACCCTGCTCATTCAATGATTAAAAAAAAATAATAATCCAGAACGCTTGTAACATTTAGCCTGAGGCTTTTAAATACCTGGGCTGAAACTAATACTATCTTTAAACTGATGGCCAATTTGTTTAGGAAAGATAATTGATGAGTTCTTTATATTAGTCCCCAGTGTCCAGTGCCACCATCATTGAGATGACATGCTCAGGACAGACTGAAATCCCTTAATTACTTCCGTATGTGTCACGTGTTGCAGGGAAGAAAAGCATAATGGGAAGTGCTTCTATGTGTCAACAATAATAATAGCTTGATGAAGATTTCTAAATTTTTCAAAATGTCATTTCTTTCCAAAAGATGGGTTGTTTCTGTTGGGGTTTAGTCTACCTAATTATTCCTGCCATGATTACTTAACTACTCCCAATATTTCATCGCTCCATGCTCTTATGGTGTTGGGCATGTTAAAAGAACCATCCTGTTTCCTTGTCACGGGGGTGGAGGTCAGGAGTACCTCTCCCACGGAGAGGGTCTAGGCTAGGGACCCTTTGCCAACTTGCAATGACCTGCACCTGTCCTGAGGCACGTGCAGGCAGAATTAATTGCAGGGCACCATCTATACCAGCGCCCACCACTGTTAATTCCCCATGGCTCTATATCCCAGCCCTGAACATTACACAGCCTTCCGAAATGTGGACTCTGCCCTGCCGTGCCCTGTAGGCATGCTTCCCCAACAGCTGCCCAGAGCATGCCCTGAAAACCTCCCTTTGAGGCTCTGGCCCTCCTGTCTGAGTCCAGAAGGCTGAGATGGGACCAGAAAGCTGTTTTTAGCTTCTTCCCTGAGAATGTCCATGTTGCTGCAGGGCCTGAGACTATGCCTCAAGGGCACAGCTCAAAAAACTAAGCAGCTTTTTTTCCTTCTTTCTTCTAAAAATAATTTTAAGATCTAGTGCTATGGTTAGTTAAAGTCTGGTAGAAGTTAGAAAATGAAAGCGAGGACTTTGGTGTGTTTAACTTTGTAAATATCTGTACAGGGTCAAGTTCTTGGCTCACTGAGCAAAATATTTAAGTGAAAGGCAAGGTCCTCACAGAGGGAAAGAAAGAGGTGATGTCTGGTTGGAAAGGAAGTTTCTTCTAGACCATCTCTGGAAGTCAGAGGTGGTCATCTCTCCACCACAGGCCTGTTCTTCCATACTGCCAGGGGGGATAGCTGGGGTCGGCTACTCCGTGGACTGCCAAGTTCTTTATTTATTTGAGGGGTAATGGGCAAAGGGTACATCCAGAGCCCAGTGCCTGCCTGGGTACACCTGCCATTTGTTCGTTCACAGGAATGGAAGCCCGCGCCCTTTGGCTAGTCTCACTGCCTGGAAACCAGCCAGACTCCACCGCCTCTTAAAGCCAGTTCCTCTGAGCAATCCCCACTTGTTAGGTTTCCTTTTCTCCTCCCCTAACTTTCCCCCTGCTCCCCTCCCCTCTCCTCTCCTCTCCTCTCCCTCTCCCTCTCCCTCTCCCTCTCCTATCCTCTCCTCTCCTCTCCTCTTCTCCTTCTATTTCCTCCTTGCCTTCTTCCTCCTCCTCTCCACCTCCACCTCTTTCTCTTGTGCAACAGCCTGGAAAGGTAGGAGAGCAAAGGCAGCGTCTCCCGCAACACACACTCTCAGCTTGGGGCTAGCCAGCTCCTATTTTCCAATCATAAAGAAGCGTTTGTTGGCAGCTAATGAACTGCGACCAGGCAAGGCAGGCAGGACACGCACCTCGGATGCTCTGTGCCTGTAAAATCTGCTGATGCATCAGAAGTGACCACAGGTGTGCCCTGGCACTTGGGGAGGTGAGGAGCTGCACAGGACAGGGGGTAGAGGTATTGAAAACCTGTGGGAGCTTTGCCCAGTGTGCCCTTTGAACCAGCATTGCTAAGTTTGATAGAGAGGACAGCGCAGTCTGGCCCAGACCCACAGAGAGCACTGCAGAAATGAAGAGGTTAAAACTCTGCTTGCAGGTTGAGAAGAGGGCTCGGTTGGTAAATTGCTTGGCCTAGAAGCACTAGGATCTGAAAAATCTGGAAAAAAAAAACCTAGAAAACCTGAATTCCATCAATAATACCTACATAAAAAGGCAAGCTCGCTATTCACTCATGATATTAGCACTGGGAAGGCAGAAACAGGAGAGAGGTCATGAGCGTGTACTGACCAGACAGTCCAGCCTGACTGACAGAACTCCAAACCAATGAGAGGTCTCGCCTTAAAGGAAGTGGGTGGTAGTCATAGAGATGACACCAGAGGTTGTCCTCTGAAGTACACACACAACACACACACACACACACACACACACACACACACACACACACACACACTGGAGCTCTGGTCTAAGGTAAGGGATGAGAGAGGAGAAGAGAGAAAATTCTGTACTTGATTTGGAACGGCAAGTGGTGGGTTAATCCTGAGGTTTGCCTCTGGGGTGGACCGAGAAATTAACATGTGGAATGAATTAGAGAGAAGGGTTTTGAAGCTGGGAGTAAACACAGGCAGGGAGATGGCTCAATTTGTCTAGGAGGAGGGTAAAAAGAGAAAAACCGGGCAAGACGAGTGAGACCCACACTCCCAGAGAAGGAGGGGATGTTGCATACTGTGACCTATTGCCCCCAGACCTGCCCCTGGCCCCCTCCGGTGCTCTGAGAACCAGCTGAGGCCTTCTAGCACCAGGATGGGGGGGGGGGGACTGAGAAGACACTGACCAGCGCTGAGATTTCAAGGCAGGGAGGGAAGAAACACCTGGGAGGTTCTTAATAAGCAAGCTGGCATGCGGTGAATCAAATTTTAATGCAGGGAGAAAGAGGAAGCATTTGATCATAAAAAGCGTGCCCTGGCAACCTGCACAGTAAGCAAGAGGACACACTGTCCACAGCGTCCAGCCACCACAGGGACTGGGACTGTGCCCACTCCAGCCGACTTGCTGCTTTCAGCACCAATGGAGGGAAGCAGAGGACTCGAATGTGTTAGGTGCCCTGTCTGCCTGCCCTGCTGGAGCAGGTGGTAGAGGTGAAGGGCAGAGTAAAATCCCCTGACATCAAAGGAAGCGATGCACTTTCAAATTCCCCTCCAGGGTTTTTTATTTTTTAATTTTCAACCTTATGCAGCAGGCGTCTACATGGGGCAGATGGACCCATGGAAGACACACACTAATCAAATGCCAGCTTGCCCCAAGCTGGGAGGGTAATTCATTCCGAGTCCAGTGTTGTCTCCCTAGACTCCTCTAACAGAACGAGTCTGTCAAAGTGCTCCGCATGTGTGTTTCCGGGCTTCCGTATCGTCTTCCGGAAAAGCGTGGAGGTGACTTGATGGCATGGGAATCTACTAACCTAAAACATGCAGAGACACATGTGAAAGTCATGCTCAGTTCTAGGACAACTCAAAGTGAGTAGGCAAGAACCCTCGGTGCCGCTCGCTGGTCCCTTCAAACGGTGGGAATGATGGCATTGACAAGGAAAATGGTATCAAGTTCTGTCCTGCAACCTGAAGGAACAAGCCTAGGCATAGGATACGGGTGATGAAGCTGGGAAAGTCTTGGATGAGAGGAAATGGAAAGACAGTGCGCAGTGTGAGCATAGAGGGGGGGGGCTTATGAAAGCAAGCAAAACCCTGCCTTGAGTTCTAGTCCCAGTTGGAAATGTCCTACCTTGTCCCTTTCTTGTAAAGAACACTCCAGGCCTGGCTGAACCCCCTCTCTCCATCGTGGCCCTTGGGCACATGGAAGAGAAAATGGGTCCTCACTCCAGCAATGAGGAAACAAATGCGCCCCATGCACTAAAGGAAGCCATTGACACTGTTTCAGAGAAACTCTCCTTAAAGGGACAGAACGCTCCATACAGCAAGCCTGGGAAGCAGCCTCGTTTCCAATGTTCCCACACTCAAATGTGGGCATCAGAGCCAAGCCACCTGTCATCTCAGCACTCAGAGGTGTGGCGCACCACGCCCGCCGGCACTCTATGCACCACCATATAGTTGGTGAACCGGGAAAGGGGCTGGAGATTGAAACAGACAGAGACACTGGTCATCCTTGATGCCAGAACCCTTTAAACAGGAATGCCCCAAGGATGCCCCCTTTACTGTGTCCAGGGGCAGCTTATATAGGGATAGCCACGCCCCAGCCAAACCCACCAGAAACCACTCTCCTGCCTTCAGGAACTCCTGAGGGTCTCATGCTCAGAGCAGCTGTAGGCACTCAGATCAGGGGAAAACAAGTTGTTTACAAGAAATTCAGGATCTGGGGACTCACCGCTCCCAGCACAGAGGCAGAGGCAGGAGCATACCAAGTAGACTAGTCTGGCCTGCACAGAGAGAATTGTGTCTACTAGATGGGGAGGGTCTGAGCTTGATGCTTCTCAGCTGCCCACTCCAAGGTCACCCTTCACCTTCCAGACTCAGGTCATAGCAGCTGACCTATCAGGCGCCATTAACTGACTCCCCTGAATATATGGTTTTGGTGGAGCTAGATAGTAGGCGGTCCAGAGAGTGATCAGAGGAAAGGAGGGGGAGTCGAGTTCACGCCCCTGGCTCCTTCTCTGCCAGGTCCCTACAGCTGGCTTCGCTCTACACCAAGGCTGTTGGCTACTCTACTAAAGACCCCTCATATCTTATTTAGAGTTTCTACTGCTTTCCATGGCTTGCTCAGCCTGCTTTCTTACAGAATTCAGGAACATCAGCCTAGGGGTGGCACTATCCTCAGTGAGATGGGTCCTCCCATATCAATCATCAATTCAAGAAAATGTACCCAATTTGGTGGGGACATTTTCTCAATTGAGATTTCTTCTTCTAAAATGACTCTATCTTATGTCAAGTTGACATAAAAATAGCCAGCACACCTCCTCTGAGCCTGGGATCTGGCAGCTACTAAATCCTCTCATCGTTTTGAGCTTGTGCACAGCAATGATCCCGAGTTTACATGCTATTCCTGTGGATCTCTGCCTTCCATTCCCCTGTGAACAATACCTTTGCTGTGTATAGGGCTTCCTCGGAGTAGTGTGTGTGTGCGCGCGCGCATGCCAGTATACGTGTGTGCACCGTGGCGTGCTCGTGCAAGTCAGAGGACAATTTGCAGGAATCTCTTTTCACCTTCCACCGCGTGGGTTGTAGGGACCAACGAGGTCATTCGTGTCGAAGGCGAGTGCCTTTACCTGCTGAACCATCTCAAAAGGCCTGACTTGAACACCCTCCCCATAGTGTCAAGAACAATGCAGCAGGTGCCATCAGAGTTCGTGGGGGTCACATATCAGCTGCTTTTCCTGTCTCTGCCTGTGTGTGCTCACTGGCCACAGCAACATGCTCATCCCACGTCTGCAGCAAATTCATACAATCCAGAACAGAGCTCAGACAACAACCATCTCTTTCTTGGTAGTGCCCCTTTGAGGCATGCTCCACAGTCCCTGCGGAATGCCTGGGCACCAGGGGCCCCTGTGTTGTTTCCACCTCCTTCCTTCCTTATCTCATTGCTCACTGCACTTCCTGGGCTTGCCTCCCAAGTGAACCCACTAACATCTTCATCTCAAATCAACAGGTGGGGGGATCCCATAGAGCTTGGCTGTGCCCACACTCAGGTTCCCCCTGCCTGGGCAGGCCCAGGGACTTAGAGACACTCAACACCAGATACCCAGGCGCTTCCTGCAGGTTAGCAGCCTTGGGAGACAGAGAATGGCAAGCAGCCACATGGCCCTGGGCCAGACAGCAGAGCTGCTTGCGAGGACACAACAATCTGTCACCAAAATCCTCCTTCTAGGCCCAGTGGAGTTCTGGACATACCCACAGGCCAAGATATTAGGGAAAGAACAAGGAAAAATCTAAACCATGTGACTGCTTAACACTAGGAGGAAGGACAATATACGAGCAGAAAATGCTAGGGACGGTAGCTAAAAGATAAGGGGTTTTTCTGGAGATGGTAAAAATATTCAAAGTGTGAGGCTGGAAGATGTCTCAGTGGGTGAAGCTGCTTGATGTGACCTGAGTTCAAATCTCCAGAGCCCACATAAATCTGGGCATGGTAGCATGAATCTGTATTTCCGGTGTTTCTACAGAAAGATAGCAGACAAAGACAGGAAATCCCTAGAAGCCCGTGGACCAGCTAGCCTGGCATACACAGAAGTGAACAAAGAGACACAGTCTCAAAAAAAGGTGGAAAGCAAGAGCCAACACATGAGGTTCCCTCTGACCTCCACACATACACTGTGGCATGCATATGCTCACACTTACACACACCAATCTGCAAACACATGGACATACATATATATACATCATACATACACCAAGAAATCAATTATTAACAAAACTCTGATGATGGTTGCAGATAGCTGTGAATATACTAAATCCACTGAGTGATATACCCTTTCAATGGTTTGGGTTTTTTTTTTTTTTGAGGCAGGGTTTCTCTGTGTAGCTCTGGCTGTCTTGTACTTGTCACTTGCTTTGTAGACCAAGTTAGCCTTAAACTCGCAGAGATTCACCTGCCTCTGCCTCCTGAGTGCTGGGATTAAAGGTGTGCGCCACCAGCACCCAACTTCAACAGGGACATTTTATGGTATATTTTAAAAATAAAAACAAACTCTGGAGATAATGATGTCTACAACACCTATGGCCATAGTGAAGGCAGAGATAGGCCCAGAGTCCTTGGCACTGGCCATTGTCTAGGTATCCATAGTGACAACCGTGCCTTTCCCTCACAGCTCTAGTGCAAGTACCTGAGAATAACTTCTCAGGCTTCTCCCTCCAAAGACAGCGCCACCTCACACCGTTATGATGAACTCTGTCCTGGGGATTTGGCCAGAAGCAAACCAGGAAGAAGAAAAGTCAGAGTCGCAGAGTCCCCTCCAAGGGCATGTCCCCATATTAGTTCACTTTCTATTTCTGTGTTAAATGCCACATCCAAAAGCAACTTGTGGGGGGGGAGAATTTATTTGGCTTACACTTTCAATCCTAGTTCATCATGAAGGGAACTCAGGGCAGGTACTCAAGGCAAAAACCTGAAAGCAGGAACTGAAGCAGAGGCCATGGAAGAATGCTGTTTACTGGCTTGTTCAGCCTGCTTTCTTACACACCCTAGAATGCCTGCCCAAGGTGGGCACTGCTCCCGTGGGTTAGGCCCCCTCACAGTAATCATTGATCAAGAAAATGCCCCACAGACTCAACTTCAGGGTAATTCAATGGAAGTGTTTTTCCAGCTAGGTCCCCTCTTCTCAGATGACCCTAGCTTGTGTTACATTGACAAAAGGTGACCCAACACATCCCCCAGTGCCCTTCAGGACCTCCCACTAGGTTCCTCCTTCTAATTCCACCACCTCGCCAAAGTGCCACCATAGAATCCAAGTTCTAGCACATGGGCATTTAAGGGATGGTCAACACGCAAACTATTGCAATGTCCAAGAGCGGTTTGAGCAGATCTTTGTATTCCCACATTCACAGCAACTGGTGCAGACTGCTGAGAGGGGAAACTCACCATGCAGTGGGGTTCTGCTCAGCCTTAAAGCGGAACAAGGTGTCCATACAAGTTACAGTATGGACAGACACTGAAGACATTGTGCCAAGCGAAAGAAACCAGGCACAAAAGGACAGATTCTAGATGATTCCTCTTTTCTGAGGAAGCTAGAGTATTCGCATTCCTAGAGACAGATGGTGGGGCTGTGGGTGGCAGAGGCTAAGGTAAGAAGGGAGCAGGGAGTGAGCACTTAATAAATATCAAGTTTTAAAGCCCTAGGGGTGTGGCTCAGTGGCAGCATGCTTGGCTAGCATGCACAAGGCCCTAAGTTCAATTCCCCCCTCCCAGAAAAGTTCAACTTTGCAACCTTACACATTTACAGGTGATTAAAATGCAAAAAGGTTGTTATTTATATTTTGTCCCGATATGAAAAATAGGAGAAATGCCCCAGTCCCATGCCAGCCTCCTCCAGCCCCTTCTCACTACTCAGCTTTGCTGCTTTCCTGACTCTCTTGTGGCTCCTATCCCTGACCTTCCGTGCAGGAACTGCCAACCACATCATGAACCAAACTCTGGCTACACGTCTTAGGTTAGAGGCCACTGAAGTAAGAGCTGAGACAGCGATTCTCCTGCAATGCCTTAATGAAGATGTGTCCTAAGAAGAAAAGAGGGATATAGAATATGGAAGAGGACCCCAAAGAGGAACAGGGGTCCAGTTGAAAGCTCACCTTAGCTTGATTCCATGGGGGGACTCTGGAATGTGAGGGCCCCATGACGAGCAACCTTGAAGCAAAGAGTATGAGCTCCTACTTCCACGCCAGCTGCCTTTGGCTGTTGGATCCGATGGGAAGAGGAGAAGCCTCGCAGGCATTTCCTAGTGGTATTTCAAGCTCCAGGGCAAAGGAGAACAGCCAATGGGGGGGGGAGGGCAACTCGATGTCTTGAGCCACTCCCTTTGACAACTGGAGGATGAGTAAAAGGAGCTGTGTGCCAGTGACTTCTTCCAAGACATCCTTTCAGGAAATACGTGGGGCTAGAGCTGCAGCTTGGTGGCAGGACACCTGCCTGGTGTGCCCAAGGCCCTGGGTTTCGATCCCCAGTGCTGCAGAAAACAAGTTCCAGTCCCTGTCCTCTTCCTCCAGCCCTGTCCAGGGAAAAGAGAACTCTCGGTACGGTGGAAGCCAATGTCAGGTTGAGTCCTGTGTCCACAACATGCCTTGCGCATCAGCTGGTCACTTGGTGCGTCTCCCTCAGGCTCTGCTCCCACATGTGTGAATAAGGGTTGCCAATGAGACAGACAGTTCTAGCATGATTTAGATTAACCAGGGTGATGCATATGGAACTCCCTTCCTTTGCCAACCCATCCCACTCGTCTTTCGTTCAGCCATGAGGCCTTGCCAACCCCGGGATCCCATGCACTTCTGCCTCAGGAATAGAATTAGAGCCCAAGTAGACCAACCGGGGCTGTCTCTGGGCTTGTTCCAGCTGGACTGGCAGAGAAGGCCTAAGCCCCAGGACAGACTTAAGATGAATGTAAAGCAGACATTGGCTGTCCATGTCTGCTAGCATATGGATGAAATCTGTCTGCCAGAAGGACTGGGAGGCCCGCATAGAGAAGAGAGACAGAGAGAGAATGTGAAAGGACCTGGCCCGCAGCCTTTGCATCCTAGATCACGTCCATGACCAGTTCCGTGGCTCCACTTCGCAGGTACAGGGAGAAATAAATTCTGGTTTTCTCCCAGTTCACGGGAGCCAAATTCCTCCCACTCACAAACAGTAGACAGATGACCAGTCTAAGGAGTGTCTGTCTTGCAGGGCTGTTGTGAGATTTAAATAAAGTAGTTTGTGCAGAAGGAGGTTTCTAATAATGGCCATTGTAATTCTTGAGAGACCAATACGAAATGGAAAGAAAAGCCAGCTCCTCTATCATCTGCTTGTATCTCACCGAAGCCGTAAGCAGACGTCCTCCAAGCCAGAATTCAACTCCAAACAACTTGGCATCGTGTAAGCCTGAAGGACCCTTTGGGCTTCCTCGGGCCACTCTCGGTTCTTTGCAACGGTTACATGTTCATCATTAGCCATTTGTTGCCTCTTTCAAATGATTTGTATGTGGGAAGGGGTGTGTGCAAGTGCACATATGTGCACATGTGTGTGGCACACGCGTGTGGACTCCCCGAGTTGTCATTCCTCAGGAGCTAGCCATCTTGATTCTTTGAAAGACAGTCTGTCATTGGCCTAGGGTCCTCTGCTTCTGTGACAAGATCCCAAGTGAATGCTACCATGCCTGGGTTTTACATGGTTTTTAGGGATAGAACTCAGTATCGCATGGTTATGCAGCAAACTCACTACTGACTGAGTATCCCCTCACAACCATTTTTTGTTTGATTTATTTTTAATTCTGCATATTAGACTTCTCTGGATGACTGTGTATCTTAATCATCTTCCTTTTTCCTTCTTCTTTGGGCTCTTTTCTGGTAGCTGACTGGGAATTTAATTTTTGTGTCCTCCAATCTTTTGGCTGGTCTCAAACCAGGAGTTCTGGTCTCCATATTCTCTGAGGCATAATTTTCCCAAGTATCTTCTGAGCTACCCTTGCATTAAAAGCCCTTCACATTCTCGGTTCTAATCTAACCAGTCAGAGTCTAGGAGACAGGATCCAGAAAAGAGAACAGGCAAGAAATCTTTATTAGTCCTTGGTGTGTACACTACACCCCCCCCATCCTACAAGCCAATGCTCTAAGCCTTTTGAAGCTAGAGTAGGCCGTATCTGTGATCCTTGTTGTAAGACAATGAATTTACCTGCTCCCAAAGTCCCATCTCACTTCTTCACCAAATAGTCCCATCTTATTTTGAGTTAATTCAACAGTAGCAATTCCCCTTGTTACTCCCCCATCTCACACGACATGAACCATTAAGAAAGCAAGCCAAGACCTGGTTTGGGTACTCTCTTCTTGAAGCTCATAGAAACCGGGCAAGTCAAGCAGTTGGGGTGCCCCATCTGTAATTCTCTTCTCTTTGGGCCAGTTGTGTGGTCTCAGTCAGGAGCCCATCATCAGTTCCCCCATCTGGCGCAGCAGCCTGTAATATACTGTTACAATACGACTTCTATTCGCCTCGCCTTTGATCTCCACCCACACGGTTTCCAACACAGCTCCCCACCCTCGGGTCTATGAACTTCCATGTGGGAATAATCTTTGTATTGTGTGCAGATATTCCACCTCTCCTTTTTACAGTTTCTTTTTAAAAGCAAGGCCAGCCTTCTTATGTCCAGTCTACCCACAATCCACTTGTGGCCCTTCTACTTAAATGACATGGGTCAAAGCTAACTGGACTAGTACTTTAGTCTGGGTTCCCCTAGAAGCAGAAGATGAGGCCAGGATCGTGTGAAAGCAGTTTGTCTAGGAGGTTATTAGTGTCCCGAGATCAACTGGCCATGAAAGGCCAAAATTAGACCAGGAAAAGAGCCAATATAGGAGCACAGGTCAACACATGACCATGGTGGTTAACTGAGGCACAGTCTCATGGAAGAAAAGGATAGAAAACAAGCCTTGGCCTCATCCCACCAAGAGACAAAGAGAGAATATGAAAGGACCCAGCCCATGTCCTTTGCACCCGAGACCATTTCCACAACCACCTGCGTTGCTCCACTTTTCAGGCACAGGAAGAAATAAATTCTGTTTGTTTATTTGCACATTAATTTTTTTTCCTTTAAGGATTCAATACACATACAATGTATCTGCATTACATTCATGCTCAACTCCCGGCCTCCAACCTCCTAATGAACCCTACTCCACATCCCCTCTGCCAACTTCATGTCCTTTTTAAAAACACCCTCCTGAGTTTAATTAGTGGTACTCATATATGCCTTAGTGTGAGGCCATCTGCTGAAGCATGGTCAACCACAAAGGACCACACCCCTAGAGAAAAATAACTGTCCTTCCCTTAAGCAACCCTCGGCTGTCAAAAACTCCTTAGCTAGGGATGGGGCCTCGTAGAGCCTTCCCTATCCAAACCCTTCTCAATGCGGTACCCAAACATATCTCTGTAAACTGAAACACTTCACCTCTGACCCCCTACAAGGCCATGTTCATCTCGAAAGGTCACCACAGTCTGAAAAGTTCCAGTACTACTCAAAAGTTCAAGCTGTAAATCTCTCTCCTTGAAGCCAGGCTGGCTGAAGCCAGTCTCTGACTGCATGAATGGGTAACACGGAGATGCTCTTCCCTAAGTGATTGTGCATGAGCAGTGTCCCCTTCCCCGCAGTACACTCAAGGGACAGTCTTTCAAATGGATTTATACTTTTTCCAGAATTTACTTTCATTATTTTTAACTACACGTGGATATGTCTGTGTGTGGGTATGTTCACGTGACTGCAAATATCCACGGACACCAGAGGCATAGAATCCCCTGGAGTTGGAGTTATGGCAGCAATGATCCACCTGGTGTGGGTGTGGGTGCTGGATCCTCAACTCTGGTTCTCTGGAAGGGCAGTAAATTCTCCTCTCTTCTCTCTCTCTCTCTCTCTCTCTCTCTCTCTCTCTCTCTCTCTCTCTCTCTCTCTCTCTCTCTCTCTCTCTCTCCAGCCCCATAGTTATACTTTTAAACCATTGTATGATTCAGGCTATCCTAGAGGAGCAGAACTTATAGAATATATTACAAAAGAGATTTGGCTTCCCTTGGAATTGGGCCTAGGTTACAGCAACATAACTAAATTCACCAGGAAGGTAGGTAAATATGGGGCCAGCTTATAGTGCCTCCCTCCAGAAAATGACGATAAAAACTGAGGTCAGCCTGCATGTCACGCGCACTTGCTCCTTCTGTGGCAAGACCGAGATGAAGAGACGGGCAAGGGGCATCTGGCACAATGACAGCTGCTGGAGGGGATGGGAGCCATAGTCAACTCTGCTTCCAGATGACAGAGGACACTGAAAGACCAGAGAACTTGTGTTTGAGATATCCCTAACCCACAATAAATGGGTTAGTTTATGTAACCGAAGACGAGGGACATTATTAGATTAGCCTGTGTGACGCAAGCCGGGTAGTGCAACAGTAGGTGCCTTCTGCACATTGGAGAAGCCACTTACTCCATGAGACAGAGTGCCTCAGCAGGCCCTGTCTGCTACCCAAGAAGGCCTGAAAGATTCCTGGAGAGCCTCTGAACTTCAGTTCACCTTGGAAGGCTGAAGAAGATGGTTTCTTATAGGACAGTAGCAGCAGCAGTAGCAGCAGCAGCAAGGTAGAAGCGCTTCCCAGAAAGGGGTAAAGGTAGGAAGACCAAAGCCGCACTGTTTTCTCCTCAAATATCATATAAACAACTGGCGGGAAGAAGGGTTCGTTTGGGTTCCCACTTTGGAGGTTTCGGTTCATCACTGTGGAGAGAGCACATCAGAACAGAGTTGCCCATAGCTTACCTGCCAAGAAGCAGAGGGAGAATGCCTGCTTCCTCCTTTTAGCTCCTCTGGGCCCTCCGTTTATTGGATGCTGCTGCTCACCTTCTCTGGAAACGCCCTCCAAAACACAGGCAGAGATTTGCCTTACTAATCATGCAGGTGGTTTTCAACCTAATCCAGCTGACAACCAAGATTAGCCACCATACACATGGTCTCCAAAACAAAGCAAGGGTCAGCCTGTGTGTGTTGCCAGAACGAAAGGCTTTTTATTGATTTATCTATCCGGAACATGAATCTGTTTTCTCACAGTTCTAGGGACTAGAAAGTGCAAGATCAAGGCACAAACAGATTTAGTGTCTCCAAGACCAGATCTCTGTCTCCAACTTGAGGCTGTATCCTGGCATGGTAGAAAGGAATGAAGCCACTCTGAGATAGCTTTTATTGCTATGGTGTGTGTGTGTGTGTGTGTGTGTGTGTGTGTGTGTGTGTGTGTGTGTGTGTGTGCATAAGGAGGCCAGAAGAGTGTATCACATATCTTCCTCTATAGTTCTCCACATTTTTTTCCTGAAGTGGGGTCTCTTTCTGAGACTCAAACTCATTGTTTCAGCTGGGGTATCTAGCCAAGGTGCTCCTGGGAGCCTCTTGTCTCCTTTAACATTGGGGGTTCGGTTTTTATGTGAATGCTGGGGGTTTGAACTCAAGTTCTCTTGCTTTCACGCAAATGCTTTTACTCATTAAGCCGTCTCCTGAACCCCGCAAGACCTGTTATAAAAGAGCCCCATCTTCACCTCCTAAAAAAAGACTCGCCTCTTAATTCTATCACACTGCCTAGTAAGTGTCAATATCAGAATCTTGGGAAATATATTCAGACTATAGCACTCTGATCCTTGATTCCAAGATAGATGAACTCTGCTCCATGGCTCTGAGCCAGGTGCTCTGGGTGCAGTCACATGGCTTTGGTGGTGTTTTAGTTCTCCAATGTGCAAATTTAGCTCTGTGGTAATCCAGGTTCTTTGGCTTGGCTGGAAATTCCGTCTTGGCAGCTTTTAATTAATGCATTACCTTAGGATTTTGAACGATTCCTTGGAAGTAGGGAGGAAATTAATGCACAAACTAAGGAAATAAGCATTTTTTTTTTTTTGTTCTTTCAAGGTACTATTTTTAACATGCAGAAAATGCTTACCACAGAGAAACTTCAATCCAGTGCTCCTACATTAACAAAAATCCTGAAGTAATTTGACCATGTGGTGGTCTGAATAAGAAGGGCCTCCATAGGCTCATACATTTGCATGCCTGGTCACCAGTTTGTGGAACTGTTTGGGAAGGATGGGGTGGTGGCCTTATTGAAGAAGACGTGTCACTGGTGGTGAACTTTGAGGTTTCCAAAGCCCATGCCAGCCGTTCTCAGTTGGCTCTCTCTGTCTCTGCATATGGATGAGGACAGCGATTCTCAACTACTGCTCCAATGCCACGCCTGCCTACCTTCCACCAAGATTCTCATGATGGTCACAGGCTCAGTCTGCAGCTGTAAGCCCCCATTGAATGCCTTCTTCAATAACTTGCCTTGGTCATGCTGTCTCTTCACAGCCAGAGAAAACTAACTAAGGCAAAAATGAAATATGCGTATTAGCATTTTTAAATTATAAAATCAAGAGACAAAAACCGAATTAGATTCCCAGCACCCACATGGCAACTCACAGCCATCTACAACTCCAGTTCCAGGGAATCCAATGCCCTCTACTGGCCTCTGTTGACACTACACATGTGTGGCACCCAGACATACATGCAGATAAAGTACTCATACACACAAAATAAAAGTTGATTTAAAAAATGTTTAAACCAACAGGTATTTCTGATGAGAATTCTAAACTCAATACAAACAACAAACTTTTCCCTTGCCTCATCCACCAGTCTTAGGCTCAGAGCTACCCTCTGTTAACCTTTTCTGCAGTATTCTTCAAAAATGTTCCAGACCTACAAATATACTGCTAGAGTTTGCTCTGTAACCATCCCCCAAATTTGATCATTAGGATGGTACAATCAGGAAGGGACAGAACTTTTAGGAAGTGGAGTTTCTTTAAAGGTCCTTGGGTTACTGGCTGCATGCCTTTAGAGGAGAATAGGAGAACTCTGGCCCTTTCAGGGCTTTTTATGTCAAACCTTGGTTTGAGGTGAGCCATTTTGCCCCGCCAAACACCCACCCCATGATGCACTCCCCTGGCTACAGCAACAGGCCAAATTCTGAATGAAACCCCTCGATCTGTGAGCCAAAGTAAACCTTTTCTCTTTAAAGTTGATTATCTCTGGTATTTATTATAACAACAGAACACGTGTGTGTGTGTGTGTGTGTGTGTGTGTGTGTGTGTGTATCCACAGCAAGAATGTAGTTGACCGAAGGGCAACTAACAACTGGTGGTCGTTTGAATAAGATTGACCCCATAGGCTCATATATTTGAATGGTTACTCACAAGGGAGTAAAACTATTTGAGAAGGATTAGGAGGTATGGCCTTGTTGAAGGAGGTGTATCACTGCGGTGGGCTTTGAGGTTTTCAAAAGCCCATGTTAGGTTCTTATTCTCTCTCTCTCTCTCTCTCTCTCTCTCTCTCTCTCTCTCTCTCTCTCTCTCTCTCTCTCTCTCTCTCTCTCTCTCTCTCTCAGAAAACTCCTAATTAAATGTTTTCCTTTAGATGAGTTGCCCAGGCAGTGGTATCTCTTCACAGCAATAACACACTAAGATATCCTAGAACTAGAAGTTGTAATCTACCATGTAAATCCACCATGTGGTTGCTGGGAACTGACCCTGGGTCCTCTGAGAGAGTAGCAAGTGCTCTTAACTGTTAAACCATCTTTTTAGACCCACTCACATATTAATTTTGCTAGTGGCATTCAATACAGGTGCTACTCTTTCTTCCTTGCTTCATAAATCATCTGTGAATCTTCATAGTCGAGAACCGTGTTCTTTGCTTCTTAGCAAACCACAGTGGCTAAAATAGAAGGACAAGGAGCCAGTCACTTGGTTTCCTATTCATCTGTATAAGGCCGGGGCTGCATAACAATGAGATAAAACAGCACACAACACAGAATAGATTTAATTTCTAGCTAACACAAAAGCAATCCGTAATAGTCATGGCACAACTATGTATCCTACATAGTCAGGGACCAGGGTATTCCTATCGTATTACTCTGCTATGAATGGCTTCCAGTCACTACAGGATCAAAGTTATGCAGACAGCCAGCTCGAAAGGATGAAGTTTCTGAAAAGCAAGGTTCACGAGAAAAATTCCAAAATTGTTATCCTAGAATCCAAAACCCTTCATGGTATGAACCCAGATTCTCTGTAGCCTCCCATCTCTCGTGTCCTCTCATTTCCCTTGGCTGTCATGCATCTTCCTGTGCCAGCCTGAGTACAGGCAAGCACTCACCTACACACCCACCCATACCCCATCTAAGGGTCTCTCTCACGCTACCTGTCCCGTGCTAGAATCCTCTACATCCTCTCTAAGTCCTACCTCTCTTTATAGCTCTTGGGACAAGATGGACAAGACTGGATGGTGAGTACATTAGATGATCTTTTAGTTTTTCGTATAAAAGACACAAGGAAAACAGGATACTATATCCCCGACAACACAGAGAACAGTCTCCGACAGTAGGACTTGGGGCTGTATTTATCACTACCAGAAAGAAAAGTGCAGGTGATGGCAGACATGAAAGAAGAAAGGACATAGATTCCAACACACCGGAATATTTGGGGACCTGATTCCATCAGGACACAACTGAATGGGAATAAATTTAACGGCCTGCAGTTGGCACTTTGAGGTCAATGGCAGAGCTCCAGAGGCTGGCAAGCACACATAACAACTTTCAGTTTCAGCAGCGGCATTGGTGGAAGAGAGCCAAGCGCTGCCCCTAGCCTCATGGCCAGGATAGCGGTGGTAGCAGGCACCACTACAAAGAACAAACAAACACATGATGGAGAGGTGGAAAAGATAGAAAAACAGAGTGGCATGTCTGCTTGAGAGAGATGGAACTGGACATGCCTGATGTCTTGGCAATGATGTCCTCGGGCTTTGCTGCCGCAGGGCAGCATGCTGATGTGAATGACATGTGTAACCAATTGATGCCATGTTGAGGTTCATGACCTCAGCACCTAAAAGCCATAAGTGGGTCAGTGGTCCCGATACAGTCAAAAGCCATGTTAATGTCTATGACCCTCCGTATTACCTTCTGTGGTCTGGGCTGCTGCCTGAAGCCTGAAGCCATGTTAATATCTCTGTGCCCAGGAGAGCGGATCCCTCACTTGCCGATGTACTTGAGAGAACCTGCCCTAGAGGGAACCCACCCATCTCAGAAGAGCTAGCCCTGTCCCTTGCCCATCAATGCATGAGCCACCAACAAGGCCCCGGACATGGAGAGCTAGTCTTGCCCCTTGCAGGAGAACTGGTCCCGCATATCTCAGGCCCACAGTACTGTAATATGGGTGGCAGAGTGGGTGTCTAACCATGGTACTACTCTCCTCAGGTGATGACTTTTGACAGGGATACAGGCAGAGAAAGATTCATCCTCCCTTAGGGATGAATTCCTGATTAGGAATCTGACCATGTTCCAATGAGTATATGAACAACACGTGTTGAAATAAACTCAATCTTTTTCTTATTGGGGGAAAGTCACAGGGAAGAGGGGGAAACTTGGGAAGTCTGGGAGGTGAAAGAGATCAGAAGAAGTGAGGGTCCCATTAAATTTTAGGTGAATTAATAGAAATATAATACCCATAAAGGGGGAGGAGATAATTTCGTTCTTTTGACCTGACTCCGTGAAATCTATGGTAGACATACTAGTGGCCTGTCCTAGCTTCATTTCTGTTGCTATAATAAAACATCTTGATCAAAAAAGGAAAAAAAACACTTCAAGGAGAAAGGCAAATAAGGCTTACAAGTCCAGGTTACAGGCCATCATTACAGGGAAGACAAGGCAGGAACCTGGAGCAGCTAGTCACATCCCAACCACAGTGATGTGGAGCAGAGAAATGGATGCAGACATCCATTGTGCTCAGCTAGTTCTATCTACTATTGCAGTCTAAGGCCCAAAACCTGGAAATGGAGCCATCCACATTCATACTGAGTCATCTCACATTAAGGCAATCAAGACAATTCCCCACAGACATGTCAATGTGCTCTAAATAATCCCCAATAGAAACTCGTTTTTTTTGGGGGGGGGGGCGTGTAATTCTAAATTGAGTCAAGCCAAGAGAACTAACCATCCCATGTGCATTCTCACTCAGCCTTCCATTGTTCATGCTTTTTGGCATGTAACCTTAAAGGTTTACCCGCCAAAGGGTTAGAGTCCCTCTCCTCTCTCCATGTTGACCATAGATGTTGGCCAAATGACTTACGGTAGCAATCTTGACATGATCAAAACGTTAGAGAAACACTTCTGCAATTAAACTGCCTTTCTTCTGCATCTGTCAGCCTCATGAGAAGTTAAGAAGTTGGCTGTGATGGCTTGCATATGAAGTGCCCCTGCTGTGGAACAGTCTTTTTGTACACTGTGGATATGTATTGCTCTCGTCGGTTAATAAAGAGCTGACCGGCCCATAGCTGGACTTGCAGACAAAAAAAGAAAGTGCAGAAAAGAAGGAGGGCAGAGACGCAAGGAGACTCGGAGAGAAGCAAGATAAACATGCTGTTTTGAAAAAAGGTACCACCATGCCATAGAGTGTAGAAAGAAATATGGGTTAATTTAAATTGAAAGAACTAGTTAATAGCAAGCCTAAGCTATAGGCAGATCATTTATATTTAAGTCTCTGTGTGCTTATTTGGGGAGCCGGCTGGTGGGGCAGAGCTGACTGGAAGGACAGAAAAACTCTTCCTACAGTCCCACACAAAAAATTCAAGTGGAAGGTTTGTTTCCCAGCTGGTGGATCAATCACTGAGAGGGGACTGGATCATGAGAGATCTGCCTTCTCCAGTGGATTAACCCACAGATGGATTCAGAATTCCATGGCCCTTTGAAAGGTTATAGAAACTTCTGTATGTGATGCTCACTTCCTGAAAGTAGGTCAGTCAAAGAGAAACCGTTGAAGGGTATTTTGTCTCAGGCTCCACTCCATCTCTCTCTGTTTCCTGGCCACCATGAGGTGTGCAATTCTTTCCTGTCACACCCATCTACTTTGATGTGCCTCATCACGCTCCAGAAACAATGGAGCCAACTGACTGTGGGCTGATCCCTATGAAACCATGAGCCCAAAGAAACTTGGCCTCCTTTAATTTGTTTCTCTCAGGAATTTGTCATCATGATGAAAAAAAATTGACTAGCAAGCACACTAACCCTCTGGCCCTAAGAGGATAAAAAAAGACCAGTATAGTCTGTATGGTCCCCGCTAAGCCCAGCCTAGGTCAGCTGCCCTGGAGATGTAGGGGATGCCACTCAAAACCACCAGAATTGTTCAGTCAAACCCACCCTGGATAAGCTGGCTCCAGCACGCACACGTCTGCATTCTCCTGGAATATTGCTGGTCCATTGTCATGCAGCACTAGATGGTTGAAACAAGAACCTTGAACATTGACTAGGGTGGTGAGAAACTTAAATGCATTCAAGAGGACGGTAGAGACCTGAAGGTTCACTAGGCCACAGGACATAAGGATCAGCTGATGGCACTGCCATTTATGCTGAGAAGAGTAGGACCCATAGAGAATGTGAACATGTTTTCCAAGATACGTAAAACATGGGCATCTGAAATGTGAACATAATGCCACTAGGATCCAAATGGGCTACCCCAAATTCATGCATTGAAACCTTATGGGCAATGGTTAGGTTTGACTCTCTTTTTGTTTGGTGTTGTCTTATTGCATGACTGAGGCTAGAACCCAGGGCCTCATGTAGGCACTCTACTTTGAAAGTAAAGCCCCATCCATTTTTATGTTTATGTTGAGACGGGGGTTCATTCTATTGCTCACGTTAGACCTGGACTCACTATGTGGGCCTCAGCATTGTCTTACTCTCGCTCTAGCCTCCCCAGTCCCTAAGATTACAGGCATGTATCACCAGATCTGATTCCAGTGCAGCAGTATTAAGAGATGGGATTCATCAAACTATAAGCGAGTTATGGTGATGATGACTTTCTTCTTTGATTCTTGTGGGTTTTTTTTTTGTTTCCTAAAACACAAATACTCACTTCCTAACTCACTTCCTAAGAATTCTTAAGGGATTTTTTTTAATGTGTGTGTGTGTTTGTGTGTGTGTGTGTGTGTGTGTGTGTGATTGCATGAATGCCATGACACACGTGTGGAGATGAAAGGACAACTTTCAGAGTTGGTGTTCTCGTTCTACAGTGTGAGGTTTCTGGAACTGAACTCCAGTCACCAGACTTGGCAGCAAGCACCTTTACCTACTTACTGAGCCATGCCTACAGTCCTCATATATCAACTTTTTTTCAGAGGCAAAACCTTTAGGAGATTATTAAGCCATAGGGTAGTACCTCCACAGACAGGACTCTGGTCCTTATGAAAGGGCTTGAGGGAGTGAGTAGACTTGTCTTCTGCCCTTAGGTCCTTGCCAAGTGCCTAGTGTCAGTACCTTGATCCTAACCTTCCTGACTTCAAGAACTGTGAACCATAAACTCCTCCTGCTGGTGAATCTCTCATCTCAGGTGTTTCGTTACAGCTGCACACACGGACTAAGATAACTTATGCTTCCTAACCCTTGACGCTCAAAAAGAGCTATGGACAGAGCTGAAAGACCTGGCTTCCATCTTTCAAACTAATGTAGGTTGAAGCAAGTGTTCAGAAATTGTTGATTCTTTGATGGAGATATTGCAAAAACAAAAGGTCCCCAGGTAGGTTTATCAGAGAGGAAATTCAATGGTGGAGAGATGTCACCTGAGGCTCTTCTGACCCGGCAACACTTTGTGAGACTACCACCTACCTCCCGAAATATATGCCTCACTGCCAGGTTCCCAGGGTATTCATTAAACTGCGTCTTCCTGCTGGTCCTTAACTTCTTATCTCTGTCATGTGACATCCCTGCCCAGACCCTTCTTAGGCTACTTTGGCTCCTCAGTAGTCAGCTCCATTGCTCAATTTTCATGATGGCAATGATATGCTAAACAGGGTGCCTGGCTCCATGCTGGAGAATAGCTCCTGTGGGATTCTGGAATACTAGAGTAGGATTGTTTGGTACCAGCTGCTGTTCCCACCACTTTTGGTGCATGACACTTTCTCTCCCCCGCATTACTGCCCATTCTTGATCAGACAGAATTCTCAAGCAGATCCCTGATCCCTTTTTCCCAACACAAATCTGGCTAAGGGAGACTTTGGGTTTTACTCCTGGTGCAGGGGATGGAGGGAGAGCCTTTTTCACAATAGTGAGTGTTCTACAGCTAAGCTTACCTCAGCCTCGATTACTTTCTAAGATCAATGGCCCAGAACTTAGCACAAATCAAGGCCCCCAATCTCTACCCTGTCTCCCAGGAACACTGAGGTTTAAGTTTTCTTTCCTGCCTTGGGAGGAATCAACCTTGTACCTTGGGTGGGGTATTCACAATGGCTCCTGATCTCCTTTGTGGGCCAGCCTCCCATGGACTCTTCCAGCCTGCATTGCTCTCATAAATAAGGATTTAAATAGAGTAGAATAGAACTCGTGTGACTTAATACCTCTGACACCAGCCCAAGCAGGCAGCTGAAAGTAGAAATATTAGTTCACAATCCAATATTTCCAAGTAATCAGCCCCGGGTAGAAATAGTCTTCAGTCTGGGTCTTTTAAAAGGTCATTTTTTTTTTAAAAACGTCACCAATAGTGAAGAAAAACCAAGGTAGGGAGACAGACGTGGTGCCCCAAATTAGCAGCGGCAATCCTGTCAAGTGTACTCCTGTAGGAGGCCAAGCCCAATGGTCACAGAGGGTGTATAGCCCCTGCGTGTCATGGCTATTGATTGACTGCTCACAGTATTGCAGGTGATTTCAAGAGTTTCCCACAACCTTGTTTGTTTAATGTCACCTCCATCTGAGAATGTCAGCCTCTGACATGTTTGACTTCTCCACAGGACAAATACCAAGCCATGTGTGGCTGTCCCACCGACACGGATTGTTCGCTACCCTCCATAACTATGGTGGCAAACTCTCAATTCTTCATTTAAAGGAAGCCCTGACAAATTCCTGCTCCTGTCCTGATTGGTGGCTCACATGACTCTGGGCATGGGGCCAACCAAGTCTCGCCTGTTTATTTCTTCTCTGCTCTTAGAAAATCTTCAATACCAAGCCACACTCAGTCATGCTCATAGCTGCTGATTCGCAAGCGAAGGGCTGGAGGGGGCAGGGCTGAGGCTCTGAGAGGGAGTTTAGGTGGGGCCAGAGGCCAAACCTGACAAGCTCCACACAAACAGACTGGAGATAAAAAGAGAAGAGAAGGAAGCTCAGACAGATGGCAGAAAGAGCAGAGGTGAAAAATGAAAGCAGAGACGACTGGAAAAACAAGACTCTACATGTGGATGGGTGTTGAAGAGGAGGCATGTGAAGGGAAGAGGGCAGAGGAAAGGGACAGTGGGGGAATAAAGATGAGGGCAGGAAGATCAGCAGGAAGGCAGGGAAAAATCTAGAAGGCAAAAGGGAGAAAATAGAGGCCAAACAGAAGGATGATTAGAAAATAGAAGCAAGGAGAAGAAAGGAAGTGGAAGCTGGGACTAAGGAGGAACACTAGCCAACAAAGGAGGCAACCACTGGAACAGCATCAAACAGCAAAACCGGGATCGGTAATGTGGCCCTAGCTGACCTAGTGCCTGCTTTGAATGCATGAGGCCCTGGATTCCCATATCAAAGAGAATTGGGCAGGCTGGTGAAGACTTAGAAGGCAGAGATAGTAAAATCACAAGTTCAAGGTTATTCTCGACTACATGCATAGAGTCTAGCCTGGGCAACATGAGATGCTCTCAAAATTTAAATAAAAGACAAAAGATGGGACAAGTAAGACATGATTAGTTCATAAGGGCTCCAGCCTCATGAATGGATTAATGCCATTTCTTGGGGCTAGGTTAGCTAACTGGAGACTGAGTTTGTTAGGGAAGTGTGAGTTTGGCCCAATTTCCTCTCAGCGTGCTCACTTGCCCTTCCATAACATGACAACAGTGCAGAGACTCTCGCCAGCCGCCATGCTCTGAAACTGCCCAAACTCCAGGTCCGTGAACAAGTGAGCTGCTTCTTTATAGCTCTCCAGTCTGTGGTCTTGTGTTATAGCAGCATAACAGATGAGAAGAGCATCTCTGGAGTGCCCAGCCACATACAATTAATTCTTTTTGAAAAGCAAAAAAATAAAATAATAAAATAATAATAATAATAATAAAATAAAATAAAATTATCTCTCCAATCTCCTGATATGCTGCTATTGTTTGATACTCTTTGATTTGTTTGATTTGTTTTGTTTTTCGAGACAAGGTTTCTCTGCAGCTTTGGAGCCTGTCCTAGAACTAGCTCTGTAGAACACGTTGGCCTTGAACTCACAGAGATTCAATTGTCTCTTCCTACCCAGTGCTGGGATTAAAGTCATGAGCCACCACCTTCCCTACTGTTTGATACTTTTGAAGCCAAAGGTATAAAGAAATTAAGCGCAGATTCAATTGAAGACAGTTTATGTTTTCTAAAGTAACACATTCAGACCCTGCTAGAAAACAAAACAAAATGAGATTTTGTTGTGTGTCTAAGTCGGTCGTTCTCAAATGGAGGCTCAGCAGACATTTTGTTTCCCAGAGGACATTTGACAATGTCTGAAGATGTTTTGAGTTGTGAGAGTTGGGGAAAACATTTTGTTAAACAACTCTAACATACATAACAACCCCACAGCAAAGGATTAGCTGATACAGAATTGTACAGTACATTGAGAGGTCACATGGTAGTGGCAACAATACCTGGAACCAAGGTAGACAGGCTGATTTTTTTATTGATTTTATTGAGCTCTACATTTTTCTCCTTTCCCTTTCCACTCCCCTCCCCTTCAACCCTCTCCCATAGTCCCCGTGCTCCCAATTTACTCAGGAGATCTTGTCTTTTTCTACTTCCCGTGTAGATTAGACCTATGTATGTCTCTCTTAGGGTCCTCATTGTTGTCTAGGTTCTCTGGGATTGTGAATTGTAGGCTGGTTTTCTTTGCTTTCTGTCTAAAAGCCACTTATGAGTGAGTACATGTAATATTTGTTTTTCTGGGTCTGGATTACTTCACTCAGTATGATGTTTTCTAGATCCATCCATTTGTCTGCAATTTTCAAGATGTCATTTTTTTTCAAGATAGGGTTTCTCCATGTAGTCCTGACTATTTTGGAACTCTATAGATTAGGCTGGCCTCGAACTCAGAGATCCACCTATCTCTGCCTCCCAAGTGCTGGGATTAAAGGTGTGTGCCACCACTGCCCAGCTAAGACGTGCAGATTCTTGAGCTCAGACCAGACTAGTTTGCTGTTATCTCTATTTTGCTTTGGTTTTGGGTTTGGGGACAGGATCTCAATATTGTAGGCTGGCCTTGAACTCACTATGTAGCCAAGGTTGACCTGGAATTTCTAATTTTCCTACCTCTTCCTCCAAAGAGCATGTGCCACCACTTGCATTTTGCCAGTGCTGTTTTTTTAAGGCATAATAATAAAATAAAAATAAGATAAGACAAAATCTAATACATTGGGAATAGATAAAAAAACAAATACAGAGGGGAAAAAAAACCCTAGAAGGCACAAAAAACAGAGACAACACTTTTTTTTTAGATTTTTCAGACAGGGTTTCTCTGTAGCTTTGGAGCCTTTCCTGGAACTCACTCTGTAGGCCAGGCTGGCCTCGAACTCACAGAGATCTGTCAGTCTCTACCTCCCAAGGTCTGGGATTAAAGACGTGTACCACCACCATCCGGCCACTTTTTGACACATACAAAACAACTGGAAGCCATAATATATATACACAGAGGAGCCAGCGTGACCTCTTGCAGGCCCTGTGCGCATCACCTCAGTCTCTGTTCACCTCAGTCTCAGTTCAGCCCTTCTACTCCACACACTCACATGGCCGAAACAATGGCAGAAAACTACACTGCCCTGCATAGGAGCCACCAATAGGTGGTTAATTCAATGAATTAAGACAAAATAGTATCCACAATTCAGTTCTTTGGTCCCACTGGGCAATTTCAAGGGCTCAGTGGGCATCTATGATTGGTGACTGTTGGGCAGCCTTGCGTGTTTGTTAGCACAGAATGATTTAGAACGTTAAACATGTGGACTAGAGAAAATGGTTTCTTGCCACCCGAAGGCTAAGCTACAGACAGACATCGGCTAAGCTCAGAGAGACAAGATTGGAATTTTGCCATCAGATTTAGGAGCACATAGCAGTACCATGTGGCAATTTGGAGACAAGCTTCCAGGATTTCTACCCCTCCGTGTCGCGAGCCCCTCTGACCATCTAGTCAGGCCTCTTGCCCTGAACTACGTGCTGTTGTTGTAACGGAATACCTGAGACTAAGTGCTTTATAGAAGAAGGTGCTTTGTCGTGGCTTGAAGCCTGAGAAGTCCAAGGGCATAATGATGTCTGGTGAAGGGTCCAGACATAAGGGAAACCGAAAGGGTGGAGCAGAGCACAAGGTGACTACAACAACCACTCTTGTGATAAAGACATCGGTTCTCTTAACCTAATCCCCTTTGACAGGCCCTACCTCCTAGCGCTTCCACAATGGAAATCTAACCTTAACATGAGTTTTAGAGGGGACAAATGATAGTCAAACCGTAGAACCCATGGGCTGCATCTCAGATGAAGGTTTGTAAATGCACAGAGTACAATTACAGAGAAACCCAATTATATCAAAATGCAGTTATTAAAATAAAAACACAGCCCTGTGATACTGTAATATATATGTTTCTTTATTAACACAGTAATTAATAAGATAAAGTGGCAGACCTAATAACTGCTGCAATTTTGAAGAAGTGATAAGTGAAAATGATATTTGGTGGTCTATGCAACCACGGTAATATGAGATGAAGTATCAAGGAATTGTACTGGAGACTCGGGCTCAGACTGCAAAGGCAGCCATGGTTGGTAGTCTATGCTCATAATTGGAGGAAATGGGAAATCTCATTAGGAAGTTAGTGGAAATAAAGAATGAGGTGTGTTTACATCCACATTTACCTGGGATGGGATTGGATGCTCTGGAGGTAGGCTCCGTAGTCATCTAATGGTTCTCCAGCCAACACAGCGATTCTCAACCTGTGGGTCACAACCCCTTTGGCAAACCTCTATCCCCGAAACTATTGGTATTATGATTCCTAACAGTGGCAAAATGACAGCTATGAAGTAACAATGAAAATAGCTGTATGGTTAGGAAGTCGTCACAAGGTGAGGAACTGTATTCAAGGGTCGCAGCGTTAGGAAGGTTGAGAACCACTGCACGGGTCCTCTTCACACTTCTGGCGGCTGTGAACAAAGGCACAGAGGAAAAGGTCAGCAAAGAAGCTTTCGGCACTAGACCCGGATGTGGCAGTGCGTGTATCACTTCTGTCCTTGCTTGCTTAGCTGGACAATGAGCCTGACTGGCGTGCGGCCTGCTGTAGACAGGACAGTTGGCTCTGTCACACCTAACTGCCTCAGAGCTCAAAAGAGACAATGCATGCTTGGGCTCGGAAGGTGACTCGTTGGATGATGTGCTCGCCATATAAGCATGAAGACCTGAGTTTGGATCCTCAAGGTCCATTTCAAAAGCTGGGCACAGCAATGTAAGTAGTGGCAGGGACAGGCAGATCTCAGGGGCTCACTGGCCAGCCGATGGTACAGAAACTGTGAGCTCTGGGTTCAGTAGAAGACCTACTTCAAAATAAACAAGGTGGAAAGCAAGAGACTGTGACCTCCACATGCACAGATACCTGTGACCTCTACATGTACAACGCACGTGGGCATGTGCACACACACACACACACACACACACACACTTTTATCATGCTAGAAGAAAAGCCAATGTACTGAAGTCAGGATTCCAAGGAGGCCCTGGAGACAATATAATAGGGGTCCTTCTCTTAGTGGAGAGCTGAAAGGCAAACCCCAGTTTGGGGAGAAGAGTTTGAGGGCATTTACAAGATTTCAGGTCCCTGCTTGACTACCAAGACCAGTCCTGTACCCTTGTCCCTTTAGATCTCATCTTAGACACCCTCCCCCACCCCAGAAAAAAACCTCGAAAAGTTCTGCGGCTGCAGGCTCAGTGGGGCCCACCTCCCTGGGTCACTCACGCGGAGACCTGACAGATCCCCAGGAAGGAGGTAACAAAATCAAAAATAGCCTCTCCTCCAAGGGAAAAAAAATTAAAAATAGATTCCAACCCACATGAAAATTAGGGTGGAAAGAAAGGAAAGGAAAACAAAATGAATCATCTTTATGTGTTTTTGCTGAGCGAGAGCCTGTTGCCATGGCTACAGGGCCCTGTGTGTAGGCAGGGTCTTTTCCAGCAAGTTCAAGGCCCACTAAAGAGCCAATGGGGGCAGTCCGATTCCCAGTATGTTACAGCCATCGGATCTGCGATCTTCCGACACAGTCGCTGCCACCAAGCTGGTCTTATTAATGACTGTCACGGTTAATTTACGGTTTCCCTCCATTGTAATCTGTCTATCGCTGTAATTGAACAAACGAGACAACTGGTCTGGATCTCATGGGCGTTCAGGGAAACTCTTGCCTGCTTTTGCAATCTCTAGCCTGTCGGGGAGGTTAAGTGAACTTGTGAAGAAGCCCTGTCTTAAATCACAGAGTGGGAACACGAGTTTTGCAGCCAGCTCCAGCCAGCTGCTACGTGCCTTCCTGGTGGGCCTGCTGCATAACTGAAAATCCTCAGAGAGGCAAAGAACGATAAGCGACCAGCAAGACCCCATGCAGGCCCTTGGTGGCTGAGAAACCACACCAGGACTGTGACCTGATCCCTCCAGCAGAAGGCCGCCTTGCCATCTGCTTGCAAAACGGTGTCTCTGGTTTAGAAGGGCTGATCTCCTGGGAGTTATTTTCTTAGAACTAGGGTTTGAGGCTTTGCCCCAAACTGGAAAAAGACAGCTCAGGGCTCTGGTGAAGTATCTTGTCTCACAAGTACTTTTCTAGAAACGGCTGTGATCTGCGTTGAGGACAACCCACTGCGTTAAAACTTCAGACTCAAAACAAACACATTGGACAGGGAGGAAGGGAAAACTCAATTCATAAACAATTCTTTCCTTTAAAATAATTGGCCTGGTGATGTTCCACACAGGAAATAGAAGAGCTATGTGATCTTAACAGTTATCTTATGCCACACAGGGAGAAAGGGGCAATGACAAAATTACAACGTGGATGTAAATCCAAATGAAGTCCTGTACTGGTAAACTTCCTAAAGCTGATAGCTGCACCATCTCCTATTCTTAGGAGTTGGACACCTCAGTATCCAGCTCCTAATGGAGGGTCATGAGACACAACTTCTTTAGTCTGAACCTCTGTGCTCCCCGCACTGCAAATTCATGTTGAAATTCTACCTCTCAATGTAATGGTATTAGCAGCCAAGGGCTTTGGGAGGAGCTGAGGGCTTGAGAATAGAGCCTTCAGGAATCTGTTAATGGGATTAGTATCCTTATAAAAGAGGCCCCCAAAGGCATGTCACTTCTATCCATGCCAGGACAAAGTAGGAAAGTGCTATTTGTGAACCAGAAGTGGGTTCTCACCGGACACCAAATCTTCTAGCGCCCTGACTTGTAAAGGACCAAAAGAACCCCGTGGCACATGTGCGAATACAGCAAATAGCCCTCTGTGAACCAGGAAGAAGGCCCTCACTGCTGAATACGCTAGCATATTGACCCTGACTTTTCAGGCACCACAGGGTGGGGGGAAATGAATTTCTTTTTGTTTAAAAGCCATCCATATTGTTCAAGGGTATGTTCCTGTTCTTATTAATTTTATACAGTCATGCCTTGTGATCTGCGGAGGATTGATCCCAGGATTCTGCTTCTGAGCATCGCGCGCGCGTGCGCGTGTGCACACACACACACACACACACACACACACACAGACATACACTTAGTCATCTGTTCTTTAAAAAGAAAACCGAAGGGCTTGTGAAGAGATGGCTCAGTGGTTAAGAACACTGGCTGCTCTTCCAGAGGACCTGGGCTCAATTCCCACACCCACATGGTAGCTCACAACAGTCTGTAACGCCAGTTCAGGGGATCCAACACCCTCATGTAGACATACATGCAGGCAAAATACCAATGTATGGAAAATAAAAATAAATAAATTATTTTTTTAAAAAAAAAAGAAAGCACAAAACTAGCAAAATTGCAGTGGTCAGCTCTGATCCACCTTTATTTTCTATCCCTCAAAGATGTGCTAAATAATTCTAGATGTATTTGCAGGCCATATATCAGAGCTATCCCTAAAGAGATGACTGCAAATTGAACTTTGTATACCTAAATACACCAGGAGAGCTAACTCTATATTAGGAAACTGAAGCAAATTGAAGAACAGTTTCATCTGGAGTCTTCAGAAGCCCCATCCTATAAATAAAATGGTCTAGTATTTTCACGTAGCTAACCCACATCCCCTTCTATCTCTTCTATGCCTTAAATCATTTCCAGACTACTTGCAATACCTAAGGCAATAGAAATGCTATGTAAACAGTTGTTGTGTAGTTTTACAGCTTACGGCTCCTGATCAGCCATCCTAGACCTAACTCTGCATTTTGGAGTTCTGTTGTGTTTGGCTTTTTTGTTTTTTTGTTTTTGTTTTTGTTTTTTGTTTTGTTTTGTTTTGTTTTGTTTTTTGCTGCTACTGCTGTTGTGATTGTGGTTGGAGAAAGAGTCTTATGTAGCCCCAAATGGCCTTGAACTTATTATGTAACCAAAGATGACCTTGAACTTCTGAGTATTAGGGTTACATATGTGCACCTCCCTACCAAGCTGGGGATGGAACCCAGGGCCTTGTGCATGCCGGGCAAGTACTCTACCAACTCAACTATATACCCAGGGCTCCATACTACATTCATCTGCAACTGCTCGAATCCATGGATACAGAAGGTTGGCTATGTATTTGTGTCGGGGGGGGGGGGGGAATGCACAACTGTCTTAGAAGTGACCAAAGTGTGACTCTGCATGGTTAGTATCCTTTGTGTACCATGGCCACTCTCCAACAGCTCTGTAAATTTGAAACTTTTTTCAAATAAAACTTTTTAAATTTACTTCAGCTTTCTTTTACATAATCATTAGGTTTCAAACCTGGGAGAAACAAATGGGGGGCCTGTTTAACGTATCCAAGCGGCCTGCATTTCTCTAGCCCCAGATGGTCCTGCAGAGCCTGCACAGTGAAATGGCCCACTCTTCCCAGACTTGGCCGGCATTCCAGCTTCCTTGCCCTCCCGAAACAACCGTGCCTAGAGTCAACAGGAGGGGGTCATAGAGACGAGGGCAGCGCCCCATAACATTTCTTTCTTATCAACAAAAAGGCTGGGATGTTAGATTTCAAACCTGGGACAAATGGCTGATTTAACATATCAAAGCAGACACTGGCTTCCAGGATTAAACTCAGGTCGTCAAGATTGACAGCGGGTTCCTTTCCCTAACACTAAGCCATCTCTCTAGCCCACGCTCCAACCCCCCCCCGCCCCTCACCCCCACTCCCGCCTTGGGTTTTTTGAGGCAGAGTCTCATACAATAATCAAGCTACCCTGGAGCTCACTGTGCTGTCAAAACTGACCTCGAATTCGTGGCAATCCTCCTGCCTCATCTTCCCAAGCGCTAGGGTTACAGACAGTTGGCCACCATAGCAGGTTTCTAATACTCGTTTCTGTGATGATGGCAGTGTTGGGTGTATGCATTGTCCTGTGCCATCGACTACAGCCACTGTTAAGTGCTGGGAATGTGGCTAGTCCCTCTGGGGGATGCTGCAAATGCAAAATACACGCCAGATTTCACAGACCAGGTACGATAAAAGAGTGAAAAAGAGTCTGAGTCTATAGATCTCTATATATTAATAATTACTGTCACCTGCTTCTTGTTATTTTTAAGATGACTAGCAAAAAACTTGGAATTACTTTCGTGACTCGTATTTGCAGCTCATTTTGTACTTCTACGGGGTGGAAGGGGTCTAGGAACTTGTGGGAGCTGGTGTTCCCTTGCTCTCCTGGCCCAAGCTGTCGGTCACAACAAAATACTCTGAGGAAAATCCTAAGAACCATATGTCTAGGCAAGGAAAAGTGTTGGTCAGGGAACAAGCTCCATAGAAAAATAGAAGCTGAACGTCGTAGGGTTGTTTCTGTTCAAAGTCCACTCTCCAGCTGTAGAATATTATCGGGGTGACTGTTGAGTCTCCACTCCTTCAAGAGAAAAGACCAGCATTACCCACTCTGGACTGGAGGGAGAATGGGAAGTCAGTGCACAGGCTGAGGACAGTTAGCTGTCCTTTCCAACAGTGCCCATGGACAGGGCTCGTGTGTTCTTTAGCACCTTCTGCTTCCCATCAAAAGGTGGAAGGCGAGGACCAATGAGGGTTCTCAGTGCGTAGACATTTGTAGCCAAACCTGACAGCCTGAGCTCAATCCCCAGGACCCACAGACTGGAAGAAGATAAAGCCATCCATGTTCACCTCGTGGTATTTGCCTGTGTGCATGCACACATACATACACATGCATCTAAATTAAGCAAGATAAAGATGAAGTCCATGTCCCATGACCACTCCTACCAAGAATGTTCCGTGGGAAAGATACTACATAGCTGGCCTTGACACAGGCAATCACAGCTCTTGAGAGTCCCATGCAGGAGGATTTCAAGTTCTAGGCCAATCTGGACTATAGCGAGACCTGTTTCAAACAAGTAAAATAAAATAAAAAGAAACTGGCACTGTATAACCCGACTCCCGTCACTCATTCTTGGAACCCAATCACCATTTCCGGGGGACACCTGGACTACACGAGAGGCCAGCTAAGAGCTCAGCTGGCAGTCAAACGCAGCTACCAGATGCTATGCATGGCCAGGCTTTCTAACGGCCCTCAGACTCTGAGCCTTCCTGGTGATCCTCCAGGCAGCCCATAGCAGAGACAAGCCGTTTCTGCTGGGGTCTGTCTCAGTTGCCAGCGAGCAGTGTCTGTGAAGATTTAATAAATGCTTTCAGGCTGCTAAGTTTCAAAGTCATTTGTCTTGCAGCCCTAGTACCTGGAACATCCAGAGTATGGCCGTAAACATCCAAGCTTTATTGAAAGAGGACACAGCTGCAATGCATGCTGGGGCATGAGGTCGGGAACTGTGTTGGTTAATCTTCTTTGTCAACTTGACTGGATTTAAAATCACCATGGCAACACACCTCTGGGTGTGTCTGTGAGCGTGTTTCCAGAACGGTTTAAGTGGAGGGGGAAGAGCCATCCTGAAGATAGGTAAGGTCTTGAAGTGCCCAAAACAGAGAAGGTAAGCTTCACGTCAGCATCGACACCCTCTGCTTCCCGGTGCACGGGAAGCAGTCTTATTGTGTGAGAGCCCACTACCATGACTTTCCACCATGATGGACTTGAACCCTCACAGTGGAGACAAAGTGAGCCCTCCCTTCCCTCCATTGCTTTACTCGGGTGTCTTCTCACAGCAACGGAGAAATAACTAAGAATAAACGGGAAGAAGCTCTGAGCTTTTGCCACCACCCTCCAGCGCATTCTAGCACACCGTGGGAAACCCCAGCTGACCTCCCACTGCGAGCTTAGTGTCTAGCAGCTGCTCAGTAGGTCTCAATTAGGTTTTTCTAGAATTATCAGCGGCCTGGAGAACTTTTTTGAAGGAAGGCTCAAATAAAATGGAGAAGCGCTTTAAAAACCCCGAGTTTGACATTAAATAGGTGTTAAAATATGCATCTTCCCGATTGCCTTTCAGCTCTGGAGAACTCCAATCACGACAATAATTAATATAATGGCTTGATTTATTGCTGCTCCTCCTCTGGATTGTATTTATTTGGTTATATTTTAATGCTTGAATCACACAAAATGGGCTGACTAAGGTAAAAGGCTGTGGATGTTCTACCAGAAGAGGGGGGAGGGTGGGGACAAGCCAAAAGAGAGAAAGAGAGGAAAAATATACATAAATATAATTTATAAAATTAGCAACTTACAGGGAAAGAGATGATCTGCATACTCGAAAAATACAGCGGCTCCAGGTAACCTTGGGAGTGAGGTCAAGTAAAGGCCGAATGCCTAAAACGCTGGGGGCTGTACTCTACTCGACAGCCTTTGCTGAAATACCTGGCCATGCTCCATGGAAGGAACGCTGCCAGCCTAGGTCACGTGACAGGGCAGTGGACTACGCCTACCCACCCATGTGCAGTCATCCACTTCCCACCCATGTGCAGAAGAAGGTACCCATTTGCCTAAACAAAAGACCTTTGGGTCAGCCTACTAAACAGAGTCACTGGGTGGAAGTGGAACAGGAAGGCCTGGCACATGGACCTTACTCAGAGAAGGGCAAATCCACAAAGACAGAGGAGGAAAAAGCTTAAGTGACTAGCCTCTGGGGTGGAAGGGAAAGGTGAATTCTGGGAATTCTGGAAGAGCTGATGTGTCCTGTTCCCAACTCGTGCCTCTCCCCAACATATCTCTTCTAATCTAGGACAAGCATATGAAAGAGATTTTTGTAATCCCCAGATTACAGACGAGATCATGGAAGCTGTACGTTTAATTTCCCAGAACCACAAAAATTAGAAAACAGAATCAGATCTCTCAATTCCGAAGCATGCTTGGGGGTCCTTCCTTACTTTGATCATAGCCAGGCTTTCAAACAACTCAACTTGTGTGACGAGGCAGGCGTATCAAACACAATGAGCAGCTAAGAGGTGTGAGGCCCGGAGAGACGATTGGCTCTAGATCACAACCCATTCGCCCATATCTGATGTCCAGCCAATCAGTCCTTGCAGGTTCAACACAAAGAATGTACCACAGGGCAAGGGACCTGGGCAAAGAGGCCCATAGGAATGGGTCTAGTGCAGAAGGGGAGAGGAGCAGTCCCCTGAGATACACAGGGGAGATACACAGAGGAAGAAAACAAGACAAGCCTAAACTGCAGCAGCTCTGTGGATGGTGGGCCCAGCGTTCTGCAGCCTGATGAACTAGATTATAAAAGCTCATTTGCCTGTTCAATAGCTTCTCCCATTCACACAGGTTCACTTAGGGAAGAAAGAAAAGGGAGCTGGGAGAGGGCCTTTTTATGTTCTCCCCCAGCATGGGAAGATGGATGGAAACAAACCTCAGGAACCCCCTGCCCACCCTCTACCCCTCCCTTGAGGCCCGGGAGGCAGGTGTGATCCATTGAGGCTGAGAGAGTATAGTCAGTACCAACAAGCTGGATGAATATCCTCCATAAACCATGGCCAGCTCAGTTGGCAGCACGGAAAGGCCTTCCTGATGGAGACAGCCATCCATAACCTAATCTGGTGAGAGAGTAGCTAGCTGTGCCTAGCTGCAGAAGTGACGACAGGGATGCTATAGGAAGCCAGTCATGGGCCCCACAGGACAGCAGTGCTCAAATGATTGGTGCCAAAAGACTTCTTTCTTTCTTGTTTGTTTGCTTTCCCCAGCTCTCACAGACAAATCTCTGGTAAAATATAACAAAGATGAACTATGGGACTGGGGATTACATTTTTAAGCCCAAATTTTAATGGCCTTTGGATTCCACAGACAGAGAATGGCTCTGACACGTAGAAATTGTAAGACGTATATTCTTGATTTCTGTGTTAGCTTGTCACTTACAGGGTAACAGATTCCTACTGAACCAGCCTAGGTCTGCAGACCCATCGGAGAATCATTGCCATAGAAAACTAACGTGGTTGAACAGAGAGAGCTTCCTAGTCCCGACAAGTTATCCAACGAAGGCAAGGATGCCACTGAGGTAAGACATTCCAGGATACAGGGATGCCTGACAGCTCTTTGGTGAGTGTTACATTCTATAGATGTTGATGATTATATTCTGTATGTCACACTCCCTTAAATGGGAAAGCCAAGACTCTGGGTAGGACTGGGTATTTTTCAGGTTCACAGCGACCTTATAAACTAAGGTCTCCCTTAATATTAATGAGCTCTGCCGCCAACTTCCTTATTCTGGTGAGGATGGCAATGTCTACATGAGTGTCCCCAAGTGGCATGTTCTCTCTACAGGGGCTCCTTTTCTCTGCGGTGGCTGACAATGTCAATGAGCATCATTTTGATTCCTCTGCACCCTCTTAGGTGCCTTGTTCATTTTTTTTTTTTCGTGGTAAAGAAGAGTCAAAACCTTTCCAAAAGAAGAGATGGGACCCCCCCAAGTGAGAGAACTCGTTGGTTGGCAACAAGAACCAACAAATCTATCTTGGATATTTCCTCCTACCCACTGGTGACTTGAATTTTCTAGAACAGGTATGGTACATGGGACTTGGACCCCCAAGTTCTCCCAAGTCCCCCAGCTCACCACCTCAGCCTGGTTTTCTTTTCTCAATCAGGGCAAAGGGGGCCTGTGCAACTCTTTCCCAACCAAGCTGTCTAAGAGCCCACACTGTGGACCAGACAGGCCCACCAGTGCCTGACCTGGAAGTTGCCCACAACAGAAAATCCTGCTAGGGCCACTTCTGTCTCTGCCAGCAGATGTCACTGCAGCCTGACCTCAGGTTACCAAAAGGGCACCACAAATTTTGGCTTCCAAGTCCTAGGAAACCGGACACAAAGTTTCTTGGCCCCTTCGCTGTTTTCTTCTCATGTGGCAAGCTTGCTGCTGACTGCAAGAAAGAAGTGTTTTGCCCCTCTGTTTTACCATCTGTGAAATGGACATGTTCCCCCTCACTTCCTATCTTCCCCGAAGAAAGGATTTAAATAGCCATGCTGTTCAGAACTAGTTAGTTCCCACCCTCCCCAAACCTCAGTTATTCCATCTATCAGAGTACCCCAGGCTAACTCATTTGCATCTACCAAAACAGGTACCCAGAATCACCTCCACCTATTTCCGTTTCCATAGTAACAGAAGAGTTTAAAAAAAAAACACCTCTAACAAAATAAGACACCTAAGAGGCATAAGCAAAATATGTGCTGGTGTGGGAGACTGTAAAGTTTTTATTGCCACCTGTTTGGAAGACCTGCATAATTCAATGGTGCTCCCGGCATTTGCGAGAGAAGCAATCACCCCAAAGTTGTGACAATAAAGCCTTTATAGCCCCCCATGCTGGCACACCCACTTTCGAGGTACAAAGCCCCAGTTTGATAAACTTCCTTCTCGTATTTGCATAATGGAAATGAACGAGATTTTCTACCTAGGCTGCTAGGAGGTTTAGCTCGAAGCTCTCTTGGAAGCAAATCTAGAAGCTCCTCTAAGTGGAGATGGCGGAGAGAGATAGCAAACCCTGCAGGCAGGGCCTTGGGGCTAGGCAGGAACACAGAGAGTCTTCCCATTCCCTGAGGCCAGACAGGTTCTAGTTGAAGGTCATATCCTCCCCACCTCCCCGACAGTCCAGGAATCACAGCTATGAAAGTATTTCCTCTGTTGAAAAGCACGCTAAGTGAGAAAACTTGTCTAGGGTAAGCGTAGGAAAGAAAGGGCCCAACTCAAACCGGCACCCAATGTCCCTCACCGTCAACTTCCCCTACCCCTCCCAGTGTTCTCTCTCTTTTGAGTACCTTCTCCCTCAATCGGCTGGGAGCAGGCCAGGTAGCGGTGACTGTTCTAGGTGCCTCTCCCTCTCTCCTCTCTCTAGGCAGATTACTGCAGCCCTGCCAGGACTCAGTGGTAAAAGTTTGAGCGTGTCTGTAGAGCTTAATCAAATGCTAATTCCGTGTGGTGAAAGAATTTGCTGGAATCTGCAAGGGAGCTCCTGGCAGCGAGAAAATGCGTTGATTCACTCCCAAATCTGCTTTGCCCAAGCCGGGTGCGATTTTGAGCGTAAGCTGTATTAAATCACCGAGTGCTGTGTGGATCACACAGCCATCCTTTGTGTCGTTAATGAAGGGAAAAACAGGGCTTTATTCTGAAGCTTTGTGTATAATCAGATGCCATGTTGTAAAGCTCTGGAAAACACACCAGAAATCATAATTGGGAGGAAATAAAAGGGTTAGTCCAAAACAGCGTATGCAAATAAGAAGGGAAAAGAAACTGCCCCCAAGATTTGTGCGTTTCAAGAATCAACTTTTAATTCATGCACAGGGAGATTACAGAAGGGGAGGAGCGGCCTTTAAAATAGTATGAAAAGCTAGTTTAGATGTAAATGAGAGATAATGGGCTTTCACCAGGGAATAAGCAAGGGGGCCAAGTTTGTGCCCAGGGCTGGGGGCGGGTGCATTTTGGCTGCTGGTTGTCCTCGCTGCTGCAAAATTACTCTGCAGCCTGGTAAGGGAGGAAAGGTTTCAGATCACCAGCTCTGGTAAACTACAGAAGGAAGGAAGGAAGGAAGGTCCAAATTGCCTGTAGTAGTCACCAAGGTTCTGGGGCTTGGCTGAGTTGGGGGTAAGGGGAGTTTGATTGTTGTTTTAATCATTTCGAGGTCGCCTAGGAGAGTGGTTGGGGTTTTGACGCCTGTCGTACAGCTGGAGTATAGGGAACGCTGCGCTGAGCCCTCCCCAGCCCTAATTCACTAATGATTTGCTTATTAGTTCAGATCAGGGAGCCGGTTTCTGGAGAGATGTGAATTGCCATTGATTTAATCCTCTTCCCAGCACGCGCTCCCGGCCTAGGGTGAGGCTGTGAGGGGAGAGGGGGGCTGTCAGCTGGCTCAAGAGCAAGTTGCTGCTTCTCCTGCATGGCTTTGTCTGCTTCCCCAACCATCTGCTTCCAGGCAGCTGTGGGCGGAGGAGCCCAGCCCGAGAGCCCAATGCCTGGTGTCTAGACCTGGGTGTCTCTGGGTAACTGACGTTGAACTCGGTGCTCTCCTTGGGAAATAGAGTATGTGGCCAAGCTACTGCTTGCATCTCATTAAACTAGAACATTTGGAATAGCACGGGGCTCGCACTATCTACCCAGTATTTACTGTGTGTGTCCTCACTTAAGACACACACAACCTCTCAGGAAGACGCCCTCTACAGTTCAGAGGGAAGAAGCTGGGCCTCAGAGAAGTTAAGGAACCAGGTAAAACCCTGGAAGGACATGTAGCTCCAGGGTGTTCAGTCTGCACCTCTGCACCATGTGGCCTAACTAAGCCTGCTTCTCCTTACATGAGCCATCTCATCTGTGTGCTGGTAAAGGACCATCAAGAGAAAGGGGTTTTCCTCCCTGGGGCTTGATAGCAGAGGCCTGTAATCTCAGTTTCTCCCGAGGGTGAGGCAAGAGGATCTCCATCTCAAGACTGTCTGGACTGAAGAGTGATTTCAAGGCCAGTCTGGACAATTTGGTGAATCCCCGTGTCAAAACAAATGAGAAGAGGCTGAAGAGTTGAGCTCAGGGGTAGAGTTCTTGTTTAGCAGACTCTAGATCTATGCTCAATCCTAAAAGGCAAGCATTTTCAGCCAGCATTCAAACTACACACTGTTTCGTTGACAGTGGTCAGGCTTGAACCCAAGCCACTTGAGCTGCTGCCCCAGTCTCTAATGCCCCAGCCTCTGAGTAGATCATTTCATGAGAATCCAAACAGCATCCGCCTCGTTCACTCCACCGGCAAGCTGACGGGCTTCTCGTCCCCAGTCTAACCATCAACCCTAGAGGAGTTCACCTTCCCAGCCACCACCAGGTTCTTCATCCACTCACCCAAGGCCCTCTTCCCATGAATCTCTCATCCCATTTCTCACCTCCCCCTCAAGCCTTCCACTTCTTCGCCTGCCCCTCGACACAGGCGCTCCTCAGAAAATACTTGCCAGTTGACTAATGAGTAAAATATGGGCCTTGATTTGTGGTTTCTTTGGAAATCGCTGGTGGATATCTTTTCGATCCCAGCCAGCCAGGCTGTTCCTCAAAAGAGATCCATTCCAGAGGTCACTTCGTTCCAGAATACTGCTTGGGGACCAATGAGAATGAGAATTTCTAAGATGTGTCTGTGGTTAACTAGTCCCCGAAGTCAGTACTAAAAGAATCCAGTTACCATTTATTAGTGTGGGCTCAAGGGCGGCAGGCATTAAGGCTACTGAAATAAAGGAGACAGACAGTCTGCTTTTCTATCTAGAGTACGTTGGGGGGTGAGGAGTTCTAGACTGGGTTCTCTGTGTAGCCCTGGATGTCCTGAAACTCACTCCATAGACCAGGCTAGCCTCGAACTCACAGATCTTCCTGCCTCTGTCTCCCAAGTGCTGAGATTAAAGGAGTGTGTCACCTGGAATAAAGGATCTTTCTCTAACCTCTGTTTGATATGTATGGGTGTTTTTGCCTGCGTGTATGTCCATATACCATGCGGTGCATGCAGCATCTATGCAGTCTGGAAGAGGGTGGTAGATCCCCTAGAACTGGAGCTGCAGTTGGTTTTGAGGCCTCCCATGTGAGTACTGGGAATTGAACCCAGGTCCTCTGCAAAAAACAAGCACTCTTAACCATTGAGCCATCTCTTCAGCCCCATCCAGAGTATTTTAATTGGAACAAATAACCATTATGTGTGTGTGCCCAGCCCCGTGGTAAGCTGAACAAAAACGGGGGTCGAGCCCAGTGTTGTTCGCTTGCCTGTCTCCGTCTCAAAGCACAGCAGAAGGAACGTTCTAGAGATTCTGAATATGAATGAGCAGTGAACTTTTCTAAGTTACTTCATTTGATCTTTACTCCAGTGCTGTAAGCTTAGTCCAATGATTGCATTTTAATGATGAAAAAAAAATGGGCTTACCAAGTTTCTGTAAATTTCTAGACATCATAAGGAACAAGGAGGGGGGCAATGATCCCATGGCTGTCTGCTTCCAAATTCATTTACCACACCTCTCATCCACGGTGCCCTCTTGAGTTAGTAGGTGATGGGGCAGAAAGATAATAATACTAAGTGTAAGGAAACAGATTAAGGGAGGCTGAAGAGACATGGCAACTAAATGCACTATTGATCCTAGGTTGCACTCTGCATCAGGAAGTGAGCATTCGGTATAGGAACTATTGGCAAAAGGGGAGTGTGAAACATGGTCTTTTTGTATTGGTATAAATTCCCCGCATGTGAAAATGGTCTTGCGGTTAGGAAGTTCAGGCTGTAATATTTGGATGAGAAATGTCATGATGCCTGGTAAATTCATCATTCTCTCTCTCTCTCTCTCTCTCTCTCTCTCTCTCTCTCTCTCTCTCTCTCTCTCTCTCATACACACACACAAACACACACACACACACAGAGTCTCACATCTACCTCAGCCTCTCTGGTGTTTCCATATACTAATGGGTTAGGGAAAAGATAAACAATTACACAGACAGACAAGCAACTGTTTGCAAAACAATAAATAAATCAAGATGTGGGTAGGGTACACAGCTGCCCAAATTCTACTCTTTCTATTTTTCTGGAGGTTTGACATCTGTCCAAACAAAAATTGAAAGAGGAGACGATGACACAGAAATGACCCTGAGATTTTCATTCACGCCCTCAAGGAAGGCTGAGGGCCACAAATGCAGACACCTTGGTCCCAGTTAAGTACTCAACGGCTGGGAAAATGGATGCATTAGCTGAGGCCTGCTCTCTCAGGAACACTCGCAAGAAGCTTTGGCAATGAACTAATTTTTTTTTCCTGGATGTTTTCAAATGTGAGACTAAATTAACTACTCCATACCATTAAGCAACAAAAGGGTGTGTGTGAAACGGTACCAGCAGCACCAGGACGAGGTAAGCCACCTCCACTGCAGAGCTCAAATCTGGGCCACTTATTACCTTGGGTAACATCTAAATGTCAAAAGACAGGGGTGGAACCAGAGAGCAAAGCTTGCCCGTGAATACAAATGGGACCCGGCTTTAAAATAAAGCCGGGGTTCAGATTCCAATACTCCAAATGCCAATCAAAAGATTCATTTAGTTTTTAAGTATGTGGGTGAGCGCCGAGCGTCACATCCGAAAGGCAGCTATCCAGGGATAAGCGTGGATTCCTCCCGTCGATTTTGAACTTCTGTTTGCCTGCCTCAGCTGCAGCTTCATTTTGTGGATTTTGTTTTTGGCTTGGTTTTGATGTCTTTCCAAGGAAGAAAATGGGGAGCGGTGTTACTCTTTGATTTTGTTTTAATGGTTCCATATTTGTGATTTTTTTTTCAAGATAAAACTTGTGAAGAAGGAAAGAGAATCACTCAGATGTGGCAATTAAAATATCTAAGAAAAGTAGATTTAGGGAACAGAATAGAATCTTCAAAATTAGAGTAAATGGATATATATGAGGGACTTTTTTTGGTTCTTTCAGACAGGGTTTCTGTGTAGACTTGAATGTCCTGGAACTCACTCTGTAGACCAGGCTGGCCTCAAACTCACAGAGAGCTGCCTGTCTCTGCCTCCCGAGGGCTGGGATTAAAGGCATGTGCCTCCACCATCCAGTTCGAGGGATTTATTTTTAAGTCCAAGAATTTGCCCTAAATGAAACAATAATTTATGCCTAGGGTGAAATTTTATTTTAAATACCATGATTGAACCCAGGGTTCAGTGCATGTTAGGCAAATGTTGTTCTGGATCAGGATAGAACGAGAGAAAGTTAAACGGACAGGAGAAGGGTAAGGAATTCCTTACCCCAGAGCCTCTCACTGGCTGAGAATCAAGAATTCCAGGATACTGGGGCTGGGCCATAGCTCAGTGGTTAAAAGCATTTATCTTCAGATAGCCTGAATTCAGTGCCCAGCACCCACATGGCAACTCATAGCCTTCTATAACTCCAGTCTCAGGGAATCTCATTCCTCGTCTGACCTCTCAAAGCCCCTGCACACACACAGTACACATACATGCACTCAGACACGCATGCATAGCATAAATAATAAATAAATAAGTAGAAATACGTCACAATTAACAACACTTGCTCTGAGGGCTGCTGACACAGCAACAAGATTCCTTTCACCCAGAGATTTTAAAAAAGAATGTTAAACTAGCCTAAGCATCAATGAACTTTCTGCAATTTTCAGAGACTCACATCAAGATTATGAACTTTGTTTACAATAAAAACAAGTTTGGGCCTCTTATTCCAACCTCATGTCCTGGGTTTTTAGTCATCAGCTGTAATCCTATTCACCCTACCTCAAGAACCACCCTCTGATCTCATTTCCTAGGAAAAGAAAAGAAAAAAACACAATTTTACAAAGTTCTTGGACTTTAGAAGCCAACAAAATCACGACTGTTCAGCTACTAAGATACTGAATGAAGTGCAACTCTTGGGAAGGCCACACCCACACGTGGCTGTGTGGAAAGTGCCCTTTCCCTCCCTAAAATCGTTCTTAAAGTTTGTTCTTACTAAACTCCAACTCTGCTTCATACTTACTTCTGAGATTCTTTTCTGCGGCACAGTCAAGACTTGAGGCTTCACTTCTGTAGCGGTCTCTACCATGAGAAGAATGGCACTGGGCATCCAGCCCCACCCCTGCTGCTGCTCTGCTACCACCAAGTCACATCCACAGCCCCAAGATGACTTTTTCGGTCAACACTTTGAGAAGGCAGAAGCATCCAACGGAGGCCTTTCTGTAGACGGGTTTCCTGCTGTAAACAGCTAGATGGCATCTAATTCCTGTAGGTGACATTTAGATGATGTCTTTGGCAGCTGCTGGGTGAGGGGGTGGCTTCTGACATGGGCCAGTCCACAAAGCAGACAACCCTGTTCTGAAGTGAGAGAGCCCCACTCAATGCAAAGGAAAACCCTTACTGCCATTAAACTACCCTTGTTAGCACAGGCAATCCCTCTGAGAGGCAAGTCCAGGCAAAAGCCCTATTCAAGGACTGGGAGGAAAGCCTCTTCTTCCTAGCTGAGTACCATTTTATTTCATCTGAGGAGAAACTCATAGCATGGGCAAAAGGAGAGTTGAAAAGAACAAAGAATGAAGATGATTTCAGCACAGAATATTCTAGCAGACTTTCAAAGAAGTTAATGCCAATACTCCTCAAATTATTGCTCAAAATAGAAACAGAAGGAACATGGTCAAATATAGTTTATGAGGCCACAATCACCTAAACCATGCAAAGATTCAACAAAGAAAGAGAATTATAGTCCAATTTCCCTCATTAACTAATTAGGCAAAAATACTCAATAAAATACTTGCAAATGGAATCCAAGAACACATCAAAAAGATCATTGACCATGATCAAGTAGACTTCATCCCAGAGATGCAGGGATGGTTCAACATATGAAAAACAATCTAGATAAACCACCATATAAACAAACTGAAAGAAAAATCTCACATGATCACCTCATTAGATGTTGAAAAAGCCTTTGACAAAATTCAATGCCCCTTCATGACAAAGATCTTAGCAAGATTAAGAAAACAAGGGACATATCCAAACATTAAAAAAGGCAATTTACAGCAAACCTATAGCCAACATCAAATTAAATGGAGAGAAACTCAAAGCAATTCCACTGAAATCAGGAACAAGACAAGGCTATCCACTCTCTCCATATCTATTCAATATAGTGCTTGAAGTTCTAGCTGGAGCAATAAGACAACTAGGAGATTAAGGGGACAAAATTGGAAAATAAGTCAAAGTATCTTTATTTATAGATGGCATGATAGTATACATAAGTGACCTTAAAAATTCTACCAGGGAGCTCCTACACCAGATAAACTTCTTCAGCTATGTGGCTGCACACAAGATTAACTCAAAATAATCATTAGCCCTCCTATATACATATGACAAATGGGCTGAGAAAAATAGGGAAATGACCTTTACAATAACCACAATAATATAAAATATCTTGAGAGTGACACTAACCAAGCAAGTGAAAGACTTGTATGATAAAAACTTTAAGTCCTTATAGAAAAAAATGAAGAAGATATCAGAAGATGGAAAGATCTTCCATGTTCATAGATCAGTAGGATTAACATAGTAAAAATGGCTATCATACCAAAAGCAACCTACAGATTCAATGAAATCCCCACCAAAATCCCCAACAGTTCTTTATAGATCTTGAAAAGATAATACTTAACATATGGAAAAAAGGAAAAAATCCCAGGATAGTCAAAACAATCCTATATAATAAAGGAACTTCTGGAGGTATCATCATCCCTAATTTCAAGCTGTACTACATAGCTATAATAAGAAAAACAACATGGTATTGGCATGAAAACAGACAGGTTGATCAATGGAATAAAATCAAAGATCCAGATATAAATCCACACACCTATAAACACCTGATTTTTTATTAAGAAGCCATGAGTATACACTTGGAAAAAAAGAAAGCATCTTCAACAAATGATGCTGGTGTTACAGGATGTCAGCATCTGTAGAAGAATCTATCACCCTGCAAAAAACTCAAGTCCAAGTGGCTCAAATAACTCAACATAAAACCAGATACAGTGAACCTAATAGAAGAGAAAGAGGGGAATAGCCTTGAATTCATTGGCACAGGAGACAACTACCTGAACAGAACACTGTAGTGATGAGCTACGGGCAGCTTCCAGCCGCCCTGCTCTCAGCCTCCTGGCTAGCTTATGCCCCAAAATAATTACACGGAAACTGTATTCTTTTAAACACTGCCTGACCCATTATTTTCAGCCTCTTACTCACATCTTGATTAACCCATATCTAATAATCTGTGTAGCACCACGAAGTGGTGCCTTACCGTTTAGTTTCTAGCATATGTCCATCTTGGGCTGGAGCTTCATCGCATCTGGTTGCAGAGGCGGGGCAATTGTCTGAGCCATCTACCTCACTTCCTTCTTCCTGTTCTGTCTACTCCACCCACCTATTTTCTAACCTATTAGGCCAAGCAGTTTTCTTTATTAATTAACCAATGAAATCAACAGATTGATAGAAGACCCGCCTCCATCAGAACACCAATAGTGAAGGCACTGAGATCAACAATCAACAGATGGGACCGTGTGACAAACTTCTGTAAGGCAAAGAATATCCTTAATTGGACACAACAGCAGCCTACAAAATAGGGAAAGATTTTTACCAAGTCCACATTTGGATAAAAGGACTAATATCCAAAATATATAAGTAACTCAAGAAAATAGATATTAAAAAACCAAATAATACAATCAAAAATGGGGTACTGATCTAAACATTGAATTCTCAATAGAGGAACTCAAATGGCTAAGAAACATTTAAAGAAATGTTCAACATCCTTAGCCATCGGGGAAATACAAATCAAAACAACTTTGAGATTCTATCTTATACACTGTCAGAATGGCTAAGATCAGTAACAAAAGTGACAGCTCATGCTGGTGAAGATGTGGAGCAAGGGGAACACTCCTCCACTGCTGGTGGGAGTTCAAATGGTATATTTACACAATGGATTATTACTCGGCTTTTTTTTTAAAAAAAATGGCATCATGGAATATGCTGGCAAATGGATGGAACTTGAAAAAAGTCATCCTAAGTGAGACAACTCAGACTCAGAAAAATAAGCATATGTCCTCACTTATAAGTGGATATTAGCTGATAAGGAAAGGATAATTACACTACAATCCACAGTCAGAGAGGCAAAGTAACAAGAAGGGCTCATGGGGCTACACATGGGTCCCCCTAGGAAGGGGAAAAAGAATAGACTTTGCAGGTGGACTGTGAGTAGGTAGGGATGGGAACAGGAGGGATCGGGAGAAGGGGAGGAGGGGTGGAAGGAGAGAATACAAGGAGAGACAACTGGAGTTGGATGGCATTTAGGAGGGTGGCAATATGAAAACCCAGTACAATGGAAATTCCCTGGGATCTATGAGGGTGACCCTAGTGAATGGGGGATACAGAGCCTGAACCAACTATATTCTGTAACCAGACAAGGCTTCCAGTGGAGGGACTCAGGCATCAACCCAGCCACAAAGCTTCCAACCTACAATCTGTCCTGCCTGCAAGGTGTGCTGGGTAAGAGTAGTGCAGAACTTGTTGGAGCAGCTAACCAGTGTCTGGTCCACATGAGAGCACACCCATGCCTGACCCTGCCTGGATAGCCAGGAACCTGAGGTTGGATAGTACAGAGACTAATGATAGTCTTCTATATTCATAGACCACAGCCTAGCCCAGTTGTCATCAGAGAGGCTTCATCCAGCAACTGATGAGGACCGATGCAGAGACCCACAGCCAAACATTAGGTGGAGCTTGGGGAGTCCTACAGAAGAGGGGAGGGAGGGTTGTGGAAACCAGAAAGGTCGAGGACACTAAGAACACAGTCTACAGAATCAACTGAGCAGGACTCATAGAGGCTCACAGAGACTGAAACGACAAGCAGGGAATCTGTTTGGGTCTGACCTAGGTCCTCTGCATATATGTTATGGTTGTATAGATTGGGGGTCCTTGTGGTATTCCTAACAATGGGAGTAGGAGGGGTGTCTCTGACTCTTTTACGTGCTCATAGGACCCTTTTCTTCCTACTGGGTTGCCTTGCCCAGTCTTGATATGAGGGTATGTGCTTAGTCTTGCTGCATCTTGTGTTCAGTTGCTATCATTGCCTGCTCTTCTCTGAAGGGAAACAGAGGAGCAGTGGTTCGAGGGGAGAGGAGAGGTTGTGGGGGGAAGAGACTGGAAGGACTGGAGGGAGGAGAAACTACGGCCAGGATGTAATGCATGAGAGAAGAATATAGACCAAGATAAAATAAAATAAATAACTAGGGGCCGACAGAAGATATCCCCTATGGGAGAAGAGGGACAGTCCTCTCCTTGGCTCTAGGTTGTGAGTAGCACCATTTTGATTGTGTTTTTGCTCCAGAAAGGAGGATTGTTTGCAGAGAACAATCCTTCCATCTTCTCCTGGTTTGCCTTCCAAAAGCTTTCCCGGCAAAGAAGTGCCTGGACTAAAAGGTAAAGAGCCTGAACTCTGAATGAGAGTAAGTCTCTGGAATATGCTCATGTTGCCTTCATGGTATGTTATGTTCTCTCTTTTTTTGGAAATATATTATATGCATTCTAAAAGTGTGTCAGATTTTTCTGAAATCCATTAAAATTCATTCATTGTTTGGTCCAAATCTCCAGCAGCTTGGTTTTTCTTTTATCTTTTTTGAATTTTTTTATTTACTTTCATTTGCATTGTTATTTTTCCTGCATGTCTGTGTGAGGGTGTCAGAGATCGTGGAGTTACAAACAGTTAGCTGCTATGTGGGTGCTGGAAATTGAACCTGGGTCTTCTGAAAGGGCAGTCAATGCTCTTGGCCACTGAGCCAGCTCTCCAGCTCCAATTTCTTTCACCTTTATTATTCACTAGTTTTCAGAGAAAGAACTCTTAACATTTCCATCTACACCTCCTGGTTTCTTAGGATCTCTGTCTATATCTCCTGGCTTATCTGTTATGCTCTCTAGTTCTGCCCATTGATGCTTGAAATACTTGCAGCAATGTTGATAATTGCATAGACTGTAAATTATAATGAAGAGACATGTTTCTGACTGCTTTGGTATGTGCTATATTATCTTAACCAAGAACAATGATGAGTATATCATATGCACTTAATAAATTCTGTTACATAAATGTATTCATAATTGTTATATATTCTAAACCTATAATTCCTTCCCCAAGCATGTCCCACATTTCTTTTTCATTTGTGGTGCTATTGCCTTGAATATTCTATTTTGTAAGATATTAAATTTTCAATTCCAACTTCATTCCATTTTTTTCCTAATCATTTTCTTTTAGCTACAGGAGCCTCCCCTCTCTTTTTTATACATGTGTGCCATTTATAAATAAGCCACAGAAAAGAATAATACTACTTAATGAAATGGAGCAATTATAATAATATACTGTAGTAACTAACAGTTGTATGGATGTTCTCTAGCTTTCTCTCCTGCCCTCATACCATATCGTATTGTACTGTGGTCCCCTTTCTTTGATGAGATAGTAGAATGCCTTCATGATTAAATGAAATAAGGTGAAAGGCACAGGCATTGTGACCCAGCATAATGTGAGGGTCACTTGAACACAAGTATCACAGCACCAGCAGGGTCCGTCCAATAACTGAGGCCGCCACTAAGTGATTAATGGGTAGGTAGTGTAGGCAGTCTGGATATGCTAGACTGTACTAGACATGCTCTCAATATGTGGATGATTTTCACACTGACCAGGATGGATAAGGAAAGCTGAGATTTCATCAGGCTACTCGCAATAACAAAATCTACAAATTATGAATTGCTTATTCCTAGTATGTTTCAAATGTTTACAGAACATGACTGATCACAGGTAACTGAAACCACAGAAAGCAAAAACTATGAATAACCAGGGAAGTCCTATACTCTGTATCATTCAGTTTTAAGAAAGCAAAAGAAGGGAAATCAGACGATACGAAGATGGATTCGACCAGAAAATTTGATCCATTTATATTTATTATAATTTTCATGAGGAATTTATTCAACCAACTTATTTTCCATTTTCTATTAACTAATTTTGAGGAGGAGAGGAAGGGGGCAACAGCACCATGACATGCTCTAACATCCTTCTATTTCCTACCTACTACCCCACTACTCCATTTCTACTTTTAGAACTTTGCTTAAGAGTAACATGAATGTACTTGGAAGAAAGGGATCTTTTACACTCTTATAGGGTTATTTACTTCAGTTATGAAATCTTAGTAACCAAGTTACTCAGTCATTCTTTATTTCCACGTATTTCATAACTGGAGGTTCAAGGACGTCATATGTTTCTTTTGTGACACAAGATCCTGATGTATAAGTCTAGCAGGTTTGAAAGTTCTGAGGTGTGATCCTCCCCACTCAGCTTTCAGTGACTGTACTGAGATCATGAGTATCACATCCAGCGTTATTGTCATCATGTGTTGTTGTTATTCTCTTAGACTCTCACTATGCTGCCCAGACTGGACCCAAACACCTGGGCTCAGGAGATCTGCCTGCCAGGAACATCCCATTGTGACTAGGCATGACTAGAGTATTTAAGCCATTTATTTTTGCTCGTGATTTACTCTGTTCCTATGTGCCATCTTACCTTGTCCTATTTACCATGGTTCTTTTTTCTGCCCTCTACTTTTTCCATTAGATTACTTGATGTCCTAGTTTGCCGTCTGTTGCTGTGATTAAAAACAGTATGATGAAAAAATGATTTACAGTCACCATTCAACACCAGGGGAACTCAGGGCAAGAACTCAAGGCGGACCCCGGAGACAGGAACTGAAGCAGAGGCCATGGAGGAGAGCTGCTACCTGGCTTGCTTTCTCTGCTCATATCTAGACAGTTTTCCAGTGTAACCCAGGGCCACCTGCCCGGGAGTAACACCACCCACAAGTGGGCTGCTCTTTTTTGCATCCATCATTCATCTAAAACAGGTCCCACAGACATGGGCACAAGCTGATTGGGTGGAGGCAATTCCTTCATTGAGGTTCCCTCCTTCCAGATGTGCCAAGTTGACAATCAAGATTAGCCATCACACTTGGCTTTCCTTTATTCTTTTTTATTACTACTAGATTGGAAATCAGACACTTTATGCCTCTATTTTTAATGTGACATTTTCTTTTTAATATACATATTAGGCATAACAAAGTTTGAGTTAATACGTAGTTATGTTTTCTCTTGTTTTGTACAATTTAAGGAAGACCTTAGGGCACTTAGTTCCACTGATCTGCCTTAAGATCATGTTACCATGGTTCTATTTCAATACTGTCTTGTTTTCATCCTTTCAATTACATGGCACTGCGTGTATGTAATGTAACCTCACAAGTCTATGCTTACTGATTTACTTATTTAACAGGGCATCCCACATCATACACCTTCTGGGATCAATTTCCTTTTTTGTATGGAGAACAAGGGTTATTATTATTATTATTATTATTATTATTATTATTATTATTGATTTCTGTTGAGCTCTACATTTTTCTCTGCTCCCCTCCCTGCCTCTCCCCTTCCCTTCAACCCTCTACCAAGGTTCCCATACTCCCAATTTACTCAGGAGATCTTGTCCTTTTCTACTTCCCATGTAGATTAGATCCGTGTATGTCTCTCTTAGGGTCCTCCTTGTTGTCTAGGTTCTCTGGGATTGTGATTTGTAGGCTGGTTTTCTTTGCTTTATGTTTAAAAAACACTCATGAGTGAGCACATGTGATAATTGTCTTTCTGGGTCTGGGTTACCTCACTCAAAATGATGTTTTCTAGCTCCATCTATTTGCCTGCAAAATTCAAGATGTCGTTATTTTTTTTTTCTACTGGGTAGTATCCTGTTGTGTAAATTACCACATTTTCTTTATCCATTCCTTGGTTGAAGGGCTTTTAGGTTGTTTCGAGGTTCTGGCTATGACAAAGAATTCTGCTATGAACATAGTTGAGCAGATGTCCTTGTGGCAAGATTGAGCATCCTTTGGATATATACACAAAAGTAGTATTACTGGGTCTTGAGGAAGATTGTTTCCTAATTTTCTGAGAAATCACCACACTGACATCCAAATGGGCTGTACCAGCTTGCACTCCCACCAGCAATGCAGGAGTGTTCCCTTTTCCCCACAACCTCTCCAGCATAAGTTGTCATCAGTGGTTTTGATCTTGGCCATTCTTACAGGTGTAAGATGGAATCTCAGAGTTGTTTTGATTTGTATTTCTCTGATGACTAAGGATGTTGAGCATTTCCTTAAGTGTCTTTTTAGCCATTTTAGATTCCTCTGTTTAGGTCTGTATCCATTTTTTATTGGATTATTTGTTCTTTTGATGACCAATTTCTTGAGTTCTTTGTATATTTTGGAGATCAGACCTTTGTCTGAGGTGGGGTTAGTGAAGATCTTTTCCCATTCTGTAGGCTATCGTTTTGTTTTGTTGACTGTGTGACTTAGCTTTACAGAAGCTTTTTTAGTTCTCAGGAGGAGGTTTTAGTCTCAATTTGTTAATTGTTTCTATCAGTGTCTGTGCTGCTGAGGTTATATTTAGGAAGTGGTCTCCTGTGCCAATGCTTTCAAGTGTACTTCCTACTTTTTCTTCTATAAGGTTCAGTGTGGCTGGCTTTATGTTGAGGTCTTTGATCCATTTTGTCTTGAGTTTTGTTCATGGTGATAGATTTGGGTCTATTTTCATTCTTCTACATGTTGATATCCAGTTATGCCAGCACCACTTGTTAAATATGCTTTCTTTTTCCCATTTGATATTTTTTGCTTCTTTTTCAAAGATCAGGTGTTCGGAGATGTGTAGATTAATATCCAGGTCTTCTATTTGGTTCCATCAGTCTTCCTGTCCGTTTTTATGCCAGTACCAGGAGCATAAGTTTTAAGAGTCTTGTCAACAATGATCTGTTAATGGCAGACAGTTCTTATCTGTCTGAGAGTGTGTTAACTCCATCTTTCCTCTTGACTAATCATGTAACAAGTTATGCAATTGTAGGGAAATTATTTTCACTCTGTAGTTTGAAGATAGAATTCCATCTTCTGGATTTTATAATCACTGGTAAGAATTCTGCCAATGTTATGCTATTATTTTTAAAGGTTTTTTATTTTGTTTCATTTTTTTGTTTTCTCTTTGCTTGCTTGCTTGCTTGTTTTTTCTGTGTACAGATATTTTGCCTGCATTATGATTTAGTAGCTGTAGGGTCCAGAGGGGGATGTCAGATCCTCTGACACTGAAGCTATGGATAGTCGTTAGTAGGTATATGAAAGATCTGGGAACCAAACCCCAGCACCCTACAAGAGCAAAAAATGCTCTTAGTTGCTGAGCCATCCCTCCAGAACTGAGATTTATGCTATTTTTGATCATGTCTTTGTGTGTTGCGTATATACAAATGAGTACAGGAGTTACAGCAGTCATGAGCCATCTGATGGTTTTCTGGGAAACAGACTTGGGTCTTTGGCAAGAACAGTACATGCTCTTAACCCCTGAGCCATCTCTCCAGACCCCAATAATCTATCCCTCCTTTCTGATTACTTTTAAGATGTTCTTTCTTTGGCGGAATTTTACTATAATGTGGATAGGCTTTAATTTTTTTACAGAGTCTAGCTGGTTTGAACTCATAGAGATCTGCTTGCCTCAGCCTCCTAAATGCTAGGAACAAATAAAGGTGTGTACCAGTACATTTACATGTGTGTATCCTGTTGGGGGTTAGTGCATTTGGAATCAATGATCATCGTTTCGTCTCTCTTATGCCATTATTGTTTCCCCAACATTCTTTCTAGTCTGGATCTATTCTGGATTCCTATTAGTTGAATATGGGAGGGTCTAGCCTATCTTCCACATTTTTTCACCTCCCCTTTTTAGTTTTATTTCTCTGTACTGCGTCCTGGGTAATTCTCTGACATTGTTGGTTTAGGATAATTTCTGTTTAACACATACATAAAGGTTTGTATCTTGATGATCGTATGTTTATGTAGCCTTTTCACACATACTGGTTCTTTATCAAACTGTCGATTTCTTAGGTTTCTGTATCTATGCCTTGAGTCATTTCAAAATGTGCTCATTTTATGGTCCCTAATACGTTGTTATCTAAAGTTTGTGAGTATTTAATCCTGCAGTTCTTGCTCATGATCGGTTGTTTCTTCTTTGATTTTATTGTTTTGAATTATGCACTCATCGTAAGTAGGGTTTTATGTGGAGACTTATTAGAATCCTAATTGATGGGCTGTCTTTCTGTGACCTTTGTTTGTTTTTGATCAGCTCTCTGGGGCTTCCTTATCATTCTTATAAAAATTACTTAGTTTGAGGCTTCCTAGAAAACACAAGTAATATATATTCAATTCCAAACCTTCATAAGATATAGGTCAAAATTTTCTCCCAAAGATTTTCTTTTTTCATTCAGTCTAGGACAAAACAGACAAACCCTCCATGTCATGGGGTAGATTTCTTCTTGCCTAACCTTACATGGATGGTTCCAGCATGATGGAATGGCTCTTAGATCCGACTTCTGCTCTACAAGAACTTAAGACATCAGTTCTTGACCGCACCCCACCCCGTCCGAAGTGAATATTAAATTATCCATGGCCCTCAAGTTCTGAGGCAGTGTCTCCAGTCCTTCAGACCTTCTGTCAGCCCATCATGTCATTCACAGGCTGACCTACTTCTCAGTTCTCCTTTCATTTGCAGCCTCTGTCAATTTCCTGTGTGCTCATCTATTCATTCAAATAAATATTTGTTTATTTCTAGATAACTGTGGAAAATGGGATCTGGGGTTATCTTGATCAGAACTCGAAATAAAAATTTATTTATATAAGCAAATATGAAATCCAGCAGTTGCTGAGATCTCTGGTCATGATACTGAGATTCATTCCTTAAGTATCCCTGACAGAAAAATACACTAGTATTACATTTTTAGGTTGAATTTTAAAATGTTGTAATCATAAGCGCTAGCCACTGGCCTGGGTCCCGTTACATAGTGTGTTACAATTTCTGACAAGAGTGTGCAGCATGCTGGGCAAAACTGCTCTGTCCTTTCTACCTCTTCTGCTGGTCTTTGCCTGCAAATTGTCTTGCTTTTACTTTCTATATTAATGACTTTCTTGATCACTGTGACAAAAATACCCAAGAGAAGCATCATAAGGATTTGTTGAGACACATAATTTCAGAGGGTTTCAGCTCATCGTGGCAGGGAAGCAGGGCAATAAGATCATTGGCAGAGATTCTTCCATTGTAGCCCACCAGGAAGCAAAAAGTGCAGGCAGGAAGGAGAGGTGGGCATAATATTCAAGACTTCACCCTAGAGACTCTTGTCCACCAATTAGGCCCCTGGACCCAAAGACTCCACAATTTCCCAAAACAGTACCTCCCGCTGAAGTTCCAGTATCCAAGCATATGAGTGTGGAAGTGTGCATCACACTGACACCTTAACACTTCAGTAGTGCCTTAAGTCATTAAACAAAGATGGTACAGAGTAGAACCATTTTGTAGTTAAGTGTCCTGATCAGTTGGTTCAGTATGAGTCTCAGCATTCCTGTCTGTAAATTAGGGTAATGCTATCTACTTCAGCAGTATATTACAGAGTTCTCTGGAGAGACAGAACCAATAGCACAAAGGGGATAATGATAGAGGTGGATGGATAGGTAGATAAATAAACAGACAGACAGATAGACAGGTAGGTAACTAGCTTACAAAGTCTGAGGGGTTCCACAGCAGACTATCTACAAGCTAGCGAAGCAATGAGGCAGATGATCCAGCTCAGTCCAGCTCTGAAGGCCTGAGAACCAGATAGTCAATGATGGAACTCTTAGCTTAAGACCAAAAGACCTGACTGGAAGGAGGCTGGTACAAATCCTGGAGTCCAAAGGTGGATAAACCCAGAGTCTGATATCTAAGAGCAAATGGGGAACTCTGCCTCTGCAGAGAAAGAGAGTGAATTTGCCTTTCCCTGCAGATTTTGTTCTCTGGGGCCCCTGCTAATTGGTTGAGGCCCACCCCACACTAAAGACTTACAATTTCCTCACTCAACTAAGATACTGGTTATATCAACAACTAACTGGTATACCAGTCCCCTGCAAAAACATTCTCACAGACATGCCCAGAAATGGTGCCTCCCTAGCTACCCAGGAATCCCTCAGAACCATCACAAAAGGACTGAGGTAAGAATTAGAAGCCAGGCAGTGATGGCGCGCACCTTTAATCCCAGCACTCGGAAGGCAGAGGCAGGCAGATCTCTGTGAGTTTTGAAGCCAGCCTGGTCTACAAGAGTTAGTTCCAGGACAGGTTCCAAAACTACAAAGAAACCCTGTCTTGAAAAAGAAACAAGAATAAAAAAGAATTAGAAAGGATGTTTATAAAGCACCTGTCACAAAAAGAGGTTTGTGAATAACTTCTTATTTTCATTTATCATTAGTGTATGTGCATGCGTGCACACGCGCACATGCTTTACCCACAGAGTCATCTCACTGGCCCTTGGACTTATACTGGGGTCAGCAAGATGGCTCAGTAGGTAAAGGTGCTTGCTGCCAAGACTGACAACCTAGTTTCAGTCCCCAGAAGCTACATGGAAAAAGAGAGCTGAATCCCAAAAGCTGTGTTCTGACCTCCACTTATACACACTCGCTAACAATAACAACAATAGCCAGTAACAATAACAATAAATTTACTTCTAGACCTCCATACTCAACAAGTATGCTTTATTTATTTATTTATTTATTTATTTATTTCAGTCACCAAGTGGGTATGGCTTTAGCTACCTATTGGTAGCTGCAGTGATGCTAGCAAGAAAGGCAAGGTCTTCTGGAAATTTGTAATTGAAATCTACCTGATCCAGAGGATATGTGAGTGAAAGAGGACCTTGGAAATCCCCAAGATGAGAAGTGCAAGGGCCAGGGAGGAAAGCTGACCACCCCACCGCACCCCACCACTGACTGGCAATGTTGAGCACCACAGCCAGGCTTTCTGATGCCAGGAGTCATTCTCACTGACCACACGACAGAATTTGCAACGAACCTTCTGGTATAATCAGTTTGTATCTGGAAGGCCGCCAAATCATCATGGTTAATCATTCCCCCTCCGCGCTGTTTCTATGGCCCTGTAAAGCTATCAATTGAAGCTTGCCAGGGAGCCTCATGACTCAGCGTACATAGCTGAGTGGAAAAACTGTGCTCGATGAAATAATGAAGAGCTGTCTTGCCATTACCTGACCTTATGTGCTATGAATTCTAAGCCTGAGTTATACTCCTTCGCGTTCTGAATCCCTGCTAGCAGTGGCCTAATTATTCTTGTGGCATTACAATTCTTATGTGCTTTTAATATTTCCCCACATGCGAAATGGAAAGGCACCTGCCTTTCATTCCCGGGTGCTTCATCACTCTCAGACTCAAGAAGTTGGCAACCCTTCTACCATGAGTGACAATCTCCAAACTTTACACTATGCACTGACCGTCTACTTGAGTGATGGATGCCATTTGTCAAGGAGAAAACTAGGCTGGAGCAAGAGGCAGAGGTTCATCGAGACCTGCTTCCTCCACGAGAAAAATCAAAAGCGTGTAAGCAACAGTGGGCTGCATAATGATGGGTCTAGGCAGAGGTGTCTCGTCCCCCAAGCTCAGGCAGGTGCTCAGAGGGTCTAGAGAAGAATCAGAGGGTAAATAAACACAAGGCTGACGATAGCCACGGTTTCACTGCTGCAGGGCATGGCAGCAGAAGAGTGGGTGACTCAGCGACCCTGAGACCTGGCTGGGTAGGGTGGGTTATCCACAGTAATGTGCCTTTGGGGATATGTCTCTTCAGTGGGGTCTGACCGTTGGTCTGAGGCTATGGCCTGAAATCAGTGGCCTTTCCAAAATATGGGAGCCTCTAGGATTGGGCTGGGTGAGATAGTCCACAGTCAGACTGTGTCCCATAGAAATAGTTGTGCTGTGGACTTTGTAATGTAAAAAGATTTCTTCAGATTTTGAGTCTTGATAGTATCCACTTGAGTCTTTTGGGTCACATAACTTGGTCAATTCCCAACAACTCTAGTTCAGGAGGTAACACAGAGGGAGCCAACTCTTCCATTAAAATTTGTGTCCCCCTGCTTTCAAAACACACAGTTGACAGTGATACACAAGGGCACATACATTTTGAGTTCCTCTTATATTCTAGGGAGGCCATGTGACTATTCTTGCATCTAGTGAAGGAGAGAGTTCTACATTTAAGAACACATGTCTGCCTTCTCTGTGCTTACTCTTTCCTTTTTTCAGATGAAAAGTAAGTCCTGGACCAGTGGTTGCCAATGTGGGCCCAGAAACACAATGGCCGTTCTTGTTCAGCATGCTGGTATACACAGCTGCAATGCTGGCAGTTGGGAGGAAGAGGAAAGAGAATCACGAGTTCTAGGCCAGCCGGACTAGACAGTAAGGTCTCTCTCAAAACCAGTACTGACAAAGGCACACCCCTAGGCCTCACTGCAGACTTCCTAAATCAAATGCTCTGGGGGTAGGGCCCAGAATTCTGCTTTAACAAGTCCCACCAGAGTCCCAGGCTTCCCACAGGCAACACAGCAGACAGCATAGCTAACTTCCAGTTATCTGCTAGCTAGACAGGGGACCACTGCGATGAGGCGAGGTCTGGGGATTTTCTGATGCCCATGAATCTACTAACATCTGGGTGTGAGGTAACTACTAGCCTGCCACTCACATTGCTGGGTTAACTTTAGAATATTATATCTACAAAGATGTGGAGTCTGGCAGGAAGAACTCTAAGATCCCCCCATCCCCTACGCCAAATGTCACATGTTTAGATGGTCTCTTTCCCTTCGGGTATGGGCGGAACCTGTGGGTACAATTAAATGTAGATCCTGTCATCATGCATGTGATTGTCTTAGTTCCTTCTCTGTTGCTGTGAGGGAACACCAGGATCAAGGCAACTAAGAGAAGGAAGGGTTTGTTTGGGCTTACAACTAACTGCTCCAGAGGGTTAGAGTCTATCAGCACCACAGGGGGGAAGAGTGGCAGCAGCCAGGCATGGCAACCAGAACAGCTGAGAGCTCATAAGGACAAAAGCAACACGCAGAGAGAACTCAAAATGGTGCTGGTCTTTTGAAACCTCAAAACCCATCCCCAGTGGCATACCTCCTCCAACAAACCACACTTCCTAATCTTCCCTAAACAGGCACCAGCTGGGGACCAAGTACTCAAAGGCCTGGACGGTGGGGGTCATCTCACTCAAAGTACCACATTCCACCCCCTGATCCCCATAGTCTCGTGACCATATAATACAAAATGCATTCAGTCCAACTTCAAAAGTCTCTGCAGTCTAAAAGTCTCAGCCCTGTTTAAAAGTTCAAAGTCTCTTCTGAGACTCTGGGCAATCTCTTAGTTGTAACTCCTATCAAAACAAAAAGCAAATCAAATACTCCCAACGTACAATGGCACAGGATATATATTACCATTGCAGAATGGAGGAAAATGGGGATGGTAAGGAAATACTAGCCCAAGCATGACCTCAACACAGCAGGGCAAGCTCCAAATCCTGCACTCTACAACTGGTGTCAAAGGGTTTCGATGGCTCTGCCATCCCAGCTTTGCTGTCTGCCTCTCTCCTGAGTTGGTTCCACTCCGTGTGTGCAGCTTTCCTCGGTCGATAGCCCATGGCTCTGGCATCTTCAACATCTAGGGGTCTCTAATGCAGTTCCCATTCAATGTCACACACCGCTTCATGGAAAGGGCTTATCAGGGTCTTCATCATCTCTGCCCAACACTGCGTAGCCTCAGTGACTCGGAAACCTTGGAGAAAGATTCCACCACTTCTTTGCTTCTGTATCATTTATAACTTTAAAGCCAATGACACCTAGAGGACAACTACCAATTTCAGCTGCCAGTTTGGAGTGGACCCTGGCCCCTTGGATCGCTTTTGCAGCAGCTTTTGTTGGCTGTGGCTTTTTCGGAACAGAAAATTCCATAAGCATTTCCCTTTCAGAAGTTGGAAGCTTGGTTGGGTAGCATCTTGCCCAAAGGGCACCCTCAGTGATTTGAATGAAAATGCCCCCCCACCATGGGTTCATAGGAATTGGCACTAGGAGGAAGTGTGACCTTGTTAGAATAGGTGTGGCCTTGCTGGAGGAAGTGTGTCACTGGGGAGGGCTTTGAAGTTTCAGAAGTTCAACTAAGGCTCAGGGGCTCACTCTTCCTTCCTGCTGCCTGCGTCTCCAGATATCAAATGCTCAGCTACCTTTCCAGCATCAAGTCTCCCTGAATTCCACCACGCTTCCCACCATGGCAATAATGGACGAAAGCTCTGAACTGGTAAGCTAGCCCTCAATTAAATGTGTTCCTTTTTAAGAACTGCCATAGTCATGGTGTCTCTTCACAGCAACGGAAGCCCTAACTAACCCTTTCCTTTATTCCAACGCAGATTTGGCGTCTCCTTCATCCCCTTAACAGTTGCAACCTGCCTTGCAACACAGGTCATGGCCATAATATTAATCTTGCCAGTGTCCTTTTCCTCTCTAAACTGTGTATTTTGTATTTATTTCTGCCTCCTTGTTCCATTTCATTGTGAACAGGCATAAGAGCAATCACTAATAAGCACACAAAAGACTCACTGTTAGGCCGTCTTGAAATCTCTGTTGTTAAAGAAATTTGTCCATTACTTTTCTGTTTAACGTCACACAAGTTCTTAGGACAAAGGCAGAAAGCAGTCATTTTTTTTTTCCAAAATACCACCAGAACGATCTCTAGGCCAGTTGCTAACATTGTTCCCCTCTGAAACCCCTTGAGTTGGGTCTTCGAAGCCCATGTAGCTCCCAGTCTTGTTTTCTAACCCCTTACTTGGACCATCCATTAAGCTCTGTTTACAGTGTTCAACTGCTTTTCTAGTCCAAAGTTCCAAAACCTTCCACATTCTTCAAAAACCAACATGGATAGGCTCTTCCCAGAAATACTTCAATCCCTAGCATACCCACTGGGGACCAAGTATTCAAAAATGCCCAGACTATAGGGGATAGCTCATCCAAACAACCATAACGACACAACAAAAGTAAGATTTCCCTGGGCGTACTTGACCAAAGTCAATGAGTCCTTTAGATGCTAAGGGCTTTCTCCAATTAGTAACAAAAGAGGAAGACATGAAGAAATGTTCCAGGTTGCCTAGAAGAAAGCAAACATCCATGTGAACTGGCATAGGGCAAAGGGTTGCTGTTGGCCTCTAGAAGTTGAGACATCCCTAGCCAATAGCTTATAAGAAAACAGAGCTCTCCCTACCCCAAACCCAATATACATAACCTTTCTAACTCCAGGAAACTTAGAGGATGATCCCAAGACTCACTGAGAGAACCCCAGCCCTGGGCAACACCTCTGTGTTAGCCTGGTGAGACCCTGAATAGAAAACCCAGGTGTGCTGTGACAGAAATTGAAAAAGAACCGTGAAGCAAAGTTATGTGCCCCTTACCAACAGAAATGCATTCTGAGAAACAGGGCCTTTGGGGATTTTGTCGCTTGTGCAGACATCGCGTCCTATAACTGCACAAAGATGGCTGTGACAACTGTATATAATAGAAGCTTTTGCTTTGTTTTTATTTGTTTGTGATGAGGGTCCCCCTGCATGGCCAAGGCTGACCTCCAATTCACAATCCTTTGCCTCAGCGTCTTAATCACTTTTCGATTGCTGTGATAAAGCATCATGACCAAGTCAGAGTCCATGATGGTGGAAGAAAGGTTTGGCAGCAGGAACAGCTGAGATCTCACATGTCAAACAGCAAGCAGGAGACACACAGCACACTAGAAAAGGCTCGAGTCTTTTGAAGCCCCAAAGCCAAACCCAGTTGTAATGACCTGTCCTGTCCCTTTAAGAGACAAGCCCCACCCACTCCCTCGTCTGCTGAGGCAAGCTGATCTTCAGCTTCCAGCCTGAGTCCTTCTCTTTTCTCTTGAAGAGGCAGCTTCTGTCTCTCCCTTCTCGCCACTTCTCCCCTTACCCCTCCTCTCTCTCTCTCTCTCTCTCTCTCTCTCTCTCTCTCTCTCTCTCTCTCTCTCTCTCTCTCTCTCTCTCTCTCTCTCCCCCTTTCTCTCCTTCCCTTCCATAACCCACTAAAAAAATAAGTAACTTGACTCTGCATGGCATACCTATCCATCTCTGTCTTTCAGCCTTCATTCGGCTTCCTGTCTAGGGCCCGCAAGCCCTCACGGCCCTGGGGCAACTCAAGGTCTCCCTGCCTGGGACCAGGCTGCCTTCATGGCCCACCGTGGTCTTGGGACCCACTGCCTGCTGCCTGCTGCCTGCTGCCTGCTGCCTGCTGCCACTCAGGGACCTGCTGTGTGGTCTCATGGCCCGCTGCCCACTGCCACCACTCGGGAACCTGCAGTATTTTACTTAAACCATTACACCAGTGACACAAGTCCTACAGCAAGATGACACCTCCTGATCCAGCCAAAACAGTGCCACCAACAGGGACCAAGCATTGAAACATAAGAGCCTATGGCCGGAGGCATGCTCACTCACAATACCATAGGGAATCCCCTGAAAGGTGCTAGCATTACAGGCATGCATCACCGTGCCTGGCATATTCGATGACACAGTCTTATGGGACCACTGTCAAATAGGCTGTCATTGTCCAAAAAATGTCATCATGCAGAACATGACTGATAAATGCGAAGCATTTTAAGTTTCTACATTTGCATATATTTTGTGCAGCAATAAAAACACTAAACTTAAGATGGTGTGAGTCTGCCAGAGCAGCAAACATGGTTCATGCTTAGTACAGATTCCGTCAGTTTCCTCTGGTGGCATCTGTGTGGTTCCAAGAGCCTGCACTGCAGTTCTCTTCAGTCAGCTGGCCTGGACCTTCTGGTGCTGCCTGGGAGTCTATGCCACCCAAGGCGCTCTTCCATAAAACTGGTAAGAAAGTAGAAAACCCAGATTCCGTGCCTCAAGTTGGGACAAGGTCAGAGGTATAACTCCCACTACAATGCTCCCCTGTAGGATCAGGTGAGGCAGAAACTTGGGCTGAGATGGCACTTGGCCTGGTTTTCTCTCCTTCTTCCCCATCCCCCCCCCCCGGACCCCATCCTTAGTTCTTCACCCCTGAAGCCTCACAGACACTTTTGTGTAATCACACCCACTGGTCCATTGTATGTGACTATAAGCAAATACGCGATGCTGGGTATTTAGAGAGAAGGTCACTTGATTCCACAAATAGAGGACCGCTGATGAAAGTCCAATGGCTAGTGGCCTTATCTGTTTGTCCCCTGGAGAGGGCCATCTGAATAAAGCACCGTGTGGCAGGGTAAGAAAGGAAAGGCCACAGGCAGAAGAGGTTACAGATGTGAGGAGGCCTCGTTTGATAACAAACTAAGAAGACACTCCCAAGACTTACATTAATCTCTTCTGAGGATGATGCTCCTGAATGACCTAACTACTTTCCAGTTACCCAACCTCTTAAAGGGACCACCTCTTATTATTATTATTAGGAGGAGGAAGAGGAGAAGGAGGAAGAGGACCAACTGTTAATATTTTATACTGGGGACCATGTGACCAATACATGAACCCTTAGAGAATAAGCCATAGCCAAAGAATGGCACACCCAATGGCACCACTACTAATATCATCACTTTGAGAGTTAGATCTCTACATGTGAATTGAAGGGAATATAAATACTCACACTGTAGCATTAAGAGAGTTCCAAAATATCCAAGCTTCGAACTCCACCCCCATCTTCACCGTTAGCCTTTTCAATTTCAACCTGACGTAAGTGGGAACATCCCAGTATTCCCCTAAAGGTGCCAAAGTCCTCCCTAACTACAGTGAGTCTTATATATTTGAAAGTTCCTTTCAAGCCTGTGATATACATATCTATAACATACAGCATATACATAAAAGGAAATGCAAACACAGAAGGCATGCAACATGCATAACACAGAGAGACAACATGCTTGCAACATGCAATACACACAGGGCAAGCATGTTAATGTATACAATAACCAAATACACAAGACACAATCACACAAGACACAGGCAATATAGGCAACAAACAAAACAATACCATGCAGATAGCACACATGACCCTCAAACACAGGATATATAACACATAAACACTATACACAGGACACATACAATCCATAAATAACACACAAAGAGAGAGGGAGACAGACATACACACACACACACACACACACACACACACACACACACACACCTATTATCCTTTAGTCCCCCAGTCCCTTGGCCACCTGGACAAGACTGAAAAAGATATGGTCCCTATCTGTAGTCTCAGAGGGGATCAAGACTGTTTCAAGTGCCACTATGCTAAAGAGAGGGCCATTCCAGTTCATCTCTACTAGACCTGGTAAGCAACTTTCTCCTTTCTTCCTCATGCTCCCATATTAATTAGCCACACAATTTAAATCTGACGCATTAGGCAAAAACAACTCTGAATGCTTTTGGAGAAACAAATGCCAAATTAGCTGTAGCTAAACTTGCATCTATTTGAAAGGCAGGCAGTACGAACCCTGACACTGCCAAAAATAGGCATGAGACACACATACGCTCCTCCGAGAAGGGCTGAGAGCAGTGGGGGTAACAACTGCCTGGTCCACAACCAAGCTGGGTGGCAGGGGCCCTGGAAGGGAGGTTCATGGGCCACAGGACATAGGAAGGAAAAGAGATGCTTTGCACGAAGGAGAGTGGGAGCAATTCTCTCTTCCCAGGGTCCTCTCCCAAGCCTTCTCTTTTCTTTGGAACAGCCCTTCCTGGAAGTCCAAAGAAACCAATCCTGTGAAGGATTCTAAATGCTAAGCTCAACTCAGACTTCTCCCGGGCAGCGGATGTCCTCCACCTGCTTTGTCCTCTTTACAGTGGTCCTTAAGATGTAGGCTAGGGTGGACCATTTCAAGACTATTCAATCTAGCATCAAGGTGGCTGGCAACTCCCAACAGTCTCAACAGTCTCTGACCACCGTGAGAAGAGCTGGTTTTGCCCCCTCGGTACAGCTCCCTTGTGATTAGGAATGCCATATCTGCAACTATGTCTGCCTTCTGCTGCCTCACTGGTGGTGTCAACTGGAGAGTGGCGGGAACCATTCTGTGTGATGTAAAAAAGAAATCGTCCTAGAGCCCAGCTCATGCACCAGAAACACTTTTGTCCTCAAGGGAAGGCCACCCCGCCTGACCTAGAATGGGTTCTCCAGGCAGTATGGCCAGCAACCAAGAGGCAAATATGGCCTTAGGGACATGGTTAAAACAAACAAACAGAATAAGTAGATAGATAGATAGATAGATAGATAGATAGATAGATAGATAGATAGATAGATAGATAGAAGCCGGGCGGCGGTGGCGCACGCCTTTAATCCCAGCACTCGGGAGGCAGAGGCAGGTGGATCTCTGTGAGTTCGAGACCAGCCTGGTCTACAAGAGCTAGTTCCAGGACAGGCTCCAAAGCTGCAGAGAAACCCTGTCTCGAAAAACCAAAAAAAAAAAAAAAGATAGATAGATAGATACATACATACATACATACATAGATACATACATAGATACATAGATAGATACATAGATACATAGATCGAACCTGTGAGGACACATTAGAACCTCCTGACTCCTGTCACACACATTTGTTCCAGACAGTAAATTAGCATTATTTGTATGTTGGCCACAACCATTGTGGAACAATATAAAAATCATAGTAGTACCCATCAATGAGCAGTCACGTCCTACTGACTAGGCTGAAGATCAGCTGAGACTGGCTGACCTATCACCATATCTATCATCTACCTCCTGGGACCAAGTAAACAGGGCAGCTTCCTCTCTTGGGAAACCTAACACGAGAGACCAAGCAAAAACTCTTGAAGCCTCTTAAAGCCTCGGCTCCCACCCAGAACACTTCACCTTCTCCCTCATCCCATTGGCCACGCAAGACACATGGTCAAGCCCCAAGTCAAAGGGTGGGAAAGAACTAGATCATGCCTAGCAATCACAAGGTAGGCCATGTTTTAATTATTCCCGAAATGAAGTAAAATTTGGGGTAGGTGCCACCCCAAATTCTGTAACAGAGACAACTGAGTCAAAGAAAAGAAAGACTGTTGACTTGAAAGTGAAGGCGGATTACGATAGTCAACGTCATCAAGGCCTAGCAAGCCTTCAACTTGTCTAGAAGGGCTATCCACAATCACAGCCACACCTCTAAGTGCCTCCTCGGATCCAGCCAGGGAACCTGTCTCCCTTCAAGTCCTGGGACTCGTTCATAAAGAAACTTTCTTCTTCCACAGGCATGGCCTTGCCACAAGTTTCTGAGGACTCTCCTTGCTACCGGTTTCTCTCTTAGGGTACTTCTGAGGATGAACTGAGCCAATCCACAGAAGGCATGTAGCACAGGCTTGCTGGAAGCAATGAACAGCCTCACTATCCCACAAAGGAACATGAAGAAAGTAAAAGGAGTTCAAAAAGGTGATTCCTTCTGTAAAAAAAAAAAGGGGGGGTGAACCAGAACCCAAACTAGGATAGTAACACACCAGGGCCAATGTGACTCCTATCTCCCATCCCTGAGTTAGGTGGTGACTGCATCTCGTCCCATTGGTCTAGGAGATCAGCGTCACAATCTGATGTGACTGGCTAACCAACACAAAGAGAAAAGAGAGGGTTCAGAAAATGTGATTCCTTGCCGGGATAATAACTTCTGATTAAAAAAAAAAAAAGCAAGCATATATTTCTCACAGCACCAGGCATGGAGCAAGATCTGACCAGCATTAGTTAGCATCAGCTGTTGTCACAGTCCTTGTTACAAAGGGCAGGGGCTAGACATAGCGACTGCTGTGTAACAAATAGCCCCAAACCCGAACAGCAGCCATGGGATTATGCTGTGGATTCTGTGGATTGGGAATTCAATCCAGATACAGTGATCTGTAAACTGCTCCACAGTGACTGAGCCTTGCCTGGGAAGACTCTAAAAGCTAGGACTGACTTGTATGACTTTGGACTCAGAAGGTCTCTGTCTCTGTCTTTGCATGTGTGTGGTGTGTGACCCCATGGCCTCTTCAGCTGGGAGGCCTACAAGTCTCCTGGCATCTTACATAGCTTTTCCGGCCTCCAAGAATGTCCAACAAGCAAGACAGAAACCTTACAGCCTTTTTTGGCCACTCTCTGAAGTCACATTATGCCCCTTCTGTCATGCTTTATGGACTGAAGCAACCACAAGCCCAGTGAACTCAAAAAGAGGGGATCCAGAGCCCACCTCTCACTGGGAGAGACATTAAAGAATTTTCTGCTGTGTTTTTAAGCCACCACTCAGTTATTTCTGGTAACTGACAGTTGAATAGGCTTTTGTGGGTTAACTGGAAACCTCAAGACTTTTCTTAGCAGTGTTTCTATGGAAACTATATGTTTGGGTCCAGAAAACAAGCTTCCCAGTTAACTATGAAATGCAACTCATTCATAAGGCACTACTCTCTGAATTTTCATTATCCCCTCAAAATGGCGGGCATGGTGAACAAAATTGCCAATACTATGCATCAATTGATCAACAGCGTGGACGATATCACCGTGGACTGCTCTGTGTGGTACATGCCAGTGGGCTGTGGCCTTTCTCCTCCCAACCTTACAAATGCTATGATTACTTCCACTTCATAAATGAGGAAAGACAAAGGACAAATCAATGGCCACACAGCTGGCACCATGGCTGATTTTTGAACCCGGGTCTAGCTGATGTCCCAAGCCCACACTTAGCTAACCAGAATGGAATGCCTCTACAAATGCCATTTAACAAAATGAAGACTTCTAGAGACATCTTAAGGCCAAGGGACTCTGCCCAGGGGGGGTGGATGTATCAGGGAAACTGGAAATGGGTACAGTCATTGATCTCCGCCATAGGCGATCTGTTCTTGGGAAAGCGGGTCAAGGGCCACCAAAGGGATTACCCTTCTTGCTGGGTGTATCTTGGTCACGAATTCTTATCAAGTGGCCAGAGTGGATTTGTGTCCTCCAGCCATCCCTGCCTTGCCACTGAGTTCCCAGCCCTCTTTGTCCCCATAGCTCCATCTTTCCTAAACCAGAGCAGAGTGAGCCACACTCAGCTTTTTGTCCCCAGGCGTGGATGGGGAATGAACAGACGTTTTTTGTCCCTGGCCGTACAATGCCATTTGTGTGGGGGTAGCACTGGGGTGGTGCTGGGGGAGGGAGCAAAATGAGGCCAACACAGCCCCCATTCTCCGGGGCTAGTAACATACAGCCACTGCCACACAGCAGGAGGCCGAGTTCAGGCTGCCATGGCCTTGGGTCCTGGGCTGCTCAAGAGGAAAAGAGGTCTCTGCTCTATTGGGCCTTCCCCAGAGGTTTTACAGTCAAGTGTCTGTGTTGCCAGTAGCCTCCCCCCTACTCACTGTTCCCCCCAACATCCCTCTTCCACCCCCATTCTGCAGTTTGAGATGAGAAAACTCCCTTGTTTGGGACTTTTGCAATGAAAGCCTTTCTTTCCCCGTTTTGAGAATTCATCTCTGCATTCCACAGGGGGCATTTATCACCCCGTGCCCAGGCTGCAGACGACGCCCTCCTTCAGATCCCCCTGTATAGAAAGAAGGCCTTGTCAGACACATGAAACCAGCCCCTCTGGACATCTGGACAAGGCATAGCCCTCTGGCTGAGCACGAGGCTGTCCCGAATATTGCAGACAGTCAAAGGAGGGCCCTTGTTCCCAGGGCCAAAGGGCCCAACTAAATGGTTGCAGCTGGGCACAGAGGGGGCGATGGGGGGGTGGGAGAGGAGTCAGGCCCTCCTGGCTGGCTGCCCCCGGCACCTCTATAAGACAGTCTAGAAGGCAAGTGTGCTTGCCTGAAAAGCTTCTAGGGTGACTTTAGGATTACCCCTTGGTTAATAGTTTAGAATGTTTAACCCATAACTGGTCACGGCTAACTGTTCTTCTAGAGAAAGCATCTCTTTCCTGTGTCTAGGCATATTAAAAAGTCTCAGTCTTCCAGAACCAGCATCCCCATCCGCAAAACTATGGAGCAGCCCTGACTGGTCAATCACTTTTCTCCAGTACTCATCGGGACATTTTGCCTTTTGCTTGGACAATCAAAGTTCTCCTTGGGACCTCTCTTCCAGAGGTAAGGCCTTTGTTTCCAGCAGGGTAGGCTGGGACCTGTAACAGTCAGTGGCCATCATCACATTATTACCCAAGGCTGGCTAAGAAACAAGTGGTAGAACCCTAAAGTTATTATCTGTGTCTCCGGGCCCACCTATGCCAGAAACTATTAGCTAGATATTTTAGGCCCCTACTCCAATTCTACTTTGTGTACCAGCTGATCTGAGTGGAGTCTTTACTACTTGCACCCTGAAGAGACACTCAGAGTTCTTCCTCAAAGTCCTCACACTGGTATTTGAGACTGTCCGTGAAGAAGCGTTGCCACCCCAGGCCACTGCTCCAGAGAGTCAACTTCCTCTACTCCCCTTGGAGCAGGCATGTCCCCAGCCAAGCAGCTCTTGGAAGAAACATCACTCCAGGATCTTCAAGTAACTGTGGCCCAAAGACACACATTGTTCTTACACTTCATCGTGTGGCCTGGTCAAGGCATTGAGTTGATGTCAGTAAAGCCAACTGTCAGGTCTGAGCACGAAGCGCCTACCAAACTGCCTCAAATGCCACTTAACGGCACATGGCACATGCTTCATTGCCCACAATGAAGATAGAAGCAGAGGGGACCACCCAGGACCCACAGCAGCACCTCAGGAGTGCCATCTGCAGAAGCAGATTCCATACAGAAAAGAGATGCTGCCATCCCCCTGCATTTCCCCTGGGCCCTTCCTCCCCATCTTCTCGCCTCTCCCTGCAATCCCTCTCCACCCGGTCCATGGCTGTCACCAAATCCCTTTCTGGCTCACTCTCACACTCCAGTCTTAACGATCACATGGGAAAATAATATTACAACCAGCTTCATGGCAGTCTTAACCCTTCGTAGCCCTAGTAGGTAGGTGTTGTCACCCACACTTCACAAAATAGGAAACTGAGGCTTGAGAAAGTATCTCCCCAAGCCACAGAGCTGCACTGAATTCAAGATTCCCAATTTTCTTTGTCCCGTAGCCTTGCCTTCCTCTGATGCTAGAATTATTTGGGCATGCGATCAATACTGATCGAACCAAGTCTTATAAGATGCACTGAACTGAGTCATTCGGCCAGGAGGACAGCAAATCTGTTGACAACAGCTAGTTGTGGGACATAGCACTTTGCACCTGCAACCTACAAATGGGGAATAAAAAAAAAAGAGTATCTACCTTATAGGTTTGCTCTCAAATTTACATGCAAAAAATGAATGTAGAGTACATGGCGCGAAGCTGGTACACAGTGAGTACTTACTAACTACTGTGCAGCATTTGTTACTCGCAATCAATGAGCCAAGCTTGAAGCAAGTTTTTAATTCCTTTTACCCCAGACCAACTGCCAGCCACTTTGCTCAGTGTGAGAAGCAACCAAGAAGACAGATCTAAATAATCCAGTGACTCTCGCAGGCAATCCTGGCAGGATCTGAGCTGCTTTCAAGGTCTCGCAGAAACACATTGCTCCACTGAGACTGTCAGGGGACGTGGGGCAGCTGCCGAGCAAACCACTTGGTGTCTTATTTAGGAGCCGTCTTGCACACCAGCGTAAAGGTCACCGTGATGCTGCCCACGTGGCTGAGCCAGAGCCCAGTGAGACTCTGTGCCCAGGATCTGCTGTTGAAACAGGTCTGGCTTCCTGCAGGTCACCATGCACAGAGCTACCATGTGCCTAAATGCCAGAATTACTTAATGATTTACAAAGATCAAGATCAATGGCTTCAGCAATTTCTGGGAAGCAGTAACTCAGTGAGCTGTGGAAGGGCCTCAGTTTGCTGTCTCCAGCCCAGCCCCGTGGCAGGATTTATGCTGAATGGGCTCCAGGAGGCAAATATATCCTAGGATCGGGCCCCATCCAATCACCCCGCCCAGGAAGTGCTGGCATAGTGACATCACCCTCACAGCTGCCAAGTCCCCTTGCTCTGAGGGCCACTGTCTCATTTCACATTAATTAGAAGGCCATTTTCCAGGCATTTCCATGCCATAATGAAGGGCTTTCTGCAGTAGTTCAGTGAAATATTAAAACATCCGACTTTGAATCTTAAAAAGAAAAAAGAATCTAGCCTGCCTGTGCTATGTGACTCTTGACATTTCAGAAGCAAGGACAACCTGCCCCGCATGCAAGCGCTGCCATTGAACACTGGACACTGAGTTGTCCTTGTCCCTGAACATCGACCTCTGATGGGGACATGAGAGAGTAGGAGAAAGAAAGGCTGAGAAAATAAGAAAACAGAATGGATGGACCTTAGAACTTCATAATGGCCTCCGCCTGTAAGCTCCTCACTCTGAAAGCTGAGGCAAAAGGATGGGCTTCAAGCTCAAGGCCACCTTGGGCTGCGTAGCAAATTCAAAGCCTGTCTGGGGTATATAATAAAACCCTCTCTCAAAAGTATTTTTAAAGGAACAAAACCTCTATCCTCAGAAGGCTATTTTGGTTGCTTTCAGTAGAGCCCCTGGCCAGTACTCACTGCTGTGTGCAGTCTTTCCCATGCTAATGTTATCAATAACCTTGTGACATTTCTTACCCAAGGGGGCCTTAGCAAGAATGGCACAAGAAGAGACTGGAAAAGCATGTGCCCATGGTTCTCGTAGAATACTCACCATACAAAGTAGCCCAGGCTAGTCCTATGAAGAAACACCCCTAGACACCCCCCCCCCACCGCGCGCTCCCTGTAAAGACCAATCAGAGGCCACAGCCTTCCAGCCATCCTCATCAGAGAGCCAGGTATGAGAACGAAACATGAAACATGATGTTTGGGGCTTTTTGGTGGTGGTGGTGACAACTCCCCCCACCTTCCAAGACAGGGTTTGTCCTAGAACTCGCTCTGTAGACCAGATCAGAATGGCCTTGGACTCACAGAGATCCATCTGTCTCTGCCTCCCAAGTGCTGGGATCTTTAAAGGTGTGTGCCACCACCGTGACTGAATAAAACAGGCTTAGACATCCCATTCCCATCTACCTCAGCTACAGCAGATATCTGAGCCAAGACCAGCAGACAGCTCAGTTCATCCCAAGTCAAGCCACTGAATCAGAAAGAGAAATTAAGTCATGTTTGCTTCAACCTAACAAGTTCTGAGAGCTTTCGTTGTTCAGCAATGAAGAACCAAAGCAGACCCAAGGACAAAACCATATATCCTGGTGTCCCTGTGAAAGTCCCCAGATCTGATTTTCTGTAGGTCCCTACTATCTGCTGCCCTTCTCCCCCTCCCCTATTCAGCAAGGTGTGGGCTAAACCATAGAGTCCCTGCTTCCCATGCAGTGCACTGAGATCACTCCACTCAGTCAAGGGCCTTTGCTGTCATAACAAACTCGGAGTCAAGGATTAAAAGTATATAAAATACAATCTCTTTTGTGCCGCCCTGGGAGGCAAAGAATGTGTTTATATAAGCATCGTGTGGATACTGAGAAATGATGAGACTCTCAATTGTACACACAGACATGCGCGCAGGCGCATGCATACACACACACACACACACACACACACACACACAAACTTATATAATGATTAGGTATGTAATTGCCTCATGTTATATCACAAACTAAGCTAAGTATGGAAAAGCTGTTTTGCTATTTCGAAGTCCTTGCTATAATGAATTAATAAGAATGCTGTGCAATCAACATATTAATTGTATGTAAATGGTGTTTTTTAAAAGCTTTAAAACAATCTATTCCCCAGAGCATTTTAAATAGGCCCCCTGGAAAGTTGTTTATGTAGTCATTCGTGTGGCAAACTTCTCTCTTTCAGCCAGTTCCTTCAACCTACAAAGAACAGAACAAAATCTAGCTGGCCTTTTCCTTCCTTTCTAGGACCCAGGAGCAAATATCTTTGGGGTAGGGGTGGAAGTGTTGCGATCTGTCCCAGCAGCTCTGAATCTGGTCACTTGTTCTTTTTTTCTCGGTCTCTTGTCCCTTTGTCAATTATTATCTCTCCGGCACAGATTCCAATAAGGTTCAAATGTGTACGATTGGGGACCAAAGAAAAATAATCAAGCCACTAATAACTGCTCACTTGGCCCTGCCATGTTTCCACCCTGTTGTAGAAAGGGAAGATTCTCAAAGCCAGACATCCCCTCTGTTCCCAAGACAACCATCAACATTCAAATGTCACCAGTCCCTCTGTACCCTCACATCAAGCTAAAGCAATAAGCCAGGAACTGTACAGCTCTAAGAGATGTTCAATAAGAGAATGCATGAATTTAAGACAAGGAGAAAGGCGCTTTTCGGTTCCATTTTTATTTGGGCTCTGTGATCATTCATTTTAAATGTCAACTTGCCACGACCTGAGATTGTTTGGAAAGAGAGTCTCAGTTGAGGAATTGTCTCAATCAGGCTGGCCTGTGGGCATGTCTGTGGGGGCACTGTCTTGATTGCATATTGTGGACAACATCATTTCCAAGGCTGACGTAAGCGTGAAGAACGCCAGCTGAGCATGAGCAGTGAGCATATGCAAGTGATGACGCATTTGCTCTTTGCTGTTGGCTGTTGGTATCCTGTGATTAGCTGCTGGAATTCCCACCTTGACTTCCCCAAAATGATAGACTGTAGCCTGGACTTGTGGGCTGAGTAGCCCCTCCCCTAAGTTGCTTTGGGTCAGGGTGTTTAGTTACAGCAACACGGATGAAGCTGAAACAGACTCCGAAGAAATTCTCCCAATTTCTCTGAGACCTCTGCTAAGTGAGGTTTCCAATATGTAAGGCCTTGATCCACGTGGGGTGTGCATGTGCCTACATTCCCAGCACCCCGAGACTGAGACAAGAAGATCAGGAATTCAAGGCCAGCCTGAGCAACATAGCGAGACCTCATCTAAAACGAACAAACATGTTTCAGTGAAACAAAAAACGCTAACACCTGGCAAGGTAACATGTATGAAGACAGTTTAGAGACACCTGTATGAGGTGAGTTTGGAGTTGAGGGCCTCTCTCCAGAATGTCTCGAGGTAGTTCTTAGAAGTTACCGTGAGTCTTTCTTCTCCACACTGCCCCTTACATATGGCTGCTGACTCTACCGATTGTTTAAAGAGGCTTTTCCTCTATGTATTCAGTGTGTGCACACATCTGTCACAGAATACGTGTGGAGATCGCAGGATGATGTGCTCAGGCTTGGCCTCTCCTACTGTATGCGTTTTGGAGAGTAAACCATATGGCAAGCACCTTTACCTGCTGAGTCATCTCACTGGCCCTCTACTGACTTGCCCAGGTTTGCAGGAAGCAGTAGCGTGAAGCTTGTGGAAATTATGAGGGAAAACACTGCACATCGTGACCTGGGGCTGTTGGCAGAGGCCACTTGTTCGTTCCCGGCTGCTCAGAACTGAAATAACCACACAGAAACTATATTATTTGCAATACTGTTTGGCCAATAGCTTAAATGTGGTTTTGGCTGACTTATATCCTAAACTAATCCGTCTCCATTAATCTGTGTATCACCACATTTGGCTGTGGTTTACTGGGTAAAGTTCTGTCCAGCATCTGTCTCTGGCCAGGCTACATGGCTTCTCACTGACTCTGCTTACTCTCTCTATATCTCTTTTAGCCTGGATAGAGTTAAGCCATTGGACGAAACCAGCTTCTTTATTCATTAACCAATAAAAGCAACACATATACAGAAGGACTTCCCACACTATGGGACACACAGCCCAATTGTAGCCACCTTGGGGACAAGGTAGCCTTTGTCACTTGCTGGTCAGGAATAACTAAAAGAAGAATGAGATCTAAATGCAGCATTCTACAGGCTACAGGGTGTACCTTCAGAGTCCGGGACAAATACAAGAAACTTGTCACCTGTTGTTAGGTTAAACTCTGCTTGACATAGTCACAAAGGCCTTAGGTTGCCTGGTTTGGGCTATAGCAGCAGATCTGCACAGAGATCTGGTCTTTTGACAAGTCACATAGCAGTTGTGCCACCACCAGGTTCCTCCCAGCCTTCTCCAGATTGCGGGGCATCCGGATACCTCCGATTCTTTCCCCTTGGGTTTCTAGGGAAATTTGACCATCAGGAGGCCATGGCAGATGAGAGGGCAAGGAACAAGAAAGGCCAGGTTATGTCTTCCATTTTCTCAGCTTCTCAAAAGGTTTTTTTTTTTTCCAGGGTTCGACATGCTAGACTGAGCTGGTTTCTGAATCCCCAAAGACATTGTCTCCTCGTTGGACTCTGTAGCCCTGGCATGGTAGCAGCTTCCTGCCAGTAGGAATCTTTAGATTGTTTCACTTGCGCGGTTTCCCAGAGCTTCCTTGACCTCTGCAGCCAGTTTCCTAATTTTCCCAGAGCTTCCTTGACCTCTGCAGCCAGTTTCCTAATTAAGTCACCTCGCTGAAAGACCTAGTGTGGTTTCTGTAATCGCCACCATCCCTTGCATGACTGAACTCAGGCTGTCTGTTTTTCCTCTACAGCCAAATATACTGCAGTGAGTTCAGAAGAACAATGAGAATTTTATTAAAAAGACAGAGAAAGGCCAGGTATGGGTGCTCCATGCTTTAATGCAATAAGGAGGCGAAGGCTGATGGATCACTATGAATTCAAGCTGGCCAGGGCTACCTAGTAAACCCTATCTATAAAAAAAAAAAAAAAAAACAACTAACTAAAGAAAACAAAGGAAGAAGAGAGAGAGAGAAATGGAGAGAAAAAGAGGTAAATGGTATTAATGAGCAATCACCTCATTTCAGGCACGGTATTAAACATATATGGACACGGTCTTGTTTCGCACTAGGATGCTAGAACTTTTATTTTCATTGTGTAGATGGGAAAACTGAGGCTTGTAGCTCAACAGCTGGACTGAGGGTATACAGCCAGGAAGAATCCAGGGCACCTGCAAGGAGCTAAGCTCCCTCCGCCATCAGATGGCCTGTGCCCTCTAAACACTCAAGGGTAGCCAAGAGCATCCCAACAGATTTCTGAGAATGACACATCTTTGGCCAGAAATGACTCCATGACTTCCCCGAGTTCCCAAGGGAAATCCGGGGTCGATAGGGCAAGAGGGCAACTTTGTGGTCTCCCATTCAGGAACCCTTAATTCAAGCAATGCTGGTTTGTGCTTGTGACCAGTCTCAGCTGACCTGTTGCAGCATGCAGGGACCTCCTGCATCGGCTGCAGTTCTCAACACTGACGCCCAGGATGCCCATTATCAATTTCTGAACAAGGGTGTGCAAGCTGTTCCCAATATCCTGAGGTATCTTGTCTGGGATGCTGAGTACCACATTGGCCCATTCTACTCTTCTGGAAGATTTAACATCAGGCCCCTGGGCGCTTCCCTCAAAGACCCTCACGGGCAATTGACATATCTGTCTCCCAGCTGGGTGGGCTTGGGAGCGAAAGTTGGAATAATATCTCTTCCATATTGGCAGACACTTCTCCCTAGCTGCCCCATACCCAAGACCCATGATTTATAAAAATTAAGATGCAAAAAAAAAAAAAACCTTTTGAAAACAGGACCACAGGGGAGGCCAGAGCCAGAGCCTAGTACAAAAACAATGAAATCCTGGAAGAGATATTTGGAGCCTCCACAGAAAGGCTATTTAAGGGTGAAATGTCTCCAGTTCACTAATAGGTCACCAACTAGCCACCTAATTTATTTTGTCAAGACTAGTTGCTTTGGATAGCTGTCATCCTCACTGACCAATAAGAAGGGAGCAGACTGGGCTAGGGTCCTGAATCCCCTCTGACAATACCTGCTCTTAACTTTTTGATTGAGGAGCACTTGGGGAATTCCGGTTGTTGGCTGAGGAGCATACAATAGCATGGACCTTATTGGTAGGTGTGTACAATATGACTCAGGACAGGGGTTGGGGAGAGGAACAACTGCTAAGAACCAATAACCAAGATGTAAGGCAGGTTCTCCCAGGCATCCGCCTGAAGGAGGGCCCCCTCCCTTCCAGCAGGCACACGGCCTGGCTCCTGGTGGTGCTTCCCCAGGAAGGGAGGACAAAATGATTTGCACCAAGCCTATCTGGCTGGCTCCCTAGGCCTCTGGCTCACTGCCTGGAGTCTAAGGCAGGAGGAGGAGAAAGAGGCCAGGGCCCCTACCGGCTTTTCTCTGTGCAAAGCTAAGTAGCCTGGGAGAGGGAGGGCGGGCTGGGAGAAAGACCTTGACCTCAGGAGCCCTAAACCTTGCTGACAGCAGACAGCAAGGAGGACCCTAGGGAACGGCACTTTATTGAGGGACATTTGTCTTCATTTGGGGCGGCCTACATTTCATCCCACAGGCGTGCCCTGAGGCGCAAGCCTCCCTGACCCTTACCCAGACGGTTCCAGCACTGCACTGTCCCTGTGACTGAAAAGGAAGCTGCCTCTTAGAGCCTCTGGCAGCCGGGGAGACATATGTCACCAAAGAACAATGGGAAATTCCCCATGGCACCCCAGAAGGCTCCCAGCCTCACCCCTGCCTAGCCCTCCTCCCCCAAAAAGGAGAATTAGGACAGGGGTGGGCACACTACAGACTCGGGCTCCAAACCTGGACCCTCCTGGGTTAAAGATTCTGGAAACCAAAGTTTACATCCAGCATAATAACCTTGGATTTAGATAATGAACAAGAACCCATGCTTTTCAGAAGGCAACCTGAGGAACTAAGTGTCCTCTGTGGAAGTCATTGTGGCTAGCCAGGAGGTCCCAGCCTGTTTTCCATCCCATGAAAAGCCACTCCAGTAAGAAAGGCTTTGCAAGGACAGCTGAAAATATCAAAGTGAAGATGTACGTGGATTATGTTTTTATTCTTCTTCCTGGAAAAGTCAGGATATTGAAAATGTTAGAAGGCTGCAAACTATGGCCTGGATGCTGCCACTAACCCGTGGAGTTGTGAAGAAATCATTTCGCCTCTCAGCCTCATTTTGCAAATATTTAAAAAAGATTGGCTGGTCATCAAACGGGGAGAGATAACTAATAGCAAGGCTAGTTGCAGCGATGCCTCTACCCCCTCCCCCAAATTCCCAACCCCGCTGTGCCTAGAAAGGGCTTGGAGCCAGAACTGGACAGGAGTGGGGGTGTGGGGACGTTGGTAGGCAAGCCTGGAAGGTTTTGGTTAGCTGCACCAAACTAAGCACAACCCTCCCGTAGAGGTTTCCGGAGCGATGGAAAGGGAGGCACGTGGCGTGCCCTCGCTCCAGCACTTTCCCAACGTGCAAGCAACTGCTCAGGGAGGAGGAGGTGGCTGGCTCTCGCGGTGCCAAGGGTGGATGGGTGGATGGGCCTCCAGATTTGCGGTCAGTGTTTGGGGTCGTGGAGCAAAAACCGCGGGGGCGAAGGGAACGGGCCGCCGCGATCGCCCGCCACGCCCGCTAGCTGGATTCATTTCCATTTGGAGCGCGACGCCCCAACAGCCCTTATCTCGCCGCCGCCGCTGCTCTGCAGGCGCGGGCGCCCCGGGCTCCCTCTCCCTCCTCTCTCCTCCTCCCTGCTCCTCCCCCGCCCGCCCGCCCGCGGCCCGTGCCTTTGTCTGGCCCCGCGGCGCGCTCGGAGCCAGCGGGGCGGGTAATTGGTGGCCAGAGGAGGCGAACCGGCCGGCTTGGCCTCCGCTAATGAGCAGGCGGAGCCGCGGGGTGGGTGCGGAGCGGCCGGGCCCCGAATGTCCCCAAGGAGCCAGCACCCCGCCTCCAAGTCAAAGCCTTGGCCGGGACCCGCAGCCCCGGGGGTACATCCCCCACCCCCATCCGGTCTCCGAGGTTCTCCAATTACCCTGCGGCCGTGCCAGGGCCTCCGGCTGCCCTCCGGGCCGCCCTGTTGTCTCCTGAGAAGTGCCAAGGACGCAATGCTCTGAGAGGAGTAGAGGAAAAAGAGGGTCCCTTGGGATTTCTGTCGCGTTGCCTGGGGACTCAGGTCATCCGGCCGTCCTCTTCCTCCCCGAGGGCACGGTCACTGGTGGGGAAGGGACATGGCAGGGTGGAATGCAGAAGTCTCCAAGGAAAGCACAGGGACAGCAGCGAACCCAGCTCATCATCGACGTTGATGAAACCCACCCCGCTTTCCACATTAATGACACTAGATCAGGATTCACCAAATGGGCCCAGGAAACAGCAGACGTTTTTTGCTGGGAAGGTGTGTGTGTGTGTGTGTGTGTGTGTGTGTGTGTGTGTGTGTGTGTGTGTGTGTGTGTGTGTGTGTGTGTGGTGTTGACCCTCCCTAACAAGTCCTGGAAGGTGTAACAAGCCCGCAAAGCTTTAAAGAGAAGATTGGGGTAGATGGAGAAACACAGGGAGGCTGTTCTCCAGCCAGTTACCGGCTTCCGGGAAGCCAGCCCAGCAGCTACAACTGGCCCTAGGTCCCACAGCCTTGGGATCATGACTCCTCCTGTGGTCCAGCTCCATGCAGTCAGGAATGCCAGCAAACTGGCCCCCTGGATCCTGCTCCATCCAGTTCTACTGCCTCCAATAAACCCAATCCCACTCTCCAATAAATCCAATAAATCACCCACTCTCGCCTGTGTGAGGCTCCCAAATCACAGATGTGGCTTCTCAGACTTGGGATGCTAGAAAAGGAAAGGCCTTAGGGACCTGTGAGTCCACAAGAAAGCCCCATATTGGCCCCAGAACGACCTTAGGGAATCATCAGTAGCTCAGGGCAGGGCAGGGCAGGGCAGGGCAGGGCAGGGGCATCCGGAGTCATTTGTTTTAAGGGAGTGGCTTACCTCTCAGGGAAAGTGGGCAGTTTTTTCTGAAGACTCCCTATCTAGAACCCTCCCCCTGTGTACTCTTCGGTTGTCATGGCAACTCTCTCCGAAGTAGCCCGTTGGAAGAGGTCCACACACTTTTGATTTACTTTTTTATTAAGGTACAACTTTGTAGGGACAGAAAGGAGTAGTGGTGACTCTCTTCAGCCATCTTGAGAGTCACAGTGGTATCCCTAGAACAAACAAGTAGGGAGAAGTGATAAAGCATAACAAATTTACTTAATTGACATTTTACTTGACACCAGAGCCTCCAGATTGAAGGCCTAATTCCCTGAGAAACTACTTGGGTTCAGTGAAGAATGGACAGTCTTGTGGTAATGTGATTGGACAAAGGCTGTGAGTGGGATGGTAATGATTGGCTGAGGGAAGCCAAGCAAACCTGCCAGGTCTTGCTGCCTTTCTAGCATTCTCTGTCCCCAGCTTCAGTGCCATCTGTCTGGAATGAAGAGCTTCAGAGGAGAAGGGAAACAGCAGCCTTTCCAGGAGTTACAGTTTGCATTGGGGGAAAAAGGCTTCTAGTTCTTCTAGTCTCTATGGCCTTCCTTACAGAAGAATTCTGGATTCTGGGACATTCTTCAGGGAAGAAAATGGGACAGGAGATTAGAAGACTAGGAAAAGGCTGATGTTGCTCCTGAGGCTTCTTCTCAGTCCTTCTTGGTCAGACTCTGGCCTGGCTAGAAGGCAAAGATGTCAGAAGTGAGCTCTGGCTTCTTGTTATGGTTCATCTCCTTTTACACAACCTAAGTGAACCCCCACAGCCTGGAAGCTACATGAGGATATGACTCAAACCGAGAGTCACCTTTATACCTCATGGTTGGGACAACTGGACTGAGCAGCCCACCTTACCCCCATGCCTTGGTCCACAAGTGCCCTATTAGCCCAGAGATGGGAACTTCATCTCTGGGATGGCCCTGCTGTCCGGGAGCATTGCCTTCATTCTCTTCTCCCACCTGTAATCCTACAATAGAACTTTCTACATTCACCCTTCTATTGTCTGTGAAATTCTTTTTTTTAGTTTATGTGACAAAAGACCCCAAAGCCATTGGTTTGGGATGGCTCTGATGAGCATTGATTTGTCCAGTAGTTTGACTCTCAAAGGCATGCACATCTAGCTCTCTAGCTCTCTGGGATACTCCCCTCACCCCTTCCACTTTGGTTCAAAGTATTCTCCACATCATAATATATTTTGGGGTACTCTGTCCTGAGCTCCCACAGCTTATACACAGTGAAATGAGCTCCCCTAAAGTGCACTGCTTCATTAATTTTTATATGTAAAGGCATCCTCATCATTACCAGCCAGGTCAAGAAAGAGAACATTGCCAATAGCCCAATTGCCAAGGTTCCTTCTTGACCCTTCTTAGTCAGCACCTCCCAGTAATTCTGCCCTCCATCACCATAGATCAGCAGACCTGCTTTTATAAATGGACTTGCAGCATAATGTCTTTGGTGCACGGCTTTGTTGTCTGCCAGGTCTATCCACCCTAATGCATAAAATTGAGTTCATCCTTGTTAATTACTTAGTGATATTCCAACGTACAAATATATCACAATTTACTTACCAACTTGATCTTGATGGGCATTTGGATTGTCTCCAGCTTGGGACCGTTATGAATAAAGTAGTTGTGAACATTGTCCAATTTGCCTTTTGGTGAATGACAAGGACCCATTTTTGTTGGGTTTGCTCCCAGGAGTGGAACTGATGAATCATGAGTAAGCAATGTTTAACCTCATTGCCAAATGGCTTTCCAAGAAGTTGTATCTGGTTAGCTTTTGAAGAGTTACACTCGGGATACAGTGTTACTCAGAGAAATGGATTGGAGGCACTGCATAAAAATGAGAGCGGATGTATACTGAACTCTTAAAATATGCGAGGTACTATTCCAAGGGATTTGCATGCAACTAATATGTACTTACATACATGTATATGCAAACATTCAGAATGCCTAGTTTCATCTTGAAATGAGATGTCTATCCCAGTTGCTATCCCAATGATACACTAGTCTGGGTTTGTGGAATGAATCTTTTCCATTTCAAAGATACCATGTGAATAACTAGCCCTTTAATGAGATAGGTGTTTTTTCCATGGCTACAGAATGAGCCATGGAGGAGTCTGCATCTGAGATCTGTGGGCCAGATGCTGTTTGCTTGCTCACTTTCTAATTGCATTATTTACTTATGGGCTTAACACACACCCCGTGGTATGTGGGGAGGGGGTTGGGGGGTCAGAAGACAACTTTGGGGAATCAGTTCTCTCCTTCCACCATGTTCCAAAGATCAAGCTCAGACCATCAGGTTTGGCAGCTAGCACTGAGTCGTCTCAATGGCTGGTGTTGCTGGTATTCTTATGAAGGGAAGCCAGAATCTACTAGACGCTTCCCTCAATTTCCTTATTCTTGTGGCACCCTCAAGTAGTCCAGTTCTCTAATCTTTGAAGGTCTTTGTCTTGTTTCTTCAGTATCTTGTTAGTGGCTTTAAAAACCATCACTGTCTTTTAGGTTCAGTGAATCGAATGTGTTCAGTAGACGGCTCTTACTGCTGGTCTCTCAAGGCCTGACAGCTAAACTCACTCATCTGCCGGCTGCACAGGATTGGGCAGCCAAGATGGCGCACATCTGAGGCTTGCGGTTGATGTTGGCTGTTGACAGAAAATTCAGTTAAGCTGTTCTGTGTGGCCTGGATTTTCACAGCCTAGATCTAAACTCTGAAATGGTGCAACCGTATCCCAATGACAGGGAGTGCTAGGCAGGAAGAAAGGGTAGACATGGGGCCATTTGCAGCCAGTAGCTTCCTCAGCACTGGTTAGAAAAATGTACGTCTATACAGGTTTTCCTTAGGTAAAAAATGGCCTAGAAGATCCTTTCTGATGCAGACAGTGGGTGCCTCCCATGTCGAGACACCATCAAGACGTGACTACAATTGGGAGTGGTAGCAGCCCTCCCCATTGGGTCCCAGAGCTTAAATCCTAGCCCTGGGGAGACAGAGGCAAATGGATCTCTGAGATGAGGAGGGGAGAGAGAAGAAGGGGAGCAGGATGATGAGGAGGTGAGGGCAGGGGGAGAGGGAGGAGAGGAGGAGGAGTTGGGGAAGGAAGTATGAGGAAAGAGAAATAGGAATACTAGCTTCACCTTCTGACCCAAATACTATGGTCAAAGATCAGTGGATGATAACACCCTTTGATGAAGACAGCAGAAGCTTCCTTGCCCAAACAAGGCCAAAAACCTCCTGCTATAAGAAGAAAATCCATTTACAGCATCAAGAGGACAGCCTGAAGCCAAAAGGTGAAAAGAAAGCTGCCACCTGAAGGTATGGTAAGAAGCCGGAAGTAGTAACTAATGAGAGAATTACTACTGCCCAGTTGCACCCTCAAGGCCCTCTCATCGACCCCCCAGTTCTTCTCTTCATTTTTTTATTATTAAAAATTTCCACCTCCTCCCCACCTCCCATTTTTCTTCCCCTCCCTTAACTCCCCTCCCCCTCCCTTGCCAATCCAAGGAGCAGTCAGGGTTCCCTGCCCTGCAGGAAGTCCAAGGTCCAACCCACTCCATCTGGGTCCAGGAAGGTGTCCATCTAAACAGACTAGGCTCCCCAAAAGCCAGTACATGTGGTAGGATCAAAACCCAGTGCCATTGTTCTTGGCTTCTCAGTCAGCCTTCATTGTCCGACACGTTCAGAGAATCCGGTTTGATCCCATGTTTTTTCAGTCCAGGTCGCGCTGGCCTTGGTGAGCTCCCATTAGACCAGCCCTGCAGACTCAGTGGGTGGGCGCACTCCTCGTGGTCCTGACTTCCTTGCTCATGTTCTCCCTCCTTCAGCTCCTCACTTGGGCCTTGGGAGCTCAGTCCTGCACTCCAATGTGGGTCTCTGTCTCTATCTCCCTCCATTGCCAGATGAAGCTTCTATGGTGATATGCAAGCTCCCTCTCTTCAGCTGCCCAAGGAACTAGCTGTGGACATCTCCATGGTTAGTTACCTGGGACCCCCTCTTGCATCCTAACTCAAAAAGTATAGCTTACTGTCTTTGCTCCCCGCTTTTTGACACCAGCTCAAATCCTGCCCTGACACCCAAGGCACTGTCACATTTTCTCTCTGAACACACACCACCACCACCACCACCACCAACAACAACAACAACACTACCACCAACACCACCACCACCACCAACAACAACAACAACAACAACAACACTACCACCAACACCACCAACACCAACAACAACAACAACAACACTACCACCACCACCAACAACAACAACAACAACAACACTACCACCAACACCACCACCACCAACAACAACAACAACAACAACACTACCACCACCACCACCAACAACAACAACACTACCACCACCACCACAACCACCAACACCACCACCACCAACAACAACAACAACAACACTACCACCACCACCAACAACAACAACAACAACACTACCCACCACCCCCCACCACCACCACCACCACCACCACCACACACACCACACACCACCAACACCACCACCACCAACCACCACCACCACCAACAACCACCACCACAACAACAACAACACTACCACCACCACAACCACCACCACCACCACCACCACCAACAACAACAACACTACCACCACCACCACAACCACCACCACCAACAACAACAACACTACCACCACCATCACAACCACCACCACCACCACCACCAACAACAACAACAACAGCAACAACACTACCACAACACCACCAACAACAACAAACACTACCACCCCACCACCCCTACCACCACCACCCCCACAACACCCTCCACCCCACACCACCACCACCAACAACAACAACAACAACACTACCACCACCACAACCACCACCACCACCAACAACAACAACAACACTACCACCACTACCAACAACAACAATGCAGTTGTTCAAAGACTTCGTTGCTAGGTCTGTCTGCCTCCTTGACCTGTAACTTACAAGGTGCACCTTCCCTTTTCCTAGCTATCTCCCCGCTCCAGGCAGCTCCAGAGATCTCTAACTTGCTTATCCTGTTGTTTATTTCTCTCAAACTCCAACGAAATTGTCTTCACGTTTCCTTCTGAGTCCATTTCAAAATTCTTTTCTCTACAAGACTAAGGACCCACAAAAGAGACCCTGTGTTTCCCTTGACACCAAGGACAAGAGTAACAAAAGGCAGAAAGAGGAAGTCATCCGGTCAATTAAGGGCAATATCGGGCTCAAGTATAAATTCGTGTCCATTACACTTAAGGGTGTCACCTTACCAGATACAAAGGGTTGGAGACATAGGCTTGGCAGTTGAGTGACAGGTCCCACTGCAGAAGACCTATGGATGATTTTAATAGTTATGGTCATCTTTGTAAAATGCACACCTTTCTGGTATACCTTTCCTGCCCCTAGCTGCAGGACCAATCAATCAATCAGTCAATCCCCTCAAACTCTTTGGTTCTTAAAGACTCAAGGTCCCAGGATTCCTCCTTTTTTCTGATCAAAACTGCTACTTGACAAGCCCCAAGTATGCTCATACTATGCCATGACCTGAGCCAACATACCATTGCTCTCTGGGTCCCTGCTCAAATATACTATTTCCCAACCACCCTGAGCCATCCAGTCCGAATACTGACATCCTGCCCACCCACCCCCAGCTAGAGGCCTTCTGCTCCTGAGGATTGGCCAACACAGAATTTCTCAACCCCCTGACCAAACTAGAACTTTTCTAAAACCACCTATAGGATTCTGAAAGAGGGTTTGGCCTGCACTCTTGAAAGACTTTAAAGAGTTGGGAGACCTGGGCTTTAACCGTACTGTGCTAGTAACTGACTGTGTCGTCTTGGGCAAGAGAGCCAACCTCTCTGTGACTTCATTTCCACATCAGCAGAATAGACATAACTGTTGAATCTACCTCATGGTTTAACTACCCCAAACATCTGGAACACTACAAAGGGAGGGACATATACTCTAAGAACTACGTCTTCTTGTTCCAGACTCTTAAAGTGCTTTTTTTTAAAAAAAAAAAAAAAAAAAAAAAAAGATTTATTTCAACTTCTGTGTTTGAGTGTTTTGCCTGAATGTATATGTATGTGCACCATGTGAGTGCCTGGCACCTGGGGAGTTCAGAAGATGGTACCAGATCCCCTAGAACTATAATTACAGGCAGTTATGAGCAGCCATATGGGTGGTGGCAACTGGACCCAGGTCCTCTCTGTGAGAGCAGCAAGTGTTCTCAACTGTTGAGCTCTCTCTCCAACCCCAAACTTCTTTTTGAAAGTAACTTTTTCTGCACCATTAATTTTTATCTTAAATTTTTGCAAATCAAACTGTATTGCCAGTACCCAACTGGAGAATCAGTGTGACCAGCATCCCCCATTACCACCCTGTATAATCCCTACCTGCTCCCTAGAGCACTGGGGGCTTCTAGCACCACAGATTAATTTATAACAGCCAATACCCCTGGACAATTGGCAAACAAGATAGCCATCTATCTGATGGGGTCTGAAAGGAGCCAGAAAAGCTAGCTCCCACTAGACCTAAACTTCCTCTATTACAGAGACCTGAGTTTATATTAAGCATTGCACCCCGCCCATGATTCTCTTTTAAAATCCTGCAAATCCATCTGGGTTGGAGTAATAGTAATTCCCCAGTCTCATAGAGAAAAGATTTATCTGGCCAAACAGTGAACCCTGTTAGGCAGGGGGAAAAAAGGAACCTGGGACAAACATGGGAGAGGAAGGGTAATTTCACCTGCCTCAAGATTTCCTTGGATTTCAAATTTATTTTAAAATCTGGTGAAAGACTCCATCAAGACATCCAGCAGTGTGTGTGCAGAGGAAGCTGGTATATAAAAAGAATCAGTCTGGTAAGTGGGTTGGGGCTCAGCTGCAACCACCTCAGGGAGACACACCTTGTGTAAGTCAGGCCCACCAGTGCTCTGGGGCTATGACGTCATCAGATGTCAGGCCTTTGACAAATGAGTCCAGCCTGAAGCTGGAGCCTTTGATAAGCCATTTGCAGGCGTCTGGGAGACATCCACGTTGGTCTTGAGAATGCATCCTAACCCCATCTCAAATTCACATCTTTTCATGTTTTGTTTTGTGGTTTTTAAGCATGCGTCTGTGAAGATTCCTAGCTTAAAATATTTTTTCTTTTCTCTGACATTTCACCCCCCCCCCTTTTTTGAGGAAAAGAAAATATTCACTCCAAGGTTCATTTACTTTCTGGGTAATAACTGTCAGGTATTAACGGATAGCTCCATACATCCAGCACAAAATAATAGAATTTGTTGAGTGCATTAGACATCCAGTAATGGGCAGAGCGGACAGCGTGGAGAACTAAAGACAGCTTCTCTTAGTAAAAGGGAACGCACGCTATGAAAAACAAGACATAAAGGAACATTTGTCAAAACGCCCAATTGTACCTTAATACATTTGCACATGCAAGCACTCCTACCTGGAGAATTTCTACTCTACTCTCCTAGGCCCCGCCTGCCCCTCCCCATATAGGACTCAAATGGCCTCTTCTCTTTCAAAGAAGTTTGCTTGTTCTGTTTCCCCAGACTCTCATCTGTCTCACCCTGTCCCCAAAGCTTCTATCTAAGTTCCATGTGCACAGGGCTTGTGTCTGTCCCCTGAACTTCCAGGTTCAGGCGAGCAGACTCCATAGTGGCCCATTTGTGGTCCCAGATGTGGCCATTTCTTTACAGCTCTCTCCATTCTAAAATGTAGCACCTGCTCCTTTGCCGGACCATTTCCTCCGGCTTCCAGAGCCTACTCTCCTGCTCCCGAGTCAGGCTGGAAGCACAAGAGGCTAATATTCCTTCCTTCCTGGAAGGCCTCTAATGATGCTACAATTGAGTAGGCATAGCCTTTCCCTTCCCAGGGCTGGGAAATACAGGCTTATATTTGACATTGGCTTCAGTGGTATTGAACTCCGTGCACTCTTTAGCGCCTGCTTTTCTTCCTCCCCAGGTCTCCCCTGCCCCCTATCCTCTACTGAGGTTTCCTGAGTCAAATAAACTAGTCACACATCACTTCAGGAGAAGGACATGTTCTGGAAAATGTGTCATTAGCTGGTTTCATTGTTGTGTGATTATCATAAAGCATACTCATGACATCAGCATATGGCTATGACGTCACAAGGTGTTCAATCTTCAAGGACCACTATCCTTCCTACATTCACCTTGCCATTGGTCAGAACCAAGGATACTTACATTCAAATGTTTGTCCGGGGAGCAGTTTCTGGAGAAACCATTTGAAGCGAGGACACTCTGTCTGTGTATCTGTTCCTTCTTCATTCCGTCTCTGCTCCTAGCCGGGTTTTCAGGACCAAGCAGTGCTAGATGTAGCAGATGTTTTTAGTTTGGGTTTTTTATATTTTTTAATTGGTTGGGATTTTTTTCTTTGTTTTGTTTGTCTGTTTGCTTGGTAAAAGAGCCTGGAAAATTCACTTAGCCAACCAACAGGTGCAAGAAAGAACCCAACACAAATAACTAATTATTTAGCAAGCTTTATAATGTGTAAAGAGTTCCATTATTTAGCAAGCTTTATAATGTGTAAAGAGTTCCAAATATGTGCGGGCATGTGCACACACACACACAGACACACAGACACACACACACACACACACACACACACACACCCCTTTATCCCTCACATCACCTATGAGGCATTTTGATTGTCTCCATCTGACAGATGGGAACAGTTCAAAGAGATTGCAGAAGGAACCCTGAGCTATCAGGTTAGTAAGACAAAGTGCAAACCGCAAGCCTACCTTCTGAGCAATGACCCTCACTAGAGTCAACATTAAGCAGATACCACTGGTTGATAACTGGGTGCACTGGAGACTTTCTGTGCTCTTCTTTTTCAATCTTCCCTTTGCTACGTTCTATTCAGTAGCTTTGTCTTTATCTGGGTTTTCCTAAAAGGATGACTGTGACAGTCCTGGGTAAGCATAAATCTGTTATTAGGGAGAGGCTTCCCGAAGATATCAGTGGGGGAGTGGGTATACCAGGGAGGGAGGGAGATGCAGCCCCTAGAGATAGTTTGCCAAGAAAGTTTCATGGCGGGCAACTAGAACCTACGATTTCTGGAGACCTTGAGGAGATACTAAAGTACATTTTGAAGCCTCGTTCAAAGGGCCAAGGGGCGAGGACTTGAATCCACTGGACTTGTGTAGGCTGTTAGTTGGGGACTGGCCCCTCTTAGCTGGCCACAAGCAGGCAAAGTGGGTGTCTGGTCCAGAAGAAGCCAAGAGAGGCAGATGGTGGCAGTTGAAGGACAGTGAAGGACAAGGGACCAGGGAAGATGGGCAAGGTGCCAACTGTGCCTGTCGTGTATTATTATTGTATGGACAAGGACATGGGAGCTGTGTGATAAACGAGGGAGGTCCGTGTAACTGTGGAAAGAGGTGACGAAAACTAGAAATCCCAGAACAATAAAAACCCAGGACTATTTCCCCCTCAAAAGACTTCTCAGCTAAGCAAGGTGGCGCACACTTTAATCCCAGCACTGGGGAAGCAGACGCAAGAGGATTCTTATGAGTTCCAGGACAACCTGCTCTACGTAGAGAGTTAAAGCCCAGCCAGGGCGACATAGTGAGGCTCTGTCTAAAAACAAAGACTTCTGACACTGAACTAGAACAAGGAGAGCCCAACATTACATTATTCGGGAGCTATTGGATCCTTTTGGGATACCCTCCAAAAGACGGAAGCAATAAATAGTGCGGACACAACAGAATGACAAAGAAACGAGAAATTTCTAATATATATACATGATGTGATAAAGCCCTAAATGGTTCCAGACCATGAGGGTGGAAATGCTCTCAAATTCTCCTGAGTACACAAAGAACAAAATAACAAAATGCCCTGTGTTTTAAATGCTATGGCCACGTCTGAAGGAGAAAAGAGCATGTAATCAACTGACTTCCCACCAGAGGAGACCCTGCTCTCGGGCCATGCCCAGTGGACACAAACCCACCTTGGCCTACTCATAAGAAAGAGGAATAGCCTTGAAGGAAACCTCCAGATGGAAGAGCTCTGGGGCTGATAAGCAAAGCAGTGGATCCCTTGGTCAGCCATTGTGGGGAAAACTGTTTATCCCACAGGAACGAAGTCAATGCGACTTGGGAATAGCTCTCGAACCATAAACATTCCAGTCCCTTCTTTCACAACTGTTAGCAGCATTGCACTGCCAAATGTGGGAGAGAACAAAAGTGTCCAAGTTCTCCACGTCCTGATCCTGGAGCCTGGGAACACATTAACATACGCCATCAAAGGACTTTGCCGATGGGAACAAGTTAAAAGCCTCCTGGATGATCGAAGTGGCTTCACTGTCATGGCAAGATCCTTATAAGGAAGTAGGAAAGCAGGACAGGAGGTCAGAGTGAACCCATGAGATAAGAGTTCTGCTTGCCATTGCTGGTTCTGAACGTGGGAAAGGGGCGCCACAAACCAAGGAATGGGAGCTTCTAGAAGTGGAAAGGGCCTGGAAAGAAATCTGGAGTGCTCCCATAAAAAAACACGGTCCCTCTGGCTCCCCAACTTTAACCTAGTGAGACCAGGGCTTAGACAACAGTGTACAAAGTGCTTAGTTTTAAAGCTCATTGGATGCTTCAACCAGATGAGGTAGCTGCCTTCCATTCTGAATTTCTAACCTCCAAAATGGTAAGGCAGTAAGTTTCATTGTTTCAAGCTTCTACATCTGTGGCAACGTGTTCCCACAGCAAAGGAAGATCTTGAGAAAATGCTCCCCACCCCCAGGGTGACAGACTGCAAAAGTCCCGTGGGAATGCTGTGATATGGGGCAGCACCCGCCACCCCTCGGAGACAAATTCTCTGTATGTGACTCTGGCTAGCCTGGAACGCCCTATGCAGACAGGACTGGCCTTGGCCTCACAGAGATCCACTTGTCTCTAAGTCCTGAGTGCCGGGATTAAAGGTGTGCATCACCGCTCCTGCCTTCAGAGGTGAATTTAGAGTCTAAATGATGTGCTTGAGACATGCAGGACAATTACAAAGAACCGTCATTTGTTGGGAGAGAGATGACATATTCAAGCTTAGATTATTCCTAGTCCCTACATGGAGCTGGGAGGGCAACCCCACTGGAACTCATTGGTAAGCAGTTCCCTTCCCAGCGAGTTGCTTCCTGATCCAAAAGTTCTATCTGGCTATTTCTCATCCTCTTCAAACGGCTTTAATTGCATCGAAAATCGCAACTCAGGGGCTCCCAAACCTGACTGGGCCTCAGAATTACCTGAGCCAAAAGATACTCTGAAGGGACCAGTATCAGGACACCCCAAGCCCAAGCTCTCAGCATAAAGAAGATTTATTTGTCCCAGAGGGACAGCTCAAGCCAGCCATACCGTCTCTGCACCGGGATGCTTCATTCACCCAGACCACTTCCCAGTCTGGGGGCTGGGAACAGAGGTCTCGTCAAGCATCTCCAGGGGATTCTGGTGTCTGTCTATGCAACCTTCTCAGTGGCAAGGCTCACGGAGATTATTCAACCAGCTAAGATGGCTGGGTCTCCAAACCCTCAGAGGAGCTATTAACAAAGCAGTTTGGCCAATGTAAATTTGAAAATTGAGTGCCCTTTCCCTGGACAGTCATGTTTGAGATGGGGGTCTCTCATTGGGATTTGGGGCTCTTGGGTTAGGTTAGGCTGCCTGGCCAGTAGGGCCATGTCCCCACCTTCCAAGTACTTGGACTACAAACCTTGACCAGCACACTCGGTTTTTGAACGGAGGTGTTGGAGATCCATCTAGGGTGAAGATCCAAGTCAGTGAAGACTGAGCCACCCCCACAGCCTCTAACCTGGGTAGTCTTTAGCTGAAGGTGGGCCCAGAACCGAAGGTGCAGGGTGGCAGCTAAGGCTTATTATGTAAGCAGGCACCAGGCAGACCATATCCCTCAACCCTGGCCTCAACCCAGATGCCCATGGCTCCAAGACTTCTGTTGAGTTCTAATGTCCCCAGTCCTTTCTAGGTGGCAAGATGGACTTAGACAACATTCAACCTGGCAGGAACTGTTGACTGGCTACATACCAGCCTCTCCCTTCCCTTCTTCTTTGCTAGCAGGGGCCTGGTTTTGCTTGACGGTGTCTTCTGGGCAGGAAAAGTGAGCCCCAGCATTAGAGGACCATTGCTCAAATGCAGCCAGGGGACTTCCAGTTCCAATCCTCTTTTCCGAGGCCTGGGAAATAAATGCTCCTGTGACCCAATTCTGAATACAAAGTCATGACTGGGAGTCTGCTGGCTTATCTGCAGCTTTTCCTTCTGCTGTCAGCAGAGAGCAGCTGGGGAAATGAGCGTCGCCTCCTGATGGAAGAGAATGAATGCATTTTTAAGATTTATTTTCTCTTCTCTCCCTCTCTCTCTCTCTCTCTCTCTCTCTCTCTCTCTCTCTCTCTCTCTCTCTCTTTGAGACAGGGTTTCTCTGTAGCCTTGATTGTCCTGGAACTTGCTCTGTAGACCAGGCTGGCCTCAAACTCAGAGAGATCCTCCTGCCTCTGCCTTCTGAGTTTTAGAATTAAAGTTGTGTGCCACCACTGCCCAGTTATACACTCTCTTTGATGTAGGAGTGTTTCTATCTGCTGTTTCATTGGTTAATTAATAAAGAAACTGCTTGGCCTGATAGGTTAGAACATAAGTGGGTGGAGTAGACAGAACAGGAAGCTGGGAGTGAGGCAGATGCCTCGGGCAATTGCCCTGCCTCTCCTCTCTGGGACAGTCGCCATGAAGCCAGCCACCAGGTCAGACATGCTGAATCTTTCCTGGTAAGACACCACTTCGTGGTGCTACTCAGATTATTAGAAATGGGTTAATCAAGATGTGAGAATTAGACAATAAGAGGCTGGAACTAATGGGCCAAGCAGTGTTTAAATGAATACAGTTTGTGTGTTGTTATTTCCGGGCATAAGCTAGCCATGCGGGAGCCAGGCAGGACGAAAAGCAGGCCTGCCCTCAGCTCCTCACTACATCTCTTCTTGACTTTTTGGGTTGTAAATATTGAGGCCTTAACTGCCATCTTATTAGCATAAGGTGACATATTTGAGTGTTGATAGAATATGCCAGAGATTGCCAAAGGATGAATATTAACCCTTCATGGAAATTTGTAGACGAGTTGATCAACCATGTCGGCAGACTTCCTGGCACAAGAGATTGGGAGTCTGTGTTACTTATGTGCCTTTACAGTTACTCTATGCGACAGTTTTAAAACTTACAGTTTCTCCAAGATTGAAACATTCTATCCTGCAGGGAAGTGTCTTAAACAGGAAGGCAGACAGCTCCAAACAGTTGCTAGATAAGGAACAGACACTTTCTTCAGTGATATAGCCACAGGTAAGGCTCCTGTAAGCAAGCCTAACTAAATTAATTAGTTTACCAAACACATAAATATCAACAAAGAGGAGGGGCACTAACATATAAATGAATTAAAAACAGTAGCAGGCAAGATTTGGCCTTAGACTGTATTTGTCATTAACAACACCCACCCTATCCCGCCGCTGTCAATCAAAGCTCCACAGCCTACTTCCTCCCAAATCCAAGTCCTTCTGTGAGTTTGTCCTTGCTCCTCTTCTCTCGCCATCCCTCCTGGAAGAGAACAGCAGCGGCACAGCTGGCATTCAGTTGTCATTCATCATGCAGTTTCAATTAGTTCATAAGGAAGCTGCAAAGCTCACCCCTCCACTGGGCAATGAACCTGAGGACTGGCCAGAAAGCCGTCCAAAAGCTCAAGCTTCCTCCCAGGGAGCCCAGATATCAAAGCCATAAAGATTCTTCCCCCGGCAAATTGTTACCCCCACTTGACACTCTATTTAATGGAAAGCCTTTCTCAGAAATAAGTATATTAAAATAAGCTTTGCATTTTTTTACATTAACTGAAATTTGATGCAAATTGATAATAAATTACCTTCCCCCCTACTCATTCATTTGGGACTCACATAAACTAGTTTACAGTTATGTGTTATTACATTTCACATTAATATAGCCATAGGAAGCTAGGCTTTACAGAAATTTGCTTCGCAGCAAACCATCAGAAATGGAAGAGGTAAAAGTAGGCTTTGGTGGGACAGCCAACTTTCCTAATGTGCCAACCACTGAGGGCTGGGAAAAGTTAGGACACTGCTTGAGGCCCAACTAATCCATCAAGAGACCACTGTGTATCTTCTGCTCTGACACAGTCTTCCTACGTCGACGTCTTATAACCCACCTTTCTCCTGCCACTTTTTCCTTCCTCTTTCTTCTCCATACACAAGTGCTTTGGGTTCCATAACAATACCTCTAGGTAGCAAAAATCAGAGAATAAAGGCCTAAGATATGTGTGTGTGTGTGTGTGTCTGTGTCTGTGTGTCTGTGTGTGTGTATACATATATGTGTGTGTGTGTGTGTGTGTGTGTGTGTGTGTGTATGTGTGTGAGCTGATGGACAGATGGACAGTCTTCAAGGCACAATGCCTACCTAAGTCTGCCTTGCATCTCAAAGACAAAGTTTCACGGCACTTCTGATTCAATATGGTGGCCTGGACACACACAGGAGTTGTACTTCCTCTGGAAACATCACGAACCAACAACCAGGAAATTTTCATCGAGACAAATTCACAGAGGTAGAAGATCGCTTTAGCTTTAGAATACAGAAAGCACATGGCCAAGCAGGAACAAACTGGGCAGATGAGAAAGGAAGCACTAAACAGGCAGTGGAGAAGGCAGAGTCTGGAACCTCACACACATTCTAGAACTTCCAGAGGTCCAGGCATGGGGAGACAGTAGGTCCTTCAAGAAGTAGTGGCCCAGCTGGGAGATGGTCGTGCACGCTTTTAATCCCAGCACTTGGGATGCAGAGGCAGGTGGAGCTCGGGGAGTTCTCTGTGAGATCTGGTCTATGTAGAGAGTTCCAGGGCTACATAGGGAGACTCTGTCTCAAAAACAAAGCAAACAAACAGAAAACAAACAAAAAGAGGTCCTTGTGGGGCTCAGTCTTAAAAAAACATATTTGGAAGTCTGTTTAGAAGGTGTGCTGGTTAGTTTTCGGTAACTTGACACAAGTTAGGGTCGTATGGGAAGAGGGGTCTTCAGTGGAGAGAATGCCTCCATCAGATCACCTGTAGGCAAGTCTGTGGGGCATTTTCTCAATTAATGATTGATGTGGGAAGGTCCAGCCCACAGTGGGTCATCCTTGGGCAAATGGTCCCTGGGCTGTATAAGAAAGCAGGTTGAACAAGCCATAGGAAGCAAGCCAGGAAGCAGCATTCCTCCATGGGCTCTGCATCAGCTCCTGCCTCCAGGCTTGAATTCCTGCCCTGACTTTCCTCAAAGATGGATTGTGACCTAGAAGCTGTCAGGTGAAATAAACCCTTTTCTCCCCCAAGTCGCGTTGGCTGTGGTGTTTATCACAGTAATAGAAGCAAACTCAGAAAGAAGGACACTCCAGGAGCCCCATTCAGCTTCACACAAGTAGGCTGCTCTCTGGCCCATAGATGCGCAGTCCCCAGAAAGCACACAGATGCACATCTGTAGACGGCTTGTGGTACAGTGTGAGGAGTGGGTACCATATGAAAGAGGAAGTCAGTACGGTGAGCATTCTGAAGTTCACAAACAGCTTCCCTTCTTCTCTGGGCTGGTGAGAAAGACTTAATGGCAGGCAAATGAGGACATGCTGGCTTATATTCACACCCCAGGTAAGAAAGCGAAGTATCCTATTCTGAGGATTTTGGCGCACTGAAGAAGAAAGGTCTGAAAATATCGAGACCCACTTTTACACATGAATCCATAGATAAGGGTCAGGAAACAACTGCAGGAAGTCTCTAGCTTAAAATCAAAGGAGAACGCTGATGGCGTAACCCAGTGGTTGCGCTTATGCCTGTCATGTGAATGGCCCCAGATTTCATCCCCAACAGAGAGAGAGAGAAAGGGAGAGACAGATAGACCAAAGCCATCCAGCAAGATGGGTCATGTTGACAGAGACAAATAGTAGAAAAGGAAAAGAAATCTGAAAGAAGAGCCTACTGCTAATCTGTCACAGGAACTAGATGGTGACAATATTGAACCGTTTCGTTGTCCATTCTATGCGTCCCCATTCTGAGCCCTTTACATACATCAGTTTGTTGAATCTTCTCACTTACCTTAGAAGATGGGTATAATTATTATTCCCATTTTAAAGCTGAGAAAAGTGAGTCCTACCAATATTAAAATCACTTTCTAAGTCTATGCCGTTACAGTAGTTTCTGTCTAAGCCTTTATTCATTTGATTAGTGGGTTGGTTCTAAACCGAAGCACTCTGTCTTCGGAGACTATACTTAATCAAATAAGCATGGTGCTGTTTACGAGGAACGTTTAGGAGCTGAGAATGTAGCCCAGCAGTAAATTGTTTTTCTAGCATTCTTGAGGTCCCAAGTTCAATCCTCAGCACTGCAATATAAATACATTAACAATTTTAAAATAATAAGGGAACATTTGAAAAAGAGTCTTACAGAGGAAATAAGAAAGTTAAAAGGGCTGATAATACACACACATACAAGGCTCAGTATGATGTTGGCATAGATACATGTTACTCTGTGTTTCTGAAAAGCAGAGCAAAAAAGATCAAGAAATGACAGTTAAAATGGAAATGATTTTTTTTTTAATGAGCAGATCTGAGGCAGTGGTGGCGCACACCTTTAATCCCAGCACTCAGGAGGGAGGCAGAGACAGTCAGATTTCTGTGAGTTCAAGGTTAGCCTGATCTACAGAGCAAGTTCCAGGACAGGTTCCGAAGCTACAGAGAAACCTTGACTCAAAAAACATATATATGTTTATATATATGTGTGTGAAGAGAGAGAGAGAGAGAGAGAGAGAGAGAGAGAGAGAGAGAGAGAGAGAGAGAGCGAGCACAGATCTGTCCAGGAGGCCCATCATCTTTCCAGGAAAATAAAAGAAGAAAAAGAAAATTTAGAGAGAGAGAGAGAGAGAGAGAGAGAGAGAGAGAGAGAATTGAGTGACAGCTTCAAAGAAAAGAATTAAAGCAAAAAATTTTTGAACTGAAAAATAGGAATTTCCAGATTGCAAGGGGCTTCCTGGGTATTCAGTTTTATAGAAATGGAGTTACATTAAGTTGGTGCTAACTTGTTACAGCAGCAACAGGAAATGAATATGGTGTCCCACTGGCCAAATCAATTTACATGGCTTAGATTCAAGAAACAGAATGGTCCAGTGTTGTGATACACACCTGTCATCTCAGCATTCAGAAGGCAGAGGCCAGAGTTTGAGGTCAGCTTGGGCTAAACAGCAAGTTCCAAATCAGTCTGGGGCCACCTAATGAGATTGTCTCAGCCAACAAGGGAGGGGAGGAGTGGCAGTCACATTGCAGAGGGATGCGCATTAAGAGCCGGCATTATAGTAGCTATCTTTGCAAAATGTCCACAACAGGGAGCAAGGGAAAAAATATAACAGTGTAGCACATGGCTCAGCATGAATGTCGTTTGGTTAGTTACAGTGCAGTCAAGCCACCCTAGCCAGAGATTTTGTATTCACAGACTTCAAATCAAGCCCAGATGGAAAATGCTGGAGAGGGGATACATTTCTACTGACCATGTACAGACTTCCTTCCTAACACCAGGCCTGAAAACAATGTATGATGATAACTGTTTACATATTGGGTCTGAGCTGCTGAGTTGTTTGTTTGTTTGTTTGTTTTGTTCTATTTTGGTTTTGGTTTTTTTGCCAACTTGGCACAGGCTGGGGTAATCTGTGAAGAAGGAAACTCATTCAAGAAAATGCCTCCCTAAGACTGGCCTGTAGGCAAGCAAGCCTGTGGGGCATTGTTTGATTAATGATTGACGGGCGAGCGCCCAGGCCACGTGGATAGTCCCACCCTTTAGGGCAGATTTCCTAGGGTGTATAAAAAAGCAAACTGAGCAAGCCAAGGAAATCAAGCCACTACTTAGCACCCCTCCATGGCCTCTGCTTCAGTTCCTGCCTTGAGTTCCTGCCCTGACTTTCCTCCATGACGGACTGGAAACTATACGATTTGAATACTTTCCTTCCCGAGTTGCTTTTGGTCACACTGTTTATCACAGCCATAGGAAGAAATCTAAGAAATTTTCTGTTGTACTAGGGATTATAAGTGAGTCAGAGATTATTTAAAGTCTATGAGGTGATGCTGGTGTGTGATGGGCAAATAATATGCCTTTTCACATAAGGAACTTAATCATCCAAGGACTTTGGAACCTCTATACCAGGAGACTGAGAGATGATTGAAATATGAAGATCAAATATTGATCTAATCAGAGCTATCATAGGGTAATTTGGGAACAAATGAGCCAGAGAAGAACTAGTAGACCGAGGGTGAGCTCCCGTTGCAACACAGGACGTCTTCAGGAGCTAACAGATCACACCTCAGACCAGAGAACTGTAAAGCCCAGAGACAAATTCAAATAGATTTAGCCAAGCCAGATGAAAGGGGAAGGTGACCAAGTTTGCCAGAGAATATGTTGTTTAAAACCTTCTAGAGCCGGGCGGTGGTGGCGCATGCCTTTGATCCCAGCACTCAGGGAGGCAGAGACAGGCGGATCTCTGTGAGTTCGAGGCCAGCATGGTCTACATAGTGTTCCAGGGCAGTCAGAACTGTTACACGGAGAAACTCTGTCTCAGAAAAACAGTTAATAATAATAAATAAAAATAAAACCTTCTAGAACAATCATACCATTAAATTATATGCAGGTATATGGTATGACAAAGACCAAAGCTTGTATTTTTGAAAGGAAATGTGCTGCCTCTGCTCTTGATGTTGTTGGGATGCATCCCCTCCCTTTAGAACTGACTCTCTTCTAGAATGATACAAGCTCTCATTATCATTTTCCCCTCACTAATTAACACAAGCAAATAAATTTCAAAGGCAACATTTTCTACAAAAGTACATAGCTAAAACTCAACTTACAAATGCAGTGAAGACTTTAGGCTCCATGGCCTAGAGGCTAAAGAAGGGCCATGGCCACCATAATGTTAACAGGCGCTTTCCCAAGAGTTATAAAGGTAATTTCCACCCAGCCATTTCCACCCATGTGAGAGGCTTACCCTCTATTTTAGTACATGTTGTATTAATGTCAATCAATATATGTTTGAGGGCTTTATACATTACGGATAATAATGTCGGTGCTTGGCAAATTTCCTCTTGGGGGAGCTACACACGGGTTCTGCAAAAGAAAGCCAAGCAGCCAAGACCAGCAAAGTCACGCTCTCCTCGGGTTCCACACCTGTTCATGCTTTCAGCTATGCAAATGAAGCCAGGGCCTGAGGACTGTAAGCCTGCAAACAGGAAATGCCCGAGAGGATAGAGGCCAGCTGGGTGGACAAGGTCTTTGCTTCTGAACTATGGGGCCATGTGAAGGAAAGACAGCCATGCAGATGGGCTGGGGGGTACCTTGACCAAATCACTTTGTGTATCAGTGATTGCTTTGTAAACTGGGGTGCACTGATCACCTGGATGTTGAATTGCTGTGAGGATTAGGAAGTCTGTGCAGATGCTCTGTGACAGAAGACTGAGTCACATCCGGATAAATCTATTGTGAGGAGAAAATGTCAGAAGGGGGAAGTGCGTTTTAGCATGCCTCCCTGGGCCCCAGCCGAGCCGCTCTGCACAGCGCGCCAGCCTGTCTTCAGCTTCCCCCAGCATACCCTTATGCAACCTCCTGTATACGAGTGTGCAAATCAAACTCAGACTGGTAATAAATCATAGAGAAATTTATTTGAAAATAATTCTTTGGTATACATATAATCTGTTTATTAAAGACAAAGGGAAATTTGCATACTAATGATATGATGTGCTTGTCTATTTTTGCATAAAGAATTAAATCTTGGCTGAATATGTGATCGTGCGGGACGTAAAACATCTTCAACATTTTCCAGACTTGATCAATATTTTGATTTTATAATCTTCAGTGCCGAGAATGTTGCTTTGCATAAATACGTAGCAGAAAATGGCAGAAGGATGTTCAGGACCATTTCAGAAATTCTTCGAAATTCTGTCCTAATCCTGAGCCAAATTCATCAAATGGTTTTTTTGTGTTTGTGAAGATCAAGACAGGAATTCAAACAGCAATTTTTGTTAACTTATTAGTATTTATTTATTTATTATTTATTTTGAGTCAGGTAGTCCAAGTTGGCCTGGAACTTACTGTGTAAACCAGGCTGGCCTCAAATGTACAGCTATCTGCCTGCCTCTGCCTCCCGAGTCCTGGGATTATTAAAGGCATGCACTGTCATGCCAGATTTCAACCAGCAATTTAAAAATACCAAGCATTCGAACACAGGACCATCTAAAACCATGCCAAGTTGATACTTAAACGGTGATAAGAAGATGTTAGAAGTCTTTATTCTCTGTAATTATATCACATTTCCATTATAACAGAATGGACAGTAGAAACACAACGGTCTCGAATCTGAGCCAACGGATTTCAGGCAACACTGGTGTTACATGGCATTATGGCATGCACAGACTGTATAGCTTACGTGTTCAGACACAAGGCCACAGGGAAGTCCCAGGATTCGACACAGACGAGCACGGCCAGAAACATCTCAGATGTGTTTGACGTTGAATTAAGTCGGGGGTTCGTTTTGTATTCGAAAACTTTTACTCTTGCCAAATTTGTCAAGACTCCCACATTCGGGACCATGACCCCACATTCGGCTCTACAGTTTACGCAGCTGGGCTGTAGAGTGTCAGCTGTCTCCCCTCGTGATCACAACCCTGACTGGGAGCTTCCATCCTTCCTGCTAGCCACCAGCGACAGAGCTAACTGGACGGCATACCATCAGCTGGAGAAACCAATCCAAATTTAAAGTGGGAAATAGTTTCTACTGAGTGCACCACTAATTGCATAGTGGTATGGAGATACCATAGCTTGGGCTCATGAGTCAGAGACCCTCTGTATTTAATATATGGGATTTTTATATATATGTATATGTGTGTGTGTGTGTGTGTGTGTGTGTGATTTTACTCCCATTGGTCAGTTAAATAATTGAAACAGATTATTTCCTTCCCCTTGAATACACACTCTCTGTCATACAACATTGTTGTCCATTATACTTCCTCTAACCTTGACTTTGAGCTTAATCACATGATTTCAAGGATAGAATGTAGCTAGAAGTAAGTGGGTCTATCAGCTCTAAGCTTAGACCCAAAGAGGCCACATTTGTCTGCTGCTACCCTCAAAAGACAATGCTCTCAGCTTTCCTGCTGGTCCAGGAAAGATGAGAGATGTTAGGGGCAAGTTGTAGTTAGCCAAACCCGGCAAAGCCTTGATAGATACAAGAACTATCCCCGTCAATGGGGAGAGAAGCAATTGATTATGACTATGCCACTGCAATCTAGCTGTATTTTATCTGGCCATAGCTAACTAAGCAGCAAGGTAAGGATGCCAGCAAGGTATAAAAGGGAAAGAAGCTAGACCTGTGGACAGGCACCATTCAGACAGTACCTAGAACGGTGAGATATTAGATAAAGATGCCCGTGTGCTCAGGAGTTCAGGGTATCTTAGCATTCCTGGCCAAGGGAATTCTCACTCCCTATACATTATGCTCTTTAGAATGTTTAAAATTTGCTGGGTGATGGTGGCACACGCCTTTAATCCCAGCACCCAGGAGGCAGAGGCAGGCGGATCTCTGTGAGTTCGAGGCCAGGCTGGTCTACATAGCAAGTTCCAGGACTGGTTGCATAGCTAATTGGAAACCCTGTCTCAAAAAACAAAGATAGATAGATAGATAGATAGATAGATAGATAGATAGATAGATAGATAGATAGACAGACAGATAAATAGACAGACAGACAGACAGACAGACAGAATGTTCACATTTTAGGATTTCCTTTTTGGATGGCCTCACTCTCCATAGAAAGGTCTGTGCCCACAAAGGGTTGGAGAGAAAGAAGACTAGAAAGCTCCATGGGATCCAGGCATCACCATGGAAGAAAAATGAAAATATTTCTAGGCCAAAGACAGAAGCCCAGGGAATAAAACCAGAGAACACAGGTGGTTTTTCGTGTTTAGAAAGGTCTTCTCTCGCCAACTGGGGTTCTCAGCACTGCGTTAGGCTTGAATATATAATTCTTATGCGCAATGACAGTTGACTTGGGTTTGGATTGAATAATTTGAAGCTGTCCATAAGATCTGAGCTCCATCTTATACTTCTGTGCATCTCCTGTGTCTAGCGCAGCGCCTGGCCCGTGTTCCATGGGTGGATGGATGGGTGGGAGGATGGATGGATGGATGGATGGATGGATGGATGGATGGATGGATGGATGGATGGATGGGAGGATGGATGGATGGATGGATGGATGGATGGATGGGAGGATGGATGGATGGATGGATGGATGGATGCACAGAAAGGTACGTAGACTGACTATAAGTATGTAAATATTAAATTCTCAGAATTTGTGACCGTATAATCCTGTAACAAAAAGGGATTTTTTTTTTCTTGGAGATGATCTCATGGAGCAAAGACTTCATCTAGAGTCCTTCCATTGTTGTCTGTGTTGGAATTGTTCAAACGCCTGCAGCATCGCTGCTATTGCTTCAGGGTTTCAGAGCGTCCTCGACGCACCAGCAGGTAACAGAATGCATTTAGAAACAAGTTCTCTGACACCTAGGACCTCGCTGCGGAATGGAATTTTAATACAGGTTGGAAACTGCGACAGTATTCATACCTTTGACTATATGCCATTCCTCAGTCTCCTTAACTTATAGTTTTATGGTGGTGCGGGCACAGGGCAACCAAAAGCCAGATGAGCCAGATGGCTTCAGAGAACAGCTTCTCTGTCCCACAATGCCAGAGTGCAGCGGAGCCTCCGGCAGCTAACTCTGAGACTGAAACGACTGGTGTCTAAGGAGACAGCCCCTAGCCTGGACGGGGGGGGGGGGGTGGCGGGGGGGAGGGACAGCCGATAAAGACCACCTGTGGTATGGCGGATGGGGAGCAAAGCCGGCCGGCCTACCTAAGCGCCCGCTGCCCTGCACTAGCTTTCGGACCTTGTCGCACCTCAGCCATGGCCCACGACTTCTCTGACTGCCACCTGACCCCTGCCTCCAGGATCTGAAGAGTTTCACCTGCTCCCGGAGGCTCCACCTGCCCTCACTCTCCAGGAAGAGAGCTTTCTGGCCCCAGCACCTCAGCGACAGCAACTGCAGCAGCGGAGACAAGCGGAATGCTCAGGAGCTGCCAATGGCTGCGTAGCTAATGCGGCTAGGAAGAGTACCTGCAAATGCCGAGTCACTTATTTCTCTTCATTGGTTTCAATTTGCTGTGCAGTCAGTTCCTGGGCTCCCATTGGCTCGAGCGCTCTGAACCCTTTTTTTCGAGGCATTTGCTGACAGGAGCTTGGAGTTCCTGGGGGCAGGCCAGCCCTTCATCACGGGGCGCAACCCAAAGCCCCACAGACGCAGCTGGAGCATGTGGGCCGGCGCCGAGCAAATGGGAAAACGTTTTGAAGCCACACGCTTCGCCTGAATTAAATATTTACTCATTTCATGCTTCTCCCTCTGTCCACGGAGAATCCAGCTCAAACTAAATAACAAAGGAGGTCAGGCTTGTGTTCTGCACAAAAATACTTACCCTGCAATTATAGGAATATTGGGCCTTACAATTAATGCCAGGCCTGTGGAACTTGGACAAGGTCCAAAGAACAGCAACAGAAATGATGAAGGGGCAGAAAGATAAAGCTAGCAGGAAAACTAGAGAGGTAGGGCTTGTTTTGAATGGAAAAGACCTTGGGGGTGACCTAATTACAATCTTCAACACATTCTAATGCTGGAATACGGCAACATGGGGGGTCTCCAGTTCCACTAAGGACAGGCTTACAGCCTACCACCAGGCCACCTCTTATGTTCCAATTTCTTTTTTGATCCTAGGAATGGAACCCCTGTCCCTGGCACATGCTGGGGCAAATACTCTACCCAGTCCTGTCTTAGCTTTATTTTTTATTTTACTTCCCTATTTTAAAAAATCGTATTAGCAGCCAGGCAGTGATGGCACAGGCCTTTAATCCCAGCACTCGGGAGGCAGAGGCAGGAGGATCTCTGAGTTCAAGGTTAGCCTGGTCTACAGAGTGAGTTCCAGGACAGTCAGGGCTACAAAGAGAAACCCTGTCTCCCAAAACCAAAACCAAACCAAAATAAAACAAAACCCATTAGTAACGACACCGTGGTTGTATTCCCTTGTGTGTGTGTTCGTATATTTACTCATTTCACGCCGCTCCCTCTGTCCACGGAGAATCCAGCTCAAACTAAATAACAAAGGAGGTCAGGCTCATTTTCTTGCCTTAACTTGTATGTGCATATATATGTATTGATATATAGAGAAAATGCTACTCACTCATGTTGTCTTCACTATGCAACATGCACAAAAATGGAAAACATCTGAGGATGAGAGAAATAGAACTTAAAATTACCGTATGGAAACCCGGGGTGTGGCTTCCTTGATAGAGTACTTGTTTGGTATACAGGAGACCCTAGGTTTGATCCCTAGTACCACATAATCCAGATGTGGTGGCACCTGCAGTTCCGTTGCTGGGGAGGTGGAGGAAGGTGGTGCCCTGGCGCTTGCTGAACTGCTGGGCTAACCAATCACCAAACTTTAGGCTTCCTGAGAGATGTTGTCTCAAAAAATATGGTGGAGGGACCAGCAAGATGGTTCAGTGCTCACTGTGGGAGGAGTGAAGTCCCTGGTCTTCCACGTGCCAGCTGTGGCATGCACATACACACAGAGAGAAAGTAAATAGTAAATTAACTGAAAGATAAAGTGGAGAGGAATCAAGGAAGACACTTGATGTGTTTGATGATTTCTGGCCTCCACATGTATGTATACACACACACACACACACACACACACACGTGCGCGCGCGCGCACACACACACACACACACACACACACACACGCACGCACACACACTCGCGCACGCACACACACGCACACGCACACACACACACTGTTCTTCCTTCTCACCATTCTTTACTTTGGAGACTGGGAATCTCACAAAGGTCAGTGATATGTCCCCAGAGGCCAGGGCAGTGATTATTTTAAACACAATTCTCCTTAGAAATAGAAACTGAGCTGGACAGGCCAGGCCAGTCATGGAAGACCAGAGTGCCGAGTAAGATGTGGCTTCAAGGAGCATTCCCTCAAAGCCAGAGTTTGGCAAAGCCGGCAAGGAGAGTTCATAGCAAGCCAGCAGGCTTCTTTCCGAAGCCAGTGCCTGGTGATTGGACTCAGGGCCAGGAGAAAAGGGGTGATGGGCACTAGAAGATGTCTGGGGCTCTCTGAGCAGGCTAAGGCAGCTCCAGTAGCCTGAGGGCAATCCAAAAAACAAACAAATAAAGCCATGCTGTACTGGCTGGGAAAACTGCAGTGCCAGGGAGAGGCCAAAAATGCTGCTGCTGCTGCTGCTGCATCTGAAGATGCTGCTATGACCCTGGCGCTGTGCATGATGGAACCCAGTTCTCTGCACACCTCCATTTATGTGTGCTGCCTGACCACCGAACCTGTCAACCTGGAGTCTCAGGTCTCTGCTTCGATGGGAGAGGGAGAGCTTTAGAAACTGCCTTGTGGCCGGGCGGTGGTGGCGCACGCCTTTAATCCCAGCACTCGGGAGGCAGAGGCAGGCGGATCTCTGTGAGTTCGAGGCCAGCCTGGTCTACAAGAGCTAGTTCCAGGACAGGCTCCAAAACCACAGAGAAACTCTGTCTCGAAAAAACCAAAAAAAAAAAGAAAAAAAAACGAAACTGCCTTGTGGTGGGTGGATGAGGTGGCCAGATTCCCTGCCCAGGCCTGAATTCCACAGTGAGGCAGAGCTGTTTCTAACCTGCATGGAAGGCAGCTCTCTGGCGACACCGGCAAAGACAAAGTAGCAGCCCAGAGGTGGCAACCAGCAGACTGGACCAGAGCCTGAACTTTCGGAAGGCATTTCTCTAGGTCTGGCTCAACATGAGGGCCTGGCAGACCTGGAAATGTGGGCCTAGGACCGAACGCCTATTTGCCAGCTCGTGTTGCAGCTGGGTGACTCGGGCAGCGTCTGACTTCTCTTTACTGGAGCATTTCTGCATTTATTCAAAGGAGAAGGGCTGCACCCACTTCCCGCCTGATGCCCAAGTCAAGATTGCACCGCTGTAAACCTGAGGATCCCTCACACGAATGCCTGTTACAGCTGTGATGTGTGGCTCAGTTGGTGTCAGCCATGCCACAGCCCAGAGACTTCTTAGATGGTCATGGCTGGGCTCTGGGGTGCCCCAAGCTTGCCCCCACAGCCATCTTTGCTGAAACTGATGCTGTGATGACCTCCTGTACAGGCTTACCATTCCCTGGTCCCCACCCCGCCTCAGCTACCCCATCACTACCAGCCCCGTCAGGCTCTCGGCTTGCTTTAATGAAGAACCCTCTTTCACTCGTCTGCAATGCCGTGGAGTTAACAGTGCGTGGAGATGGCTTCCAAGGCCACTGGATTTCTGAGTCACCAGACAATGATCAAATTTCTATTTTCCTGCGCCATCCGCCTTTTTAGACGGTGTTTGTGTTTCATGTTAAATATAATTCTCTTTGGCTTCCCCAGCTGCCTGCTCTGTCCTCCAGCAGCTCGCCCAGGCGCTGCCTCTCCATGTGGCCTCTGGGGTCGATTCATTTTTCTCCCAATGCCTTAATGAGTGATGATTTCTGGAGACAATCAGATCGGCTGTGCAGGGGCCTCAGCTCCATCATTACGACAGCCAGATACATCACAGGCACCATTTTTCAAACCCATGTTTTTCATCACGCAGATATGACTTGATTAAACCTTTGTGATATTACATTGGGATATTTGAAAATAGCCTTTGGTGACCAGCATGCACATCTTGTTTCTGATAAATCTATTACTGTGAGGTGAGGTACTTTTACATACAGGGTATAAGAGCAGACTTAGAAGCTGCTGCATGGCCCAAGTCCACTTCTAAATTTTTGCCGTTCAACTCTGCAGGACTTGGATTAACTTCTTCACCCTCTCTGTGCCTCTGTTTCCTAGGACTACATAATATTAATAATAAGCTACCTACTTCAGGGGCTGGAGAGAGGGCTCAATAGTTAAGAACACTGACTGCATTTGCACCCATAACTCCAGGTCCAGGAGACCCAATGTCCTCTTCTGGCCTCCAAAGGCACTGCATGCATGTGGTACCTATTTAAATCACACAAACAAGCATTCATACACAGAAAATAAAAATAAATAATAAAAATTGAAAAGCTATCTACTTCATAAGGTCTTCGCCAGGGCTAATGAAGTTAACATGTGTGAGATGCTTGGTACATTGTAAGTTATGCATATACTTAATATATATTATAACAAAAGAGCAATTGTAATATACACTACGATTATACTTTTTCCTTTTTTAATTTTATTGATTTTTATTAAGCTCTACATTTTTCTCTGCACCCCTCCCTGCCTCCCCCTTCCCCTTCAACACTCTCCCAATGTCCCCATTCTCTGAATTTACTCAGGAGATCGTGTCTTTTTCTACTTCCCATGTAGATTAGATCTATGTAAGTCTCTCTTAGTGTCCTCATTGTTGTCTAGGTTCTCTGGGATTGTGATTTGTAGGCTGGTTTTCTTTGCTTTATGTTTAAAACCACCTATGAGTGAGTATATGTGATAATTGTCTTTCTGGGTCTGGGTTACCTCACTCAAAATAATGTTTTCTAGCCTCATTCATTTGCCTGCAAAACTCAAGATGTCATTTTTTTCTGCTGTGTAGTACTCCATTGTGTAAATGTACCACATTTTCCGTATCCATTCTTCGGTCGAGGGGCATTTATGTTGTTTCCAGGTTCTGGCTATGACAAACAATGCTGCTATGAACATAGTTGAGCACATGTCCTTGTGGCATGATTGAGCATCCTTTGGATATATACCCAAAAGTAGTATTACTGGGTCTTGAGGAAGATTGTTTCCTAATTTTCTGAGAAATCGCCACACTGACATCCAAAGGGGCTGTACCAGCTTTCATTCTTAACAGCAATGCAGAAGTGTCCCCTTTTCTCCACAACCTCTCCAGCATAAGTTGTCATCAGTGTTTTTGATCTTGGCCATTCTTACAGGTGTAAGATGGAATCTCAGAGTTGTTTTGATTTGCATTTCTCTGATGACTAAAGATGTTGAACATTTCCTTAAGCGTCTTTCAGCCATTTTAGATTCCTCTGTTGAGAGTTCTCTGTTTAGGTCTGTACTCCATTTTTTATTGGATTATTTGTTCTTTTGATGACCAATTTCTTGCGTTCTTTGAATATTTTGGAGATCAGACCTCTGTCTGAGGTGGGGTTAGTGAAGATCTTTTCCCATTCTGTAGGCTGTCGTTTTGTCTTGTTGACTGTGTCCTTTGCTTTACAGAAGATTTTTAGTTTCAAGAGGTCCCATTTATTAATTGTTTCTCTCAGTGTCTGTGCTACTGGGGCTATATTTAGGAAGGGGTCTCCTGTGCCAATGCGTTCAAGTGTACTTCCCACTTTCTCTTCTATGAAGTTCAGTATGGCTGGCTCTGTGTTGAGGTCTTGGATCCATTTGGACTTGAGTTTTGTTCATGGTGATAGATATGGATCTATTTTCATTCTTCTAAATGTCAATAATCAGTTATGCTAGCATCATTTGCTAAATATGCTTTCTTTTTCCCATTTGATTTTTTTGCTTCTTTGTCAAAAATCAGGTGTTCGAAGGTGTGCTGATTAATATTTGATTCAGTTCCATTGATCCTCTTGTGTGTTTTTATGCCAATATGAGGCTGTTTTCAGTACTGTAGCTCTGTAGCAGAGTTTGAAGTCAAGGATTGTGATACCTTCAGAAGTTCTTTTATTGTACAGGATTGTTTTTGGCTATCCTGGATTGTTTGTTTGTTTGCTTTTCCATATGAAGTTGAGTGCCATTCTTTCGAGGTCTGTGAAGAATTTTGCTGGGACTTTGATGGGCATACATTGAATCTGTAGATTGCTTTTGCAAAGATCGCCATTTTTACAATCTTAATTCTGCCTACCCAAGAGCATGGAAGATCTTTCCACTTTCTGGTGTCTTCATCAATTTCTTTCTTCAAAGATTTAAAGTTCTTATCATACAAGTCTTCTACTTGTTTGGTTAGAGTTACTCCAAGATATTTTATGCTATTTGTGGCTGTTGTGAAGGGTGATGTTTCTCTGATTTCTTTCTTAGCCCATTTATCATCTGCATACAGGAAGGCTACTGATTTTTTTCTTTTTTTCCCTCATTTTTTTATTAAAAATTTCCATCTCCTCCCCTCCTCCTCCCCCTTCCCTCCCCTCTCTTCCACCCATACCCCCACTCCACCCCTCTCCAAGACAAAGAGCCATCAGGGTTCCCTTCACTATGTTAAGTCCAAGGTCCTCCCAGCTCCCCCTAAGTCCAGGAAGGTGAGCAACCAAACTGACAAGGCTCACAATGAGCCCGTCCATGCTGTAGAGTTCATGCTCATTGCCGTTGTCCTTGGTTTCTCAGTCCTCCTCCTCCGTCAGCCACATTCAGAGAGTCCGGTTTGGTCCCCTGTTCCATCAGTCCCATTCCAACTGGACTTGGTGGTCTCCCGTTAGATCTGTCTCACCGTCTCAATGGGTAAACCCACTCCTAACGGTCCTGACTTCCTTGCTCATGATCACACTCCTTTTGCTCCTCATCAGGACTTTGGGAGCTCAGTCCGGTGCTCCTATGTGGGGCTCTGTCATTTTCTCCATCCAATGCCAGGTGAAGGTTCTACGGTGATATGCAAGATATTCATGAGTATGGCAATAGGATCTGGACATTTCTGGCACCCTCTCCTCAGCTGCCCAAGGACCTAGCTGGGGGCATCTTCCTGGACACCTGGGAACCCCTCTAGAGTCAAGTCTCTGCCAACCCTAGAATGGCTCCCTTAACTAAGATATATAATTCCTTGTTCCCATATCCACCCTTCCTATATCCCAACCATCCTATTCCCCCAAGCTCTTCCCATCCTCCACTTCACACTTTTCTCTCCCCATTCCCCCATCCCCCCATCTTACCCCACCCCCATGTTCCCATTTTTTGTCCAGCAATCTTGTCTACTTCCAGTATCCAGGAGGATAACTATATGTTTTTCTTTGTGTTCACCTTCTTATATAGCTTCTCTAGGATTTTTTTACGAATTATAGGCTCGATGTCCTTTATTTATGGTTAGAAACCAATTATGAGTGAGTACATCCCATGTTCATCTTTTTGGGCCTGGGTTACCTCACTCAGGATGGTGTTTTCTATTTCCCTCCATTTGCATGCAAAATTCAAGATATCATTGTTTTTTACCGCCGAGTAGTACTCTAATATGTATATATTCCACACTTTCTTCATCCATTCTTCCACTGAAGGGCATCTAGGTTGTTTCCAGGTTCTGGCTATTACAAATAATGCTGCTATAAACATAGTTGAACAAATGTTTTTGTAATATGATTGGGCATCTCTTGGGTAAATTCCCAACAGTGGGATTGTTGGGTCCTGGGGTAGGTTGATCCCAAATTTCCTGAGAAACCTCCACACTGCTTTCCAAAGTGGTTGCACAAGTTTGCATTTCCACCAGCAATGGATGAGTGTACCCCTTACTCCACATCCTCTGCAGCAAAGACTATCATTGGTGTTTTTGATTTTAGCCATTCTGACAGGTGTAAGATGGTATCTCAACGTTGTTTTGATTTGCATTTCCCTGATTGCTAAGGAGGTTGAGCATGCCCTTAAGTGTCTTTTGGCCATTCGAACTTCTTCTGTTGAGAATTCTCTGTTCAGTTCAGAGCCCCATTTTTTAAATGGGTTAATTAGTATTTTAAAGTCTAGTCTCTTGAGTTCCTTATATATTTTGGAGATCAGACCTTTGTTTGTTGTGGGGTTGGTGAAGATCTTTTCCCAGTCAGTAGGCTGCCTTTGTGTCTTATTGACAGTGTCCTTTGCTTTACAGAAGCTGCTCAGCTTCAGGAGGTCCCATTTACTCAATGTTGCCCTTAATGTCTGTGCTGCTGGGGCTATACGTAGGAAGCGGTCTCCTGTGCCCAAGATTTTTTTAATTTAATTTTGTATCTCGCTATATTACTGAAAGTCTTTATGAGTTGTAGAAGTTTCTTGGTAGAATTTTTTTGGGTCGCTTATGTAAACTATCATATCATCAGCAAATAGTGAGAATTTGACTTATTCCTTTCCAACTTGTATCCCCTTGATCTCCTTTTGTTGTCTTATTGCTCTAGCTAGGACCTCAAGAACTATATTGAATAGACATGGAGAGAGTGGACAACCTTGGCTTATTCCTGATTTCAGTGAGATTGCTGGGAGTTTCTCTCCATTTAGTTTGATGTTGCCTTGCTGTATAATGCCTTTATTATGTTTAGGTATGTTCCTTGTATCCCTGCTCTCTTCAAAGATCTTTGTCATGAAAGGATGTTGTATTTTTTCGAAAGCTTTTTTGGCATCTAATGAGATGATCATGTGGTTTTTATTTTTCAGTTTGTTTATATGGTGGATTACGTTGACAGATTTTCATATGTTGAACCATCCCTGCATCTCTGGGATGAAGTCAACTTGATCATGGTGGATGATTGTTCTGATGTGTTCTTGGATTCAATTTGCCAGTATTTTATTTAGTATTTTTGCATCAATGTTCATGGGTAAGATTAGTCTGTAATTCTCTTTCTTAGTAATGTCTTTATGTGGTTTAGGTATCAGGGTAATTGTAGCCTCATAAAAAGAGTTTGGCAAAGTTTCTTCTGTTTCTATTGTGTGGAACAATTTGCAGAGTATTAGTTCTTCTTTGAAAACCTTGTACAATTCTGAGTGGAAACCATCTGGTCCTGAGCTTTTATTGGTTGGGAGACTTTTGATGACTGTTTCTATTTCTTCAGCAGTTATAGGTATTTTTAACTTGTTTTATCTGTCTTAATTTAATTTTGGTAAATGATATTTATCCAGAAAGTTGTTCGTTTCCTTTAAGTTTTCCAATTTTGTGGAGTTCAGGTTTTTGAAATCTGACCTGATGATTCTCTGTATTTCCTCCACATCTGTTGTTATGTCCCCCTTCTTCATTTCCAATTTTGTTAATTTGGATATTCTCTCTCTGCTTTTTGGTTAGTTTGGATAAAGGTTTGTCTATTTTGTTGATTTTCTTGAAGAACCAACTCTTTGTCTCCTTGATTCTTTGTATTGTTTTCTTTGTTTATATTTTGTTGATTTCAGTTCTCAATTTGATTATTCCTGATGTCCCAGTTCTCTTGGGTGAATTTGCTTCTTTTTGTTCTAAAGTTTTCAAATGTTCTGTTAATTCACTAGTGTGGGATTTTTGTAGCTTCTTTATGTAGGCATTTAGTGCTACGAACTTTCCTCTTAACACTGCTTTCATTGTGTCCTAGAAATTTGAGTATGCTGTGTGATGATTTTCATTGAATTTTAGGAACTCTTTAATTTCTCCTTTTATTTCTTCCTTGACCCATTAATAATTCAGGTGAGCATTGTCTAATTTCCATGTGTTTGTGGGCTTTCTGTAATTAGTATTGCTGTTGAATTCTAGTTTTAAGCCACGGTGATCTGATAAGATACATGGTTAGTCCAATTTTTTTGTATGTGTTGAGGTTTGTTTTTTTTTTTACCGAGTATATGGTCAATTTTTGAGAAGGTTCCATGAGGTGCTGAGAAGATTCTTTTATGTTTGGATGGAATATTTTATAGATGTCTGTTAAGTCCATTTGAGTCATAACATCTGTTAGTTCCCTTATTTCTCTGTTCATTTTTTTGTCTGATTGATCTGTCCAGTGGTAAGAGTGGAGTGTTGAGTCTCCCACTATTAGTGTGTGGGGTTTAATGTATGATTTAAGCTTTCCAAGTGTTTCTTTTACATATGAGGGTACCCTTGTATTTGGGGCATAGGTGTTCAGTATTGAGATTTCCTCTTGATGGATTTTTCCTGTGACTAATATGAAATGTCCTTCTTTGACTCTTTTGATTGGTTTTAGTTTGAAGTCTATTTTGTCTGATATTAGGATAGCTACACCAACTTTTTTCTTAGATCCATTTGATTGTAAAATTTTTTCCCAACCCTTTACTCTGAGGTGATGTTTGTCTTTGAGGTTGAGGTGTGTTGCTTGTATGCAGCAGAAGGATGGATTCTGTTTTCTTATCCAATTTGTTAGCCTATGTCTTTTTATAGGTGAGTTGAGTCCATTTATATTAAGGAATATTAATGACCAGTGATTGCTATCTTCTGTTAATTTAGTTTTCATTGTTGATGATGTTAATTTGTGCATTTTCCCCTTCTTTGGGATTTGCTCCTGTGAGACCATCAATTGTCTGTGTTTTTGTTGATGTAGCCAACTTCCTTGGGTTGGAGTTTTTCTTCTAGTACTTTGTATAGGGTTGAATTTGTGACTAGGTGTTGTATAAACCTGGTTTTGTCACGGAATATCTTGTTTTGTCCTTCTATGGTGATTGAAAGTTTCTCTGGGTATAGTAATATGGGCTGGCATACATGGTCTCTTAATGTCTGCATAATGCTTGACCACGACCTTCTGGCTTTTGTTGTCTCCAATGAGAAGTCAGGTATAATTTTGATAGGTCTACCTTTATATGTTACTTGGCCTTTTTCTTTTGCAGCTCTTAATATTCTTTCTTTATTCTTTAAGTTTAGTGTTTTGATTATTGTGTAGCAAGGGAACTTTTTTTTTTATCCAGTCTGTTTGGTGTTCTGTATGCTTCTTGTATCTTCATAAGCATATCTTTCTTTAGGTTGAGAAAGTATTCTTCTATGATTTTGTTAAATATATTTCTGTGCTTTTTGAGTTGAACTTCTTTTCCGTCTTCTATACCTATTGTTCTTAGGTTTGATCCTCTCGTGCTCCTGTGGAGTTCACTGTCTCAGGCCCGCTCCAGCCCAGGTCGTTGGCTCAATCCTGCTCTTTTAGAGTCCACTGCCTCCCTACTATTATTCTTATTCCAATTATTAGTATTACTACAGTCTTACAAATTAAAGCTAATTTGTTTATAAATTCATATGAGAAGGAATTCATATGAGAAGGGTTAAGTAAACTTGTCCAAGAGGTAGGGAGGGACACCAAATCACCAAGTTCTATGTTTGGGTATCAAATGTCCATGCTAGGCAATCTCAACATTTTTTCTCATAGGCATGGTAATTTAGGATAGAAAAAAAACCTACTAAGGGGTCACAGGGAGCTATGGGGCTAAAAGGACAGACAAGAAACCTGGCAACTGCTCTTAGGTCCCCGGATTCATGGACATGTGTCTAACCCATTCAGCCATGTAACAAACATGTCTCAAGTCTCCAGGGCTCACAGTAACAGGTATTTCTTTTTCTCCAGACAAACCTGGCTCTGGGAACAGGTTGCTGTCAATGCTGATTCACATACTGTTTCTTCCAGGATGATCAGCTGGGCCACTGATATGTACTATTCTCCATCAGGGGAGCTGGAAAACTATACAAGCATATTTATTTAGTTTTTTAAAGATTTACATATATATAAATATATATATATATGTGTGTGTGTGTGTGTGGTTTGTATGTATGTATGTATAAAAGGTATCAAATCTCCTGTAACTGAGAGTTACAGGCAGTTTTGAGAACCAAACTATGTGGGAACCAAATCTGGGTTCTACAAGAGCAGCCAGTGCTCTAACCATTGAGCCTCTCTCCAGACCCCATAAAGCCTCATGTCTGCTGATTCCTATTGGCCAAAGCAAGCCTACAGCCAAAGAGCCAACATGAATTGGCACTGGGAAATTTACTTGTTGCTCTGTTAGGAGGGCCTATAACTTCAGACCGTCTTAAGTCTCAATCCTGTGATACGCAGAGGTCTAGCAGAATTGGGAATAAAAAAAAAATGCAAGCTAGGTTGGGTGTCAGACAGGGGAGGTGAAGGAGGGAGGAGAGAGGGAAGGGAGGGAGGAGGAAAGGAGGGAGGAAATGGGTGTAGACAGTGGCTTCTGCACACAATGAGAATAGCTCCGAGAACCAGGGTGTGGCTGTCATCTTTATTAGGTGAGAGATAGGCTCTCAGCTCAGATGTCCTTGAATTGCAATTTCCTGCTTCTAAAAGCTCAAATGCTATTGTCAGGATTGAGTAGCTGTTCCTCCACCTTTCTGTCCTCCACACAGCCTTTCATCTTCTCTGCGTGCCTAGACTGACTCTTCATGGCACAATGGTGTCAGGAGTCCCATAGAGAGGAACCATTCAGGCTGCTGGCATCTCAGGTCAGTTCTCAAAGCCACACAACCTCATCTCTGTTATATCCTGTTAGCTGAAGCCAGTCTCAAGCCCATCTGGATGGAAGAAGGGAAAGAGTCTATTTCTGTTGTGTATTGGTATGCAAGCTGCGTGTGTATGTTGACATATATAGGCTGTATATGTGTGTGTGCGTGTGTGTATTGGCATACAGACTGTGTGTGTTGGCATGTAGGTTGTGTATGTGTTGGCATGCAGGCTCTGTGTGTATGTGTGTTGGCATGTAGACTCTGTGTGTGTGTGTTGGCATATAGGCTGTGTGTGTTGGCATGCAGGCTCTGTGTGTGTGTGTGTGTGTGTGTGTGTGTGTGTGTGCGCGCGCGCGCACACGCGCGCGCGTGTATGTGACTTGCTTGTATTTTGTTTTTTTTTTTTTCCCTTGTAGTGACAGGCCTTGCAGCTGCTAGCCAAGGTGTTCTGCAACTCCGCAACTGGTGCCCCAGTTTAGATTCCCCTCTTGATCTAAGGATGCATAAGGTCACTTTGCAACAAGGCTTGAGGGATGGAAAGTTTTCCAAAGCCACATTTGCAAAGCCATCCGCTACAGTAGGTTTGGGGCCCACAACTCTTGATTGTTACCATCTGACACACCACCATGTGACACAGTAGTCAGGACGCACTCTGAAAATATGTTAGCTTCCTCCCTGCTCTGACTCTTTCTGTCTTCCTGCTTCCCTTGGCCTCCTCCGCAAGCACCCCTTTCTGAGCAGACCTCAGGCACACACCTTCCACAGGCAGCTAGCTTCCTTGCCCATACATACAGCACCCCCAGTTTTCGACTCCAGCCTGTCCTCTAGAGTATGCTGAAGATGGCACTAGAGTCTCCACCTTGCCTCCTATTGTGACCCTCTGGAGTGGAGGCATTCACTCCTGGATGGCACGCCCTAGGGGACTGAGAGGAGAGCTGAAATGATGTGTGCCCCTGCCTGCCAACTGAGGCTAGAGCAAAGGCCTCGTCAATACCTCCTGGCTGATGTAGACACAGAGGAGACATCCCTATAGACACACTGCCCCCAGCAGGATCCCTCCTCCAGGCCCTCCCAAGACACAAAGCCTGTCCCTGTGGCTGGCAGGTGCTATGCTTTGGTTGTGGTTTGTGCCACAAGGGTTTGTGTGCTGGAAGCTTGGTCCATTCGGTGACAATGGTAGAAGGTTAAACCAGTGGCAGGGGGCTGCGTAGGCCATTGGAGGCACGACCTCTAAAAGGCAGTAACACGGCCCTCATTGGGCCTTAGGAGACTGAGTTGTTTTTTAAAAAGTAAAATGTTAGGGCAGCTAGAGAAATGGCTCAGCAGTTTTAGAGGACTTATTGTTCTTGCAGAGGCCTCAGATTTGGTTCCCAGTACCTACATGGTAGTGGTTCACAACATCCATACTGCAGTTCCTGGGCAATACGATGCCCTGTTCTCACCAGGAGTGCGTGTGATACACACACACATATACACACAGGAAAAACACTTGCACACATGAAATAAAATACTATTTTTCATCTAATTTTTTTAAAAAAGTTGAATGTGATTCCTACTTGTTCTCTTGGTCCTGTTTCATTGTGTGATCTCCTTCCCAAGTTTCCTGTCCTACAATATTATCTGTCCCTCACGGACGCACTATTACCTGATGTTCCCCCCAACAAGGCCCCTACTAGGAGCTGAACAAATAGGGTACAACCTTGGACCTTCAGCATCTGAAACTGTGACCTAAGTAAAGATCTTTATGCATTTTCCAGCCTTGGGTATTTTTGTTAAAGCAACACACACAGTGACTAATTCAGGTATCTTTGTAGCTCTACTGGGGAAAACCATCTAAGTGCAGGAAGCAAAAGGCAAGCAGTTGCTCTATAAAACATTCTAGGATCCAGCAGGACAGAGTAGAGTCCAGTGTGGTTTTAAGTCAAAAGAAAGGAACATTGCCATCTCTACCAGCTGTAGACGCACGTGCCTCCTGCTGCCTCCTCACCCGGAAAGCTGCCCAATATCCAACTCCCCTTGCCCTAACCACTGTACTAGAATGTGAACTTCATTCAAAGCTCATTGGCAGCCCCTCCCTCATACAGGACTATGCTTGCCTTTGCCTGGATCATCTGTGAAGTTGGAAAGGCACTCATTACACCCAGGCTACGGATTTTCTCTGAGTTGGCAGAAGATGACTCAGCCCTTGTTCTTTAACCAAAAGGCTGGCCTCCTGAGAGAAGGGCTTGACAGCAGCCCATCAGCGTGATACACATGGAGAAGGGCCTGAAGATCCCTTCTTTCATCCATGAAACATCTGTTATACCAGCCCCAGGGAGATCAGGGCTGCTAGGCTAGGCAGATCACAGTGTTGTAAGGCAACAAGTTCCTTCCCTCTATGCTGAGAAGGATGCTCAGGAGGCAGAAGGAGAGCCCAGAAGAGTGGAGTCCGGGGCACCCTCAAAGGTTATGTGGATATGGATAGATATCTCAGCCCACACCAGGTCATGGGCTAGAATGAGCTCCTCAGCAGCTCTCAGTCCAGAGGACACGGGCTACAGATCCACAAGGCACAGCAACCCCAGAAGATGGTGGCTTATGTTGCGAGGCTTGGGAGTTCAGAACTGGGTCAAGACCCAATCTAGTTTTCCCCCTTGAGCTGTTTGGGACCTCTACCGAGTTATATCCTGACAAATCCAATATGCACTGGAAGTTCTTAAGCAGGAAAGGCGTCCAGCCCAGGGAACATTCCAACTTAGCCACACAGCCTCTCTGACTGCGGGGCTGGAAGGTTTGCTGTGGTCATTGCCAGTGCCCAGCATCACCAGAGAAGATCACACTGTGCGTTGCTGGTCTTGGAGGAGACCCACATTAAGCATTCAAAGCGGGTGATAATGCTGAGTTCGCATCCTGCCTCGCTGTCATGATGGTGAAAATCTTAAGGCCAAGCATCATTTCACTTTCTTTTATGGGTTTTTTTTCCATCTCCCTCCTCTTCCTCCCGTTCCTCTCCTTTCCATCTCGTTTCTCTCTGTCTCTTTGTCTATGATAAACATCACTTTGCTTTTTTATATACTCTTTTTTTTCATTTTTGAAAGATTTATTTGTATTATTTAATTCTGCATCTGTAGGTAGGTACATGCATGTGAATGCAGGTGGCCCTGGGAGGCCAGAGGCACTGGATCTCCTGGAGCTGGAGCTATAGCTGGTTGTGAGCCACCCACCCAATATGAGTGTTGATATGGGAGCCAAACTCAGATCCTCTGCCAAAGCGTGTGCACTCTTAACTGCTGAACCCTCTCTCCCGCCCTTTGTTTTACATTTGTGTTACATCGTAATTTATTTTGTGTGTATGTGTGTATGTGGGGCAGGCAGGGAGAACATGCATGCCTGGGCTCATGTGTGGCAGGAGTCAACTCTCACCGTCCATCTTGTGAGTCCTGGGAGTTGAGTTCAAGTCATCACGCTGGGCAAGCAAGCTCACGTTCCCCACTGAGCCATTTTGCTGGCCCTCCCACCTGATATTATTTAATGGATTTTTCTCCATTCTTTCAATCTTTTCCATCTTTCATGCTTCACTCTTTTTTCTTTCTCCCAATTTCTGGAAGAAAGCAAACAAACCAGACAACAGAAGAAAGCAAAGTATACTTTTTGAAGAGGATTCATTTCTAATATAATACTGATTCATGTTTTTATATTTTGAAAAATAAGAAATGAACCAGATATTAAAGGGGGGGAAATAAACAAAGAGGCAAATTACATCTTGTCATAAATCACTGGGACATATAGTATTCATTAACTACTGCCTGCATTCATGTGTTCAATGTTGTCCAACGGACATGGGACTCAGATGGTTTATAACCCACAAGGAAAAAACTGGTAACAAAAGAGGTCCAATCATTCATGCAAGCAGCTCCTACATAGGCGCCCTCTTAAGGACTAACAAGAAGATGAAGAGGTTAGAAAGGTCAACAATGGTACCAGAAAAACACACATAGAAGCAGCATTTTCTTCAATTGAAGATATTGGCAACATCATCAAAGATAGATAGAGCCCAAGTGCTGTAGCTGGTGGAGCCGAGAACTGTTGTGTGCTGCTGTGGGAACACAAAAGGACACTTTCATCCTGCAGGATTGTCTGGTGGTGCTTAGGAATGTAGTCTGTGCAAATCCTATGACCCAGAAAGCCCCCGAGTCTTTACCTCAGCCATTCATATGATGAAATTCCATGTAGCCCGTCAGAAGCAATAGAGCAGAATTTACATACAGCACATGACAGATCTTGAAGACAACATGATGAGTGAAAGAGGAAGAAGATTTATAGCTTTAATTAAATTACCATTCTTATAAATGAAAAGCACATGTATACCACAAAGCCACCATATATCTTCTATAGGATGCATAGTAGATTGGATGTCGACCTAAGGATGGGGGGATGGAAGGGAATGGAACGGGGATAGGTGATGGAGAAGAAAGCAAGCACAGCAGCAGAGTCCATCTGAGTCTAGATTGTTGAGCATGGTGATAAGACATAGCTGGGGTATATGGTTAACTCCGTCCTCTGTTTTCCAAAAGCCTGGGGCCAGAAATACCAAAGGATAAAGAGTGAGGAGGGTAAAGCAGAAAGAGGAAAAGAAGACAAGTATTGTCTGTGGTCTCATTGTCCTGGGCAGGACACACAGGTTCTTCTTTTTAGCAGGAGGAAAATTAGTTCAAAATGAAGGCAGGGTCAAAGACTTGCCCAAGGTCAAATGGCCAGAAAGGCTTGGCCCACTTTTCCTCATTTCTGCTCCAATCTCTTCTTGGAAACAATATGTTCTCAATAGTCCTAGTGTCAAGCATTGTGCCAGACAACAACAAAAAATGGCAGGCCAAAGGACAGGAGAAAAGGGGCCACATAATGGCTTTGGTTCAGTGAATGATGCCTCTGCTCAGACTGGACAAAAGCTCAGAAGAAATGGAGCCTGTAGCAGCCAAACCAGGGAGGATGTGTGAGATATGAACGTTATTCCGTTCCCACGGCCTCATGGACCTAGTGGGACTTTCAGAGAAGCTCTTAGGAGGCTTTCTGCTGTTCTTGCTGTCCCTGGCTGCTCTGCAGATTTTCTTTCATCTCAACTGAGCTTTGTGCAAACATGCTGCAGCTAGGACCTGCTTAGTTGGAAAGTAAAGAAACCCAGCTCAGACGGATGGTAGCATAGAAAACACGGTGATGATGCTTCCCTGCTTCATGGAGCTTGACCAGTTCACAAAATACATTCCACTTCAGACACGGCAAGATTAGAGCTTAAACTCAAGGAAGAATAATCTCGCCCTCCCTCCCTCTCTTTCTTTCTCTATCTCTGATGGTCTCTTCCTCCTCCTCTTCCTCCCCTATCTGTCTTGTTTTCCTCAGTATTAATTAGCTTTATTTCACAGACAGCATCTCCCCCTTCCCTCCAAACAAAGGACAGTGGCTGGCTTGTCAGTGAAGCGTTTATCTTAATTATTCTTTATCATAAGAACTCGGGAGCTCAGATATCAGGGTAAGAACCTGGATGATCAGAGAAACGAAGAAGGCGAGCAGTGATCCTCCTCCCCTCCCTTCTCCCTTCTCCCTTCTCCCTTCTCTCCCTCCTCTCTCTGTCTGTCTCTCTGTCTATCTGTCTCTGTCTCTGTCTCTGTTCTCTCTCTGTCTCTCTCCCCTCATCCCTTCTCCCTCTCTCTCTCTCTCCCTCTCTCATTCCTTGATCCAAAACAGCCAAGACTCTCTACACCCTTGCCCTACCACTTCCTGTGTCTCTCTATCTGTCCTCAATTCTCCAAGTCTCTATGGATAATTATTGGTCAGCTAGTAGCTAGCTCTGCCCTCTGATTCAAGCAAATTTATTGGCAGTCTCAGGAGCATCAGAATGCGATCACAAATATCCCCAAAATACCTCAGTAAACACCAAAACACCAGAATTCTTTTCCCATAGCTAGAACAAAAAAGTTGCAGAAACAGCTAACATTGGTCTGACTTACATCATGTGCTCTCTGATTGGTAGATCTAGGTCATATGCCTACTTTCAAAGTGTGTGTGCCCATTGTCAGGGAGACTCTTGAGGCTAATACCAGAAAGGTAGTAGGAGTTACCCCAGCAGAAATCAAGGTCTGGAGAGACAGCTCAGCAGTTAAGAACCTACTGCTCTTGCAGAGGACCTGGATTTGGTTCCTAACACCCACAAAGTGGCTCATAAACATTAGTAACTCCAGTTCCAGGGGATTTGGCACCCTTATCTGACCTTTGTGGGTACCAAGGATGCACATGGTAAGCATACATGCATGCAGGTAAAAACATACACATAAAAAAATAAATCCTTTTGAAGAAGAAAAATCAAGTCATGATGTAAGCACAAATAAAAAAGATACTCGCTACTATGTAAATGGTTATCCGCATAGGCATATATGACTTTCTGTGTGTTTATTATGTAAATGTACATCTGCATAGGGATATATGACTTTCTGTGTGTTTATTTCATGCTTTTTTGTTTAGTTAATGCAATTGCATCTTGATGCTCGGAAAAACATCAAATTCAAAATAATGACCAAGGAAAATTTCCTTCCCACCCTTAACCAGCCACCTAGTCAGGGACCTTGTCTGAAGCAACCAATATTACTGAATTGTTTTTTCTTTTTCTTTTTGGTTTTCTGAAAAAGGGTCTTGTGCTGGCTGGTTTTTTGTCAACTTGACACAAGACAAGGTCATCTGAGAAATGGGACTCTTATTTGAGGAGTTGCCTCCAAAAGATTGGCTTGTAGGCAAATCTCTGGAGGCATTTTCTAGATTAATGATTGATGTGAGAGGGCCTAGTTTACTGTGGGTGGTGCCCCCCACCATGTGCAGGTGGTTTCTGGGATGTATAAAGAAAAACAATGTTGAGCAAGCCGTGGGAAGCAAGCCAGCAAGAAACACCCCTCCATGACCTCTGCTTCAGTTCCTGCCTTGAGGTTCATGCTCTGAGTTCCTGCCCTGACTTTCCTCAGTAATGGAATATGATCTGGAGTTGTAAACGTATATAAACATTTCCTTCCCCAAGCTGCTTTTGATCATGGTGTTTTATCAACATGAAGAAGGCAACTAGACTGGTCTTGATATGTACTTGATATGACTGGCTTTGAATTTACTAGGTGACCCAAGCTAGACTCCAACTCCCAATCACCTGCTTTGCAAGCCTTCCAATGCTGGGAGTTCAGGGTGTGTACAAGTATATCCAGCTCAAGTTCTTATTGTTTCTTACAGGTACCCTCTATAGCCTGTCCTTTGCTGTTTTGGAATCCCCTTTGCAATCAAATTGTGGGTGCCAATTTGTTGGAGGAGGCAGCTTATTGGTTCCCAGCTGTTTAGCCCCCAAAATAATCACACACCAATCTGTATTAATTAAATCACGTTTGGCCCATTAGCTCTAGCTTCTTATTGGCTAACTTTTACAGATTAAGTTTAACCCATTTCTATTACCTGTGTATCACCACGAGGTTGTGGCTTAACTGGCTAAAGTTCTGGTGTCTGTCTCCAGGGGGTTACATGACTTCTCTCTGACATCCTTCCTCCCAGCATTCAGTTTAGTTTTTCCCTGCCTATCTAAGTTCTGCCCCTGCTATAGGTCCAAAGCAGTTCCTTCTACTAACCAATGGTATTCTCAGCATACAGAGGGGAATCCCACATCAGCCTGGGGCATAATAATTCATGAGAACAGAGGAGGGGGGAGGAAGGAGTACAGATCAAACCAGAAAATTCTCAAAAGAGGAAAGTAAAGTGACTGAGAAGTGCTTAAAGAAATGTTCAACTTTCTTAGTCATCAGGGAAATGCAAAACAAAAAAGGGGGGAGGAGAAGAAAGAGGAGGAAAAAAACCTTCTGGGTTTTGAGTTGGTGCCCCTATAGTACTTTTTATGGTGGAGGGAAACAGTTGACCCCCTCAAGGAGATGCGATTGGCAGCTTTACCCCAGACCAGGGTCAATTTGGGCAGGATGGGATACAGGGAAGGAGCCTACTGGCCAAGCAGAGCTCCCAGACAGATGTTGGCTATCGTGAGGAGCCTTGCCTGTGGAAGGAAATTAGCTTGGGAACCCCAGGGCAGCAAGGAACCCAGCTGAAGTGTATTTCTAGCATAGGATCTTGCTGGCCAAGTGCAGACATCGGACATGGTCCAACCTTGTTCTCTTGAGCAAACAAGACCTCATGCTGAGGTCAGTCCTTCCATCCTTGCCCAGCAAAGGGGACAATCTAGGAGGTCCCCTTGCACAGTGCTGTGGATCACATGCTTCTGAAACATAGTTGCATTTGACCCCTTCAGGTGCCCTAAAACCTGACAGAGAAGCTCAAGTCCAAGTGACTTGGCAATGAATCGGATGCAGGTCTACACTAAAGGGCTCCCAGGCCGTGCCCACGCCAGCTCCCCCCAGTTCTCCAACTTTACCAGCTTCCAGGTGAACTACAAAATTCAGAAGCCTGAAATGATATGCCACACGGCTGTGGCCTGTACTACCTGGCATTGATTCACCTGTTGATACTGAAACCTGGGACAGCTTTTTTCCCCCACTCCAGGGGTACCCCAGGGCCAAACAAAGGGAGTGGGAGGCTCTCTTCTTCCTCTCTCCGCCCGAAGTGGGAAGCTGTACTCTTGATGGCCAATGAATGGGGAGCATGGGGTCACAGCGGTTAACTGTTGTCATAATTACTCTCTCCTAGAGCAGTGAACTCCATCTCTCCTCCAGGCTGTGCGGGGAGGGAGGGATCCAATCCGGTTCTCCTTGGAAACTCACAGCACACAGTGTCTCCTTTCTCCTTTTGTGGTCAGGAATGAGTTTGCTCTGTTTTTCACTTGGGGGCTTATTATGCAATTGCTTAAAATATGCAACGGGATGCAGATATTTATATGAGGATGTTGAAATGATGGCTTTTTAATGGAAGCAATCTAATATGCCGTATCTGCGCCCTTTTCATTAAAAAAATTAGGTCTTACAGTATTTTAAAGAAGCAACAGCATGAGTGAGTGAGTCTCTCTCTCTCTCTCTCTCTCTCTCTCTCTCTCTCTCTCTCTGTGTGTGTGTGTGTGTGTGTGTGTGTGTGTGTTGCATTCTTGTTTTTGTTTAGGGTATGTGGTTTTATTTAATCTTCCAAACTGTTTAAATGGATTGCAAAGGGAAAAAAATCCAAAAGAAAAAAAACGTATATGGCTGCAATTTAACAAGATAATTATAACAAAATCTAAGGCAATTATCACTTCAGGAGGACCCTGAGGAATCCCAGCTGCCAACATCCTGCATCGCTGCCAGAGGGAATGACATCATAACTCCTCCAGACAAAGGGGAGGTAGTTTCTGGTCACTGTGATGTCACTTGCTCTGGTAGATGATACCAGACAGCTAGGAGACAGGTGACTGCTTCCCAAGATGGGGAAGGAAGATAGAAAAATAAGCATGTCAGGACATCAAACCTTACACGCTCAGATTGAGCCCAGAGGAGCACCAAGACATGGTATCCCCAGTACCTCCCAGAGCACAGTCATGCACTGAAGTTCCTATTTGCTCTAACCTCATATCTAAATGTCAAATATTAGGGGCTTGTTAGATTTTATTCTTGAGTTTACCACTTAAGCAAAACATGTCCCGTTAAATGTGAAAACTCACCCTGGGTGGTGATCTAAGCAAGTTTAAGAACAGATTCGTGATTTTTACCCCAGAGTTTTGTGTTTTCACACTTATGGCTAACAATTTCTCAGGCAAAGCTGCTGAGTGCATTTTTCTTTCTTTTTTTTTTTAATCAAAAATGAGTAGTCTAGCACCAATTTGTCAAATTCTAAATAGCAAACTAGAATTCATCATTGATTGGACTTTCTATGTAGAATTAAGCTAGGAGCATAAATGCCAGCAAATGTTGAAGGGCATTGTGGGATAGTCCACAATTGAATGCACGAAGCTATCTTTTGATAGTTCAAAAAAGAGGGGAGGAGGGGTTGGTCTGGAAAGATACTGGTAAATAAAGGGCTTGCCTTGCAAGCACAAGGACTCATGTTTGAGTCCCCAGAACCCACATCTTTAAAAGGTGAGCAAGGCAACACTGGCTTGTAAAGCCAACCTGGGGCAGGAGGAATGTGGACAGAAACAGATGCCCGGGGCTGCGTGGCCGGCCAGCCTAGCCTACTCAGCGAGTTACAGGCCAGAGAGGGAACCTGTCTCAAAAGACAAGGCAGAAGGTGCCTAAGGAATGACACCTAAGGCTGTTCTACACACATGTGCTCAAAGGAAACATGTGCAAGTGTGTATACACACACATATACAAAAAAAAGAAAAGCAACCCCACTTACTTATAAATTATAGAAACGACAAACAACATGGCAAATTGACTCTGGTCACAGATCAGTTTGGGAGCTTCCTTCATGAAACTGTAAAGCCACAGACAAAGCCTTCATAGGTCACATTGCCAGGTGCCATTCTTGATGTCTGGGTGGGAATCTGTTCTCTGTCCTTTAACAGATGAGTCACAAAAAAAAGTGTCATTACCCATGAGCATATACCAGCCTCTCCGATCTCTTCCATTTTAAACAACTGAGGCCTAAGTAACAGACTAGAAGGAAACAAAAAGGGTGACTTCTAGAGGCTTCTAGACACCCTAAAAACACACTGAGACTTGAATAGCTCTGAGAAAACCTCCCAAACACTGAGACTGATATCAGAGGTAGGAAAAACTGGCCCGCCCAGGCTCTCACCTCTTTGTGGGAGCCAGCTGACTTCGGCAGTCAAGGATCTATGCTCAGCCCACGCCACAGATTCGTTGACCCATCGCCATCCTTAGCCTTCTCTAACGCTTCCTTCTTCCTTTATGGCAAACAGGTGTCCATGTCTCCATGCATTAGGCCGAATGCTAGCCAGGACCTGGGCTAAGGGGCTGCTCCTGTTATCTAGTGCTGCCTACAGACCACCCCAACCTTAGTGTCATAAACCACAACCACTTTAGTATACCCTGGACTTTCAGACAACACCCCAAAGGAATGGCTCACCTCTGCTCCTCAATATCTGGAAGTGACTCAGTGGCTGATGGCTGGGTCCTGCTAGCTGATGGAAGGTCTTTAACGCACATGCCTAGTGCGTGGGCCATTATGACTCAGAGGTTGTGCTCCGTCAAGACTGTTGATGGGTGCACCTGCATATAACCTCCTGACATAAACTGGGCTTCCTTGCAGCATGGTAGCCTGGCATCAGACACCTTCCACAATAGCTTGCCACACAACAGCAAGTCTTCCTGGGACCCTGTCAGATGTGGCCTGGACTTCAGTGACCTAATCATGAAAAAAAAATCACATGATTTTGAAAATCACATATCCTCCAGTATACTTGGCTGGAGTAGTCACAAGCCCACCCAGGTTCAAGGGATGGGATCCACAGGAGCAGCTCTGGTGGAAAGAGGCATGGGAACTTGTGGCGAGGTTTCAAAGCCACCTGGAGTTGTGTCCAATTCCTGCTCTTGCTTTTGGGCCATCCTTGAGCACTGAGATCGGCGTTTTCTGTCCGCCACAATGCCATCAGAGCAATGCTTAAGGATGAGAATGAGAACAGGCGAGGGAAAGCCTGGGAACCAAACCTCACCGTATCTTTTTCCGTTGCCTAACTCTGCTCCCCCATTTCTGAGAGTCTGTCGTCCATAGCCCTTCTTTTCCCACCCGCCAAGGTTGAAAGCAGGCTGCCTGGAGCCTTGGGCTTCCCCAAGTCACTGTCCTTGGAAGGCATGCTAGACTAGCCCACAAGGGCTTCGGAGGCAGCCACAGTTCTTGGCAGGGGAGAGTTCTGGAGTGCTTGCTTGAGGCTCCAGTTCCCAAGATGCATCTAGTAGTAGCTTGCCCAAGCATCTGATTTAAAAAAAAAAAGCACCTAGCTTTTGCATAAGCTTTCTGGGTACTGAGATGGCAACGGGAAGACAGATTTCCCCAGTGAAGAATGGAAAGGGACTTCTCACTTAGGGGATTCACTTCCCATCATTCCACCTCCCTCCCTTTACAATCCTTTTTATAGCAGAGAGGACCAAAGATCAGAGAGTCTGTGACTTGTCCAGGGTCACCAAAGTGTCAGTGGTGGAGTCCAAGCTATACGTCACCCTGCCATCAGCCCTGGGGTATTTTCCATAGCTGGATGACAGCCAAGGGTGACACTCAGGGGAAAGCCACTAATCACCAGCATTTGGCTGGTTCAGTCAGTGGTCCAGGCCTCTGGGCAACTCTCAGCCTTCCAGGAGGGTCCTGCCCACCCCCAGTAACCCACAGAGGCCCCCCCAGGCTGCCAGGGCAGCCTGTGGTCTGCCCAGCTAATAGCAGTGGCTGTGAGGGGGGGGGGGCAGAAACATGATAATTACAGCATCAAGGAATCACAAATGGCTCTGCAAAGATGACATTAGGAGCATTAGACCTGGCACAGCCGCCTCCAGAAAGGCGGCTGCAAGGAGGCAGGGGCTAGAGCCGGGGCCAGGGGACAGAGACAAATGTGCCTCTGTCTTATCCCAACCCCTTTCTTCACAGCCCAGACTAGGATGACAATGCCAGGATTCACAAGGCCCTCTTGGGCCACCAGTCCCATGTGTGCCAGCAAAGATAGCAGATGTCTTTCAGGGTTAAGTAATTGTTGTAACACTTCTTTAGATAACCCCCTGGAGGATACATCAGAGAAGAGGGAGCCTTGCTTTAGGGGGTGGGAATAACCTCCGCAGCTCTCATGGTCCTTCGGCAGCATAAAGGAGCAGCACTGGCCTTGCCTAGTTCTGCCCATGACTCTAGGGAGAGTCTCTGCATCGCTGGTGCCATTTGCCCCTTCCAGAAGTCTTGTCAGGGTGAGGGTGGATGGAATGTGTTGGCAAAGCTGAAAAGAGGGAGAGAAAGGAGGATATACGGATGGGCAAGGCTTTGGGTCAGGTCCCCCTCCTCCTCAAGTCTGAGAAATGGGTCTGAAGGTGCCAGTCTGCCTTCGGCCAAGCCTGGCACCAATAGGTGTGAAACTGTCGGAAAGAGGGGTCTCTGAGGGCCGGACTGAACTGGTAAAAACAGAGCTTGCCTGGCATTCCCATTGCCAAGTCGGCTCGAGCCTGGATTTATAAGGCGGGGAGCAGATGTGTGGTGGTAAATGGTTTTTCATGTGAAATGGGTAGCCACACCGCCGGCCTGCTTTTTCAAACTACAAGGAGAGGAGGGAGGAAGAGTGTGGGGAGGGAGGAAAGGGAGAGGCGAAGAAGACAGCCAGGGGTGGGGAGCACATGGGCCCACTTTTATGTACCATCCCTCTGATACCAGATTGTCACAACCGCGGTGGGGGATTGATGCTCTCTTATGAAGTAAATTGCCATGCCGGTGCACCATAGTCATGAAAGGTAATGACTTAAGCATGGCTTGGGACGCAATCGGAGACCCTGCTGGAAGCTAGATATTAGCACAGCATTTGACTGCCTCTCCTCTGGCCCTGCAGGTGGGGGCAGGAGTGGCACTAATAGATCTTCCAGGTTTGTGTGTTTGTCATGGGGGTCCATGTGGCTGGAAGGAAAAGGGACCCTGGTCAAGAAGAGAAAAGGATGCAGGGGTCAGGGTCGGGGCTGGGACTGAACTCATCACAGGGACAGTGGGACCTACTTGTCTTGGAACTAGGGAGGCAGACCCACTCAGCTCTGCAGGTAGATGTCACAAGCCCCCTTGTCACAGAGACATCACCAGTGTTCATGAAGGAACCCAGGGAACTCAGCTACAAAACAGTCCCAGGAGCACTACAGGTAGGTGTCTTGGGGTACCTGGCCCAGTTTTTGAGAGCATCCCCTGACCCCACTCTATCAGGTCTAGTATCCGATGGCCTTCAGAAGACAGTGCCTGGGCTTCCTAGGTCTTCGTGGCTTTTTCTCTCGCGTTCCTCTCCTGCAGGTACCCTCCAGGCCCCTCCCAGGGGCTTTTTCCATGCGAGAAACGCAGAAAACAAATGGAGTCCACAAGAGCCCAAGCCTCAGGAGAGGACTCTTCACAGCTGTGGTGAGGCCGGCTTACTGCTAACACAGCTGTTTGACCTCAGCTAAATTCCTGGCCCTCTATGGGCCTTGGCTTCTGGCTTGTATGGAAGTGGGCTGGGTTTAGAACACAGTCACGTTGAAGGGGTTCCGCTAAGTTCTGTGATATAACTGACTTTGTCACGCCCTACACCCAGCCAGGGATGTCCCCGTGGACTGTGAGATGTCAAAATGCAGATGTAGTGTTTAATTATGAGGGTGGCAAATGCTTCGAGAAGATGGGGGTGCCTCCTCAACAAGGGCTTTTCTGAGGTTGCAAGGGAGGAAGTGATTAGCCTTCCACGAAGCACAGCAATTTTTCCAGACCCCACTTCATGATCATAGGAGAGCCACACTTAGGCAGCCTTGTCAAAAGCTTCCATGGGCTACAAAAAAAAAATGTAAAGTTGTTAATAAAGTCTCCATTTCAACACGTAAGGAAACTGAAGCTCCTGGCACATGTAAGTCAAAGGAATATCAGGTGGGACCTGAGCTCAGGGAAGTCATTGGTACCTGTGACACTAGCTGTACTCCACGGACCAGATCCTCCCAGGCCCTGAAAAGCCACAGGAGAGAGGGGCTGGCAGGCATCCACTTGGAAAGCCGTCCTTCAGAATTGGCCCCCACAACTTTCTCCCCTTCTAAGCCTTGGCTCAGCCTCCCCAGACTCCAGACTCCACGGCGTGAGCTTTCCTACCTCAAGTAAAGAAAGCAAGATCAAGGCTAGTCTGGGCTATAGAAGATATGCAGGGGTCAGACTGCAGAACCTTCCCACGCCCCCCCCCCCCCCAGGCGGGAAATAGGCTAGGGATGTCACTTAGTGGTAAGGAGTGTTCGGCTGGCATGTACAAACTTCTGGGGCTCAATCCGCAGTGGCCAATAAAAAAGTGGGGGGGGAGGAACAGGAAGAGAGAAATACAGACTACAGCGTGTTGAATCACGGCTATGCAAATCTCAGGCCCTCCTCACTGATCCTCATGAATCCAGGTCATTGGGAACTCAAAGCCTCGGCGTACTCACCTGGAAAGTGGTGCTAAGTCCACCTAGATGAAAGCTCACGAGGGGCTAAGCAAGTGGGGGCAGCCTCCCATAGACAGGGGGAACCAGAAACTCCCAAAGTCAGGCTTGCCTGGCCTGCTGGCCTTCAGCTCCAGTCCAACAGTTCCAAGCTGCTTTTGTCTCCCAAGCCTTGTGGCAGTGCCCAGCACAGGTTTGAGAGCCCCGTAAATATTTGTTGAACTGAATTAACAGTTGCAAGACCACAGAGCCTCACTGATGAGGCAGATAAAACTGGAAAGGGCCGAGGAAGTCTCCCACAGGGAATGAGGGGCCAGTAGCACAGAATCGGGGCGAGGGAGGGGAGCCATCTGGGGAAGTTCATACCGAGGGGCCTGGAGCGTTGAGGAGGGCTGGCGGCCCTCTCAAAGGGAGTAGAGGTATTGAAACAGGATTCTGAAGGAGAGATTTCTAAAATGCCCACAGCCATCTTCCTGCAGGCTTTTCCAGACTTGGGAAAAAATCTGTGCCCATCATGAGACTAAGCAGCTAAAGGTGCCAGATGAGATTTCTGAGTCTCCCTGCTACCCTCCCTCCCAAACTTCCCACCTGCTATAGAGATTCAGGGTGCGGAAGAAGAAGGGGAAAGGATCTCCTTCCCGTGTCAATCTGGGTTCAGAAGGCTGGAGAATCTCAGGGTCACCTAGCAAACACCAAGCTCTCTCTTTACTCCAGGGTTTCCCAGGCTCAGCATATGAGTCACAGGGATCACACATTCTCACCATAGCTGCCATGAGACCTTCCTCTGGCCATAGGGAAGCCTAACTCAGAGGCATTTCCTTATTCTTTCTTTTCTTCCTTTTTTTGTGGGTTTTTTTTTGTTTTTTTTTTTTCTTTTGTTCTTTGTTTTTTTGTTTTTCGAGGCAGGCTTTCTCTGTGTAGTCCATAGCTGTGCTGTAACTCACAGAAATCTGCCTCCTGCCTCCTGCCTCCTGCCTCCCGGCCTCCCAGGCCTCCCGGCCTCCCGGCCCCTCGGCCCCTCTGCCTTTCTGCCTCTCTGCCTCTCTGCCTCTCTGCCTCTGCCTCTGCTGGGGATTAAAGGCGTGAGCCACCACACCTGGCTCATTTCCCCTCTCCTATCACACCCAGGACAGGGACCACAAACTCACCAAGCAGCCAGAACAGCAGACTATCTCAGGATTCTTGGTCTCTCCTCAAATGGATATATGCAGATGTGTGAGTGAATTGAGAAGATGCATGGATGAATAAGGAAATAAATGGGTGATGGTGAATAGATAGATGGATAGGAAGGCAAATAAGTGAATGGGTGTGGGAATTGATGAATGAATGGATGGATGGCAAGAAAGTGGATGGATGGATGGATGGATGGATGGATGGATGCATGGATGCATGGATGCATGGATGGAAAGATGGATGGATGGATGGATGGATGGATGGATGGATGGATGGATGGATGGACGGATTGACTGAGTCCCTGCCCTTTTTCTGGCTTCCTCCTCTGGAAGCTAACAGTTCTTATATCAAGAGATTTTCCTGTCTACTTTGACCTCAGTGGTGGCCTTAAAAATATTCCCTTTGGGCTGGAGAGATGACCCAGCAGTTAAGAGCACTGACTGCTCTTCCAGAGACCTGGGTTCAATTCCCAACACCCACATGGCAGTTCACAACTGTCTGTAAGCCCAGTTCCAGGAACCTGACACCCATGGCAAAACACCAATGCACATATCACACACAAAAAAAAAAAATCCCTTTTTTCTGCCCCTGGAGCAACAACAAAAGCCAAATCTGTTTTGTCATTTTAGTTAACTACCATTCCATACATGGGACATTATGGAAAAAGGAAGACCTTAGAGACAGACAAAGCCAGGTTCAAGAACCAGGATAAACATCACTGAGTTGTGTGACGCTGGGCAGCCTGCAAAGTCTCTCTAGGCCTGGCTCATCTCCTGTAATGGCAGAACCCTTAACCGTCAGGTCTCAGAGGAAGGGGCTATTTTGAGGAAAGAAGAACCTTCTCACTAAGTGGCTGACATGATAACTACTCTGTCTTTTTGTTTATTTTTATTATTACTATTTTTGTTCATTTGTTTGTTTTGGTTTTTTGAGACAGGGTTTCTTTGTGCAGCCTTGGCTGTCCTGGAACTAGCTCTTGTAGACCAGGCTGGCCTCGAACTCACAGCGATCTGCCTGCCTTTGCCTCCCGAGTGCTAGGATTAAAGGAGTGTGCCACCACCACCCAACTTATTTTTAAGATTTTTAATTGTGGGTATATGCTTGCAATACAAGTACTGTTGGAGGCCATAAAAGGGTGTTGGGTCCATCCCCTTCAGCAAGAACTCCAGGCAGCTGTGAGCCTGTCACGGGACACAGTTGCTGACAATCAAGCTCAGGGCTTCAGCAAGAACAGAACACCCCCTTACTGGCTGAGTCATCTCTTCAGCCCTAGTAACTTTTCTCTTTCCAAAGAAGTGAGCTAGCTGAGGTTGAAAGCAGTCCGGGTTTTGGCACCTGGCCAGGCCTAGTTGGAAGCTGCGTAATCGTTCAGCATGGCTTTTCTGCAAGAGTAGTGTGTTCCAAATCCCAGTCACCGGGCCTATCAAAGGGCTAAGTTGCACATGCCTCTTTCAACGTCGCCATGAGCAGCAGGCATATTCTAGGAAGGGCTTCTAGCACACAGTAGGTATCCAACATGTGGCATCAAGCCATTCTTACTTAATGAAAGAAGATAGAGAAACTGAGGTAGAGAATGCCCTGCTCCATTAGAGAAGGAGTGATAGGATCTAGGTGTGGTCCATGACCCAATAAGCAGACAAAGTCCCCACCCAGCAGCCCTGAGGAAGGCCCAGACCCAGGTTCCAACATTTAGCCTGATGTCTGGCAGGCTGCAGCACATGGAGAGATGGGGACCTGGATTCCTGGTCAGTGCTCCCCCCACCATCCCAAGGTAGCACAGGGGCCCGCCTGAAAACCGCAGAGCCATGCCACCATAGCCTCCGACCACTTCAGTGTCTTGGGCTCTGCGTGTCATCATGCAAGCGATAAATGTTGTACCTACCTCAGAGGGTTGTCGTGGTGGGGAAGCAGGGTCTGGTACATACAGAGTCCCCAATCAATGCTATCTACCATTATTATTTGCTCTGTGCCACATACAGCTTTGATCTCTCAAAGGCCCATTAATCGCTCAGCTCCTTCTTCATGGGGTTTAAAAAAAAAAAAAACAGTAAATGAAATTCTACATGAAATCATCGCTGTAATATTTCTGCTGCCAGGACAAATCATTAGAGGGGGAGCGAACCTGGCAGTGATGCCACTGGCCTGCTCAGAGTAGGAAGGGACATTAATAGAGCTGCTTCCTTTCTAATGGCCAGGAAAGACGGAGGGGGAGGGGATGGCTGCCAAAAGCAGGCCATACTGGCTCCACTAGAGTAAGAGAAAGGAGCTGTCAGTCAGATCTTCCGAAGGTGAAGGGATCTCTATGACCAGCAGAGAGAGGCTGGGTCTAGACACCCTCCCAGCCAGGGCCCTGCCTTTGGGGCAGTGTCTAGCCTGTCTCTGGTCTGCTGCCTCCTGCTTTGTGCTTTAGGGCCTCCTCAAGCCTAAGAAAGGTGAACTTGCATCTCTTTCCCTTAGAGCACAGCCTGGGAAGCTTAGCTGTTCACAACCTCCCCCACTCCCTTCTGGGAATCCATCTCTGCAGCTTAAGAGGGACAATCTGGCTGAGGCTGCAGTTTTCAGAGCTGTGCTGGGGAACCCAAGTGGGAACAGGGGGCTGCTGATGGACAGGGTTGCGTATGGGCCTTGGCCAGACTCTCCCATAGTCTGTCCACCCACTCTTAGCTTACTTCAGTACCGGGGTTCCCAATACACACATGATTTTGTTCAGAAAAAAGAATCCCCCTACGTCAAATTCAAGAAGGTTCAGAGCCCTTGCACTGAGGTCTCCCCCCCAGCCCTCGCCCAAGTGTTGCATAGCTTAGGGGTTGCAGAGGAATTGGCTCTGGGTACAGAGGGCGTTCCAGTTCTTCTTCCTGAGTGGCCAGCTTTTCCAGCAAGGGCTGGCTGGACACAATGTGTTGGCCCCAGGCCTTCTTCAGGAGCCAAACCCCACAGTCTGTTGGGCTTCCTGCCGTGTGCCAGCACACTCCTTGGCAGAAGAGGTGACCAGCAGGCAGAAGGCATGCTGTTCTGCCTGGACTGTGGTGCCCCAAAATGGTGTCTTGCCAGTGTCCAGGGAAGTCACATTCAAGACTCAGATCCGGAGGCGAAAGTCACAGTGTGGCCATGTCTTCTTTCCCAAGAGCATGGCAGGTGAAGGGTGGGATGGGCCACCTTCAGGAAGCAGAGTGAATATCCACGCACACCACTCACTTTGAAGGCTCAAATCCAAATTCAACATCAGGGTCCCCAAGTGGAAGACAGGGACTATTTGTTGAAGCAAGAATATGTCAAGCACCTAATGACACACTCTGTCAAGGGTGATGAAGAACATGAGTATATTAAACAAAGCTCGAGATAGGCATGGGAGGCCCCTTGAAAGACAGAAAGGCCCAGAAATAATGGCCATAGGCCCACAACCTACTTGACAATCTTTTTAGGGCTTCCTGCTGCTATAGGATGATGCTTTTGTATACTGTAAAGATTTGTCACTTGTATTGGTTTAATAAAATGCTGATTGGTGAATAGCCAGGCAGGACATATAGGCAGGGAGACCAGACTAGGAGAATTCTGGGGAAGAGGAATGGCTCAGTCTGCAGTCACCACCCAGATGCAGAGAAAGCAAGATGAGAATGCCTCACTGAGAAAAGGTACCAAGCCACTTGGCTAACACAGACAAGAATTGTGGGTTAATTTAAGTTGTAAAGGCTAGTTAATAATAAGCCTGAAATAATAGGCCAACCAGTTGATAATTAATATAAACCTCTGTGTGTTTCTTTGAAACTTAATGGTTGCAGAACTTGGTGAGACAGAAACTTCTGTCTACATCCTGCCCACTTTCATTATTTCTCCCCACCAAAATTTTACTGAGGACCAGTCCTGGCTGCTGCATTGGGAAGTGGCAACTGCTGGAACGTGTTTAGGTCATGGGAGTAGAGGCCTCAGAAATGGATTAAAGCCTTCTTCAGTCTACTAGGTTAGCCAGCACTGAAGCTGCAATCCCCCTGTTCTGTCTTGATCACTAGCCCATTTGTCCTCCCACTTAGTTCCATGAATGTGAGTATAAAGCCCTCGCCAGCAACAGAACACACAGATGCCTGTTCCATAGACATCCATAACTGTGAGCCCAAACAACTTTCTGTTCTTCATAAATCACTCAATTCCAGGTTTTCTTTTCTAACAGTGGATAATGAACTAAGCCAATGTCAAGTCTGTATTTTAGGCACCTATTTCAGAAGCTTCCAAAGCAGACAGAACAAGCCACTTTAACAACAACAACAAAAAAAACACTTACAAACAAACGTGGTGGTGCATGTCTGTAATCCCAGCAGTCAGGAGGCTGAAGCAGGAGGAGCTCTGACCAAAAAAAATGGCTAAAGATGGAACTCAGTTGGTGATGTGCTTGCCTAGCATGTACAAGGCCCTAGGTTTCATAATACCACATCCATTTGCCATGTTGATGCAAATCCCAGCACTTGAGAGGAGGAGGCAGGAAGATATGAAGTTTAAGGTCATTGTCTTAGCTAGGGCTTCTATTGCTGTGAAGAGACACCATGACCACAGTGACATTTATAAAGGAAAACATTTAATTGAATAGTTTACAGTTCAGAGGTTTAGTATCATAGTGGAACCATGATAGCTTGCAGGTAGACCTGGTGCTGGAGAGCTAGCTGAGAGTTCTACATCTTGGAGGCAACCAGGAAGTGAACTGAGACACTGGGTTGTCTCTTGAGCATATATGAGACCTCAAAGCCCGCCTCCACAGTGACGCACTTCCTCCCACAAGACTACACCTATTTCAACAAGGCCACACCTCCTAATAGTGCCATCCCCTTTAGGGGCCACTTTCTTTCAAACCACCACAGTCATCCTCAACTATGTAGTGAGTAATCAGGTCCAACCTGGGCTACTTGTTGAAAGAAAGACAGGGAAGGAGGAAGGTTGGAAATAAGTTAAAAAAAAAAAAAAACAAAGAAGCCAGACCCCAGTAGGTAGACTACAGTATTCATTCAGATCAGGTTGAAAGTCACTCTCTGTATGTAAAATAGGGACACAGTAGCCTTACAGGAAGCAGTGAAAGTGCCTAAGGGGGACTTCCTTGGGGACTGCTGCTATTCTGTGTCCCCACCACCTGAGTGCTGTCACAAGTGAGGGCTTTCAGCTTGTAAAAAGGTATCAAGCTGTATACCCAGAGTCTGTGCTCGTCTTTGAATGTAGGTTAGACTTCAATAAAAAGTAGAAGGGGGGGGGGGGAACAGCTAATGTTGCCTAATGGCCTAAATTCTATGAATATGCAATAAACTTGCAGCCTAAGAATTTTGTCCTGCAATTTGCCTGCTGACTCTAGGCTGGGGAGGTGTCAGGGTAACAAAGCACCCCAGGGTGAGCATTTGACAGGAAGCATTAGCTGCCCCCCAGGAGCCTCAAATACCTGATGGCTTTTCTCCTGCTTAAAATTAAAAACCTGCCTATAAAGATGCCGAGGAAGGAAGAACCCACCCTGGCCCTCATTTTGCAATGTTATTAACTGTGGGAGTTGAACACAGTGGTGGTGGGATTCGGCTACAACTGCTAGCTCCCATGCCTGGGGAGTGGGACCACTGGCTTCTTTAGCTTTCCACACCCCTCCCTGCCAGCCTTACCCACAAAAGCATAAAGATGCTGTTGCTTAATAAACAGTTTCCTATGGGCCATGGCACCCTGGCACAGGAAAGAGAAATGATAGCTCATTTTACCTTGGTGTGCACTGCACACCCATCCCTATGAAACACTTTATATGACCTGGTCGCCTCCATCCGGGTCTGCATTGCCCAGAGGCCTCAAGTCGTCTAAGTCACATGTTTCTGAGACCACCTTTAACTGAGTGATCTAGCTTTACGCTGAGACCTGCCTCCCCACCCGTTGTCCCTGGAGCCCGCAGACGTCAAAGCTAGTTGATACCTGATCATTATGCTCCACATGGGCTCATTCAACCAACCATAGGTTGAACAGGTTTCAAAAGCTGGGTACAGCGGCTCATGTTTGTAATTCTAACACTTAAGAAGCTGAGGTAGGAGGGCCCCAAGTTCAAAGCCAACCCCAGGCTACAAAGCAAGGCCCTATCTCAAAGAATAAAACTAGTCACAAAAACAAAGCTATTCTAAAAATATTCTGCATCTATATGGAATAATTACAAATACGCTTTCTTATTGTCATCCCCTAAACAATACAGCCTAACAGCTACTTAAAATTGGTATTGTATGCCGGGTGGTGGTGGCGCACGCCTTTAATCCCAGCACTCGGGAGGCAGAGGCAGGCGGATCTCTGTGAGTTCGAGGCCAGCCTGGTCTACAAGAGCTAGTTCCAGGACAGGCTCCAAAGCTACAGAGAAACCCTGTCTCGAAAAACCAAAAAAAGAAAAAAGAAAAAAAATTGGCATTGTATGAGGTATTAAACACACTCAGAAATGATTTAAAGAATATAGGAAGAGGTATATATGTCATAGGCCATTTTATTCAAAGAACTTGCCCAGCCTGGGGGCTTGGCACCCATGTAGATCCTTAATCCAATCCTCTCTATACAGCAAGGGACAATTGTGGATGAACAATGACACTGATAGTTTGTCAGGGTCTATGCCCAGGGACCTCAACTCCAAGACTCCTCACAGAGTATATTACAGACAACTAGCGGGCTCCCCAACTTTGAGTGGCTACCAACAGCGCATGATCCACTGGATTTTCCCTCACTGAGGCCCCCTGACTCCTTATGCACATGGGTGTCTGACCTAGAGTTCATGGTGCCTGGGGACACTGGCTGAGCAACTTGGAACTTGCAAGTCTTACTGTCACAATGAGATCACAAATTCTTTAATGACAGAGAGTATAGAAGTCAGTGCTTCTTGTGCTGACCCCCACCACCAGTATTTAGTGGCTCAGTCCAGCCTAAAACTGGGGGGGGGGTCTTCCTAGGCAAAGCCCAGGGGCTCCTAGAGGCATAGCACCACTGCCTAGCTTTTCCACCCTTTCCTCTTCCACAAGGAACTATGGTTCTCTAAGTAGGGCAAGTGGGACAGACACCCATTCCCAGAGACTGCTATTACCAATGGTCCTGGATTTTTCCCAGGAATCTGCCCTCCAGACAGTGTAGGCAGGAGGCATCTGCCCCTGTCTCCCATGGAGTCATCTACAGAGGTACAACAGGGCACTGATGGAGCCACCCCCCACTGAGGTCACACACAACTAACAGCTCTGTCAAAGCTGTGGCACAGGAGTCTGGCTTTCTTGGCCTGTGAACCTCCTTATGAGGCCTGGACTTCCTCACAACATGGTGGCCAGATTCCAGGTGGGAGCTTTGGCCAGGCTGCATTGCCTTTAAGGGCCCAGCCCTGGGAGTCACATAGTGTCCACTTGCCACTCTATTTTCAAGGGAAGAGACATAGTTGTCTGCCCATAGAAGGGTCTGGAGGTATTACTGCAGCCTGTTAGTACTGGGCTTACTCTGTGACCCATACTTACCCCTTACACCCAAGTCACAGTAAGATCTTGGAAACCTGAGCTCTGAAAATATTACAACACAATCTTTCCAGGTGTTGACTCGGAGCTCAAGAAGTTATTTGTGAGCATACAAGATGGCTCGGTGGGTAAAGGCATCTGGGGCCAAACCTGATAACCTGACTCCAATTCTCAGGAACTCGCATTATGGAAGGAGAGAACCATCTCCTGAAAGTTTTCTTTTGACCGCTTCAAGATGCCATGACACATGCACACCCTTACATATACATATCACACACAAAATCCATAAAATGGAATAATATAAAATCAGGTATTTGCTAAGAAATCGAATCCACTGCTGGACACAGTGGTTCCAGGATGTACTCCCATCACTCAGGAGGCTAGGACAGAGAAGTTCAGGTTAGAGGATAGCCTGGGCTATAGAGCCTGCTGTGGACCAGCCTGGGCTATATAGTGAAATCCTGCCTTTAAAAATAAAGTAAACTTTCTCTGAAAAATATTGAAACTAAAAATAAAGAAGGAAGGAAGAAAAGGAAGGAGGCAGAAAGGGAGGGAGGGAGGGAGGGGGGAGGGAGGGAGGGAGGGAGGGAGGGAGGGAGGGACAGAGGGAAGGAGGACAGAAGGGGAGAAAAGGAACCCAGTGTCGCTATGAAACAACACATTGTATATTATATTAAAACATTCAAAAGTACGGCAAGAGAGCGAGTATTGAGAGGTATACATCTTTAACCTTAAAGAAGAAACATGCAAGAAATTAACAGTGGTTGTTGCTGGGTAGGAGCTGCTACGCCACTGGGAATGACAACAGAGAATCATTCATATAGTTAGAAGAGTTGATGGTGAATAGTTGTGCTGGTTGGATATTTTAATATAGCAAGAAAAGGGAAGGAAAATGCTACAACAATTTCCAGTTGGTCACAGACTCAAAAAGCAAAATCCTTCCACGGACCAAGTTTTAAAATGGATTGTGACCCACTTTTGCCTCTGCCTGAGACAGAACTGCACCCTGGCATCCCTTGCCATCCAACTGCACACCTTCTAGAGGCCATATCCTGTCCCACTGACTTAGGGTTTGGCATTATGACCACTTTTGGCCACTGGGCAAAAGTAACAGTGTGCTGGCTCCAAGCCTTATTCTTTTTTGGCATCGGCCGTGAGGCACAGAAAGAGCCTGGTCCAGGTGGCTATATTTCCTTCAGTCTGGATGAGGGGAGCGTGGCAGTGCTCTAAGGCCACTTCACAGCTGTGCCCTGGGCTCTACAGCTGCAGCTAGCCCTTCTGCTCCACAGAAGACAATGGCAAGACCCAAAAGTGCCAAAGAAATAGTCGCCGTTACACACCATGCAGATCTGAGGTGGGGAAGGGGTGTTCAGCAGTGTTATCACACCAAAAACCTAATTAGTGCAATCTCTAAGACTCTGAGTCATCTAACCCCGATGGCCTGGCCAGCCCCATCTCTCCTCACACTGCCCTGTGGTTCACCAGATTGTAGCCCCATTGACCTTTTGCAGCGTCTAAAGGTTTTGTGTTCCCGTTACAGTCTACTTGGACTGTCTCTCTGGTCTCTATCCACTCACGGTTCATGTTCCAGGAAGACAGCATCTGAACATCGCCACCTCTTCTCTAAGCTTCCCATACATTTGGCTGTCTGAGAAAAATCCTGTCTAGCCCTCACAGTATTAATATGTGTTCCAGTCGGCCTTCTGCCGCTGAGATAAAGAGCACACGGCCAAAAGAACTTGGGGAAGAAAGGGTCTCTTTCATCTCACAAGCTACAGTCCATCACGGAAGGAAGTCAAGGCAAGAACCTGGAGGCAGAACCAAAACAGAGGCAATGGAGGAGTGTTACTTACAGTCTGCATGCCTTATATAACTCGGCCCCCCTCTAAAGGATGGTGCTGCCTACAGTGGTTGGGGCCGGCCCTCCGATGTCAATTAGCAATCAAGAAAATGCCAAGAGACATACCCACAGGCTAATCTGATGGAAGTAATGTCTCACAGAGGTTCCTTCTTCACAGATGTGTCGAGTTGACAGCTAAGCTTAACTGTACCTAATGTGTCGCGTTTCAGAGCTCTGGGAGGCTTGTGTTTCAGTGTCCTCTCTCATGGTCCAGGTAGCCTCAACTTCCGACACTCGTCTCAGGACCATGGGACTTTACAGTGGCACTGGAGAAATCACATTCCTAAATTTGAATTTGGATCTTTTCCCAGGCTAGCAATTGCAGTATGACACTCTCTCAGGACACTCAGCAGGAGCCGTACACCGCTCACAGTCAGTCTTGCAGTCAGGGAAGGGGGACACTTTTACAGTGTGTTATATCAGATAAATGACGAGAGCCAGTCAACAGTTCACGGCAAAACAAGCCTTGTGTAAGCCCATCTTGCCTGACTGTAGGCTAATGTCACTGTTGTGGGCAGGTTAAGGTGGGCCAGGCTGACAATGCTCAGAAGGCTGAGTGTGTTAAGTATATTTTCATTTTTCTGAGACGGGATCACAAGTATCCTAGGCTGGCCTAGAACTCAAAATTCAGCTTTCAGGAGGGTATAAACTTCTGATCCTACTGCCTCCACCTCTCCAGCACTGGGATTATGGGTTTGTGCCACGTTACCTGGTATAGGCAGTGCTGGACATTGGACCCAGGGTTCCGTACATGCTAGGAAGTCAACCCCAACAAAACTATATCATCACCCCTAACAAAGCTTATTTTTTAACTTAGAATATTTTAAGGTGCAGTGACTTTGTCTGCCAGGAATTCACCCCATTATAAGCCCAGACTCGTGGGTATTTGTACTCTGAGCTCCTCAAGGGCAGGGCACAGGCCTGTCTTGTTTCTACACCCTGTGGTGATGGTACCTGGCACACAGTGACCTAGTGACTAGATGAAGGGGATTGTTTCCAATCATACAGAGGAGGGCTTCTTTCCCACTGGGGACAGGGCTGCAATGAATAACAGCATTTAATCTGAACCATAAGGTGTGAGTGGAATTTAACTCAAGCAGGATCGCAGCCGGGGCAGCTCCAGGAACTCTGGGGAGCAGAGAAGGATGACGTGGCTGACCTACACCAGGGTGTCATGCAGATGCCAGGGAGGTGCACAGGCTTTCTTGTCCCACTGTGGAACTAACTCTACACTCACGGGCACCTGCTTGGGAGCCATGGGTGGGTTCAGGCAAGCAGGGATAAAGTAATAAAGATGCCAAAGGCAGGGGGTTACGGTAGGGTTGGTATGGGTTGAGGTGACAGGAAGCCATCAAGGCTAGGGACAGCATAGCATAGCCCTCCTGCTACTAGAGTCAGGTAAATAAGTACTGGCAGCTGTGAGGGACATAGGGGATAATTTCTGCTTTCTGCTTTTCTGCCTTCAGCGACTAGGGGAGCCGTGTAACCGCTAAATTGTGGAGAAGGCAGAATGGCGGGTTTGAGGGAGAAGGCAAGACGCAAAATTTTACATTTGTCAAGTTGGATATGAACGTGGGTCATCCAGCAGGCAATTTGGACAAAGCACCAAGATTTGGGGAAACAACTAGGGAGAGGGGCCCTGGCTTGGCTCTAAGATAAGGATGTATATGCAAATGGCTCATGGGAACCAGGAAGGAGAGGCAAGAAAGATACGGAAGCCAAGACAGGGGACAGGTGGAAATTGCGCCCCTGGGAGGGTTTAAGGAACTAAGAGAAACAAGCCGGACACAGATCACTCAGCTCAGCACCACGCTGCAGTGCTAACACACTGGCTCCCATTAGTCCTGGCTTCCAGGCTCTTCCTAGAGACCCCTTCCTCCTGACACTTCCGCATTGTCAGGTACACAGGAGAGGGCTCCAGCGACTGAAGGAACCCTCAAGCAAGGAGAACCAGGTTGTATTGGTAGCCAAGAAGGGGTATGCCTGCAGTTAAGCATCTACAAGGCTTAGTTAGCATGGCCCATCTTCACAAGAACCACTTTAAAGATGAAGAGATGGGCTGGGATAAAGTCCAGCAGTAGGATGTGGGCTTAGCATGCATGAGACTCTGGGTTCTGTCCCCAGGACCACAAAAAATTAAAACTAAAAGAAAGACAAAGACACGGGGTCTCAGAGGAAATGTGACAGGTCACTGAGCCGTGCTTTGCCCAAAGGACTAGCCAATATGACATAAGACCATGGCACATACAAGACATTGATCGGAGTCAGAAGCTTCCAGATGCTAGGCTGGCCATAATAGCACATAGCTTTAAATCCTAGCACTCATGAAGTAAACACAGGTATATCTCTGTGATTTTGAGACTTGCCTGGTCTACATAGCCAATTTCAGGTCAGTTAGGACTACACAATGAGACTCTGTGTAGTGTTTGAATAAGAATAGCCCCCATAGGCTCAAATATTTGAATGCTTCATACCCAGCTGTGGGAGCTGTTTAGGAAGGATTAGGAGGTGTGACCTCGTTGAAACAGAGGTGTCTCTGGAGGTTAACGCTGAGGTTTCAAAAGCCCACACCATTACCGGTTAGCTCTCTCTGCCTCGTGCTTGTGGTTCCAAGTTAAGTTAAGCTCTTAGCTACTGCTCCGGTGCCATGCCTGCCTGATGCCATGTTCTCCATGATGATGGTTATGGAAACGAAATTTCGGGAACTGTTGTTGTTTTCCTGTGTTGCCTTGGTCACAGTATCTTATCACAGCAATAGGAAAACAACGAAGACATCCTGTCTCAGGGAAAAAAGAAGCTTCTAGCCCCAAGAGCCCACTGCCACAAGACATGATAGTGACAGTGATGGTGGCTATATGAATATCTTGTCATAAAAGACAAAGTTAGAAAAGGAGGCAGAAAGTCTACTATTGTAAGTGTCAGGAGCAAGTGACTGGAACTTGGAAATTTCGAAAGAGATAAAGTCTTTAAACGGCACTGATGCCAACGGAGTGGGCCAATTGATTTAACGGCACCTGCTCCTGAGGATGAGAAGACCTGCCACCCCAGGGAAGTAACTCTAGAAGCTTCACCTAAAGGCTGGCCTGTTGAGTGTCAGCCTGAGCAGTTGATATCATACTTGAGATGACAAGAGCAAACAGAACACCAGGCTTTCTTGGTTATATCAAGAGCAGACACAGAGGAAATTTATTGACACCAGGTGAAGGCTAAGAGTCAGTTTTGAAGAACTGTAGCAAATGACTGGGAAAATGTCATGCACACACACACACACACACACACACACACACACACACAAAAGCCTGGAAAGCTCTCAGTTAAAGCTAAGCCAATTATTAATCATTAACAAGAGTTGGAAAACAGGCCTGGGCAGGTCAATGAAAGGAAATGGGGTTGAGACATCAGTAGGGGAGCCACTTGGCTGTCCTTGAGTAAGGACAACTTATTGGTTCTTTTCTTATCATTTGCTGATCGTGACTGAGGCCGTGACAAAGACACGTGACAGACGTAACGTAAGGAAGAAAAGCTGTGTTTTGGCTATGCTTCAGAGAATTCCGTCCAGTTACTCGGCCACATGCGCCCGAGCAGAGCATCACGGCAGTGGGACTGTGCGCCAGAGGACAGCTGTGAGAATGGACGTGGTAAGGGATAAGAAGTTCCCCTTGACCTACTTCCTCCAACTAGGCCCCAATCTCCCAGAATTTCCAGAACCTCCCAAAATAGTGCAACCATCTGGAGGCATCCCAAGCATGAGCCTATGGGAAACCTTTCAGATTCCAGTTGAAATGGTCCGTTGTCCAGAATCGCCCATGGAGATTTTTCGTAATGTGGATGACCCACTGTATTCGTTTTATTTTTATTGTTGTGATAAAATATCGTGACCAAAAGCAACTTGGTAAAGGAAGGGCCTACTTTAGCTCACAACTCCCAAGTTAAACAGTTCATCACATCAGGGAAGATGAGGCAGCAGGAATTTCAAACAGCTAGTCACAGCACACCCGCAGTCAAGGGCAGAGAAATGACTGTGTGCGTGCTTGGCCTCAGTCTGGTTTTCCATTCTACAGTCCAGGACCCCAAGCCCAGGGGATGATGCTGCCCACAGTGGGCTAGTTCCTTCCCATATAAACTAATTCAGTCAAGACAAATCCCCACAGACATGACCACAGGCCAACCTGATCTAGACAGTTCCTCACTGAGGCTCCTCGCTGAGGTAATTCTGCGTTGTGTCAAGTTGACAATGAAAAGTAATCATCACAAGGCCTTAAAAAAATGGTTCAGCAGTTCTGAGTACTTCCAGCTCTTCCAAGGACCTGAGTTCTACTCTTAGCATCCGTGTTGGCTCCCAGCCACCTATCACCCCAGCTATGGAGGATCCAATTCTCTCCTTTGTCCTCTGCAAGCACCCTCACACACATGACATACATTCACTCAAACACACACACACACACACACACACACACACACACACACACACACACAAATAAATAAATCTTAAAAATAACTGAGCCGCTCCTCCACAGTCACTACCAGGAGCTGCAGCCAATCCTTCATCATGTCTGTCTGTGTCTCTTGTCCATTTTGGTATATGACATCTGTTTCCCTACGTCTGGTCAAAACTGCCATTTCAGAGGACAGGGTAGCATACACCTGTAACCCTGGCACCTGGGAAGTGTGGGCGGGAGGATCAGGAGTTCAAGGTCATTCTCTGCTACACAATGAGTTTAAAGCTTGCCTAGACGACATGAGACCCCATCTCAAAAAAAAAAAAAAAAGTAAAATAAAAAAATAAAGAAAAGCAAAGAAACCCCTGCAATTTGGGCTATTTCATGTCCCAACTGTTAGTTAGCCCAGGCCTTCTCCTTCTGCTGGCTTCCTAAACAAAGAGCTTCCAAAGAGTTCTTAGTCCCCACTCCTTGCTCTATCCAATAGCCATATGGATGGCTTCATCTGTCCTTGCCTCTCCCATACCCGGCTCCTCCTCTGCCTCCGGTACCCAGCACAGAGTCAGACCACCAGCTGTTGAATGATTGTCAACCACTCCGAAACAAGAGAGGCATTTCAGGCATTTCCTCAGAGCCCAGTAGCTCACTGAAGAAGCTGTGGACTTGCCTTAGGTGGGAATAGTAAAAGAAAAAGACAAAATACCTACTCAGAGACAGTGGAAAGCCAGGAAGTGATCACACAGGGAAATCTTATTTCTCTCGGCCACAAGAAGCAGCCACAAAGAGCTGAGCTCAGTCTACACTATCACAGGATTTTCCCAGTCACTGAGGGTCCCATGGGGACCACGATTGTCAAAGCTACTGTGGCTTTCATGGCTGTCACGGCAAGCCAGAGCTCCTGTCAAAAGGGCTGCCTAGGAAGATCCCCAGCAGACTGCCTTTGTCCCCCCCCCCCCCCGGGTGATTTACGGCCACCTCCACAAACACACACTCACTCATCCTGTCCAGCAACTGAAGCTGGGCCGAGGCCCATAAACTAGGCAACAGCTATTGGCAAATTCATTAATTAGGATTCTGTTTGTACTTTTATTGTGAAGGAAAATCATTTGTCAGCCTAAAGTCAGACCCAGTGCCTGATGAGGACTGTTATTCTAAGGAGGAATCGACTGATGGCTCAACAGAGCATCCCCTGTCCCTTCCCCAACCCCACCACCCCACTCACCCCCACTCCACCCCCACCTTGACTCCTCTTCCTCTGCTCGAAGTCTGTGGCAGATCTAGTGAATTACCTTCTGCGTTGGCCTCCACCACCCCTCAATAGCTAACCTGAAGTGGCTTCTGTTCAGATATATGTATCAAGGGGGCTGGCCCTTCCCAGCTCCATAGAGTGACACCACATGAGTCAGAGCTAGCCATGACAGTTCCATTTCCTGTCCCAGTGACATGACGATGACCAACGAGGCGTGGGAAGAAGTCGGTCAGGGCTCTTTGCAAAGGACGAGGGAGGACGCGAGGACTGCGCATGCTGTCCGCGAGCCTTTGAACTTGTTTTGGAACATGACTCCGGGAGCCAAGGAAGCCCTGTTGGGAACAAGACACAAGACAGAGGGCCAGGATGAACAAGCTGAGGACGGCCGAGCAGATGGGACGGCCCTGGGCGTGAATGACAGTAGTGAGTGCTGAATTCATTACCCAGGAATGCTCCCGCACTGGACCTCTTGGCTGCAAGGGAAAATAACCTTGTGGTCTACACTGCCTGCAGTGAGCTTTTAGTTATAAAAATCAAGCATCAAATACTCCTGTAAGCACCCTACCTCCACCACAGCCAGCTGAACCCCACATTGCCTCCAGGTGCCCATTCTGGTAGTGGCTGTGCCCTATCCGGGTGCATGGGGATAGCCAATTTCCAACACTACCAAGGCTCCAATTGCCTGTGTGTGAGCCCTTTTCCCATCAAACATCCAACACACAACATACACACACAGTCACACTTACACATCCATCCATCCCCATGCTCACACACTCACATTCATGCGCATTCACACACATGGTCATTCACATGCACTCTCACACATACATGCTCAAGCACACGTGCACGGTCTCACACATATACACCCCCATGCATGGACACATACACAGCCTTGCTCACACACACTCACACATGTATGGAACACACATATGCAATCATAAATGATCACTCTGTACATGGATGTCTCTGATACACGTTGGGTTGTATATTAACCTCTTCACTCCCAGTACCTCACACTGACTTTCATTGGAACTAGAATCATTACAGATTCAATTAATTAAGATAAGATTATAGTATAGGATGGGTCTCTAATCTTATATCACTGGAATCCTTAGAAAAGCACATCGGGTTGGAATCATTTGGCCATAAGTGAAGGAACTACCAGAAGCTAGGAAAAGAGCCTGATGCCAATGCCCCCCCAGCACTTTCAGAAGCAACAGGGTCCTGCCTCTAACACCTTCCCTTTAAGCTTTCAACCTCTAGTAAGGTGAGAAAATACATTTGTAGTATTTAAGCCACCCATGCACAGCAATTGTTCACATTATCCCTAACAAACAAATCTAACAAGGCAGTCATGATACAGGGGGACCCACTTCCCCTACAGAAGACAAAGTCGTTTGTTTGGGGAAGATAGCACGTCTTTTCTAAGTTGTGAAGTTCCTCTAAATGCCTTCATACACGGAATGGGCTGGGCAGGCCAGCTGGACAGCTGCCCAGAGCGCTAGACTATTAGAGGATCCAAAATATCACTGGAATAAATAGAAACACCCAGTCCAGTTGACGCAAGTTTCCACACGCCTCTACCAAAGTAAACAGCAGCCTTTTATGGCAATTTAAAAAACACTCTTGCCAGACACAGACCCCCCCCCTTTGGGTATTTTTGTAGTGCACATATATAGCTACCTGCCATCAGTTCCCATTCTAGAGTCAAATAAAGCATGCTACTGCTGCCCAACACAAATGAGTATTTGTTTTATTATGTAATTTGTACCTCCTTCAATATGTTCCCCCCCACAAATTGTCTGACTTGAGAAAATGCCTAAGAAAACCTGACTAAAGGAACTACAGGAAGGGTAAGCTATCTTGCCATTTTAGACCATTGGTTTTTCTCTACCTGGGGCAGGAGAGCAATGAGGAAACCTGCCCTGTGAATAGGAGCTTTTAATTAGTAAGTTTAACAGAATCTGCTCCCTGACCCACAGCCTCTTTTCTGCCCCTCCTGCATGCTAAGAACATCTGCAATCTTCACTTGGCATCCGGTCACCAAGCATAAAGACTACATCTCCCAGTCTCCCACGGCTTGGAGTGCTTGTGTGAAGTTCTGGCCAGAGAGATATAATCTGAATTATCACATGACAGTTCTGACAGCCTTCCTTCCAAAATACTTACGTGTCTCCATTTCCATTAGACACAACATGGGCACGCTGGTCTCCAGGCCACATGGTGATCTAAGGTGTCAGAGTCCTGGGATGCAAGGAGCCTAAACCCTACAGACGTCACAGAGCAGAATTCCCGTGCCAGTCATGGACGGCCCACCTTAGACGACTGCATGAGAAGGAGGTCATCTCTACCTTGTTTTGGGTCTGTGCGTCACTTGCACCAAGTGTTGTCATAATAGGAATCGGGGTATCCCTATATGAAGACATACCAAACTCTTGTCCCCTGCAGAGTGCTGCTGACTCTCAGCCTGCCCATGGTCCGTGCAAGTCTGGACTTCTTCTGCTCTGGTTCCCACAAAGGCACCATAGAATGACAGGTGGTACAATAAGAGCCGTGTGAACAGGGGACCAGGAATCATGAAAAGTCAGTCCCCAAGTCCTGCAGGAAAGAAAAGGAAACGGCGAGGCACTGTTGATGGGGTTGAAAGGTGGTTGCAAATTCTTTGAGATTTAGCATCTCAGAAGATGGATGTGGTGCCCCTCTGTAAGCGGTTTCATGCGGAGAGAAGATGATGGGAATGGAGCGCCTTCCAAGGCTAGTTTAGAAAGGGTCTCTCTTTTGACATAGTCACCCCTGAAATCCAGCAGCAATAATGTAGAAAAGTCAACTGACATTCGGATCATCACCCAACAGCTAGCAACAATCAACAGACATGCCAGTGAGCAGACTTTCAAATAATTCAGCCCCCCCCCCGCCAGCTGACAGGAACGAGAACAGGTCCACTACATCTTGCCCAAAGGGCATGTCCAGTCAACTATGTTAGTATTGCCTTGCTCTCAGCTCCTTACAGTTTGGAATAGTTTGCTATGGAGCAGCAGGTGGTCGCAGCAGCTGCCTGCTCTGCCCACATCCTGCATGACAACATACATAGGTCTTTGGCTACCACACAGGTCTCTGGAAAGTTCCAACCTCATTTTGTGGGTTCTTAAGAAGAAGGCAGGGGTCCTGAGACAACTGAGCTGGGGAGCTAAAGTGAGTACAGAGAAGTGGTGGCAAGACCTCAGAGATCGCTTAGACCTTGAGTTCATGTGCTGCTCTTCCCGAAGACCTGAGTTCGATTCTCAGCATCCACATTTAGTGGTTCGTAACTGCCTGTAACTCCAGCTCAGAAGGATCTGATGCCCCGCTCCTGTGTGCACGTACACACGTACACACACACACACACACACACACACATACACACAAACACACACACACACACACAGAGAGAGAGAGAGAGAGAGAGAGAGAGAGAGAGAGAGAAACGCATGCACACTCCCCAGAAGCTGTTAACTAGCTAGCATGAGCACATGGGTTCACTTGTGTGAGAATGGCCCTCATACTCTGGTGATTGCAAACAGGTACACCTGTGAAGGTATGCCTGCGGGAGCCTTACCTCGTGCACCAAAAACTGGTTCATAACCAAGGTGGACCTTTGTATTTCCAGGAGGATTCTCAAAGTTAAGTCTGAGGCCAGGTGTAAGGCAAGGTAGTGCACACCTTTAAATCCCAGCACTCTGGAGGCAGAGGCAGGTGGGTCTATAAGTTTGAGGCCAGCCTGGACTACATAGTGAGTTTCAGGCCAAAGAAGACTACATATCGAGGCATTAAGAATAAATCTTCCTCTCTCTCTCTCTCTCTCTCTCTCTCTCTCTCTCTCTCTCTCTCTCTCTCTCATGCACGCACACAAAGAGAGGGGCTGGGGCAATGGCTCTGTGAATAAGAATGCTTACTGAAAAGCATGAGGACCTGAGTTCAAATCTCAGCACCCACCTTTTTTAAAATGGGTATAATTGAATGTGTGCCTGTAACCCCAGCACTATGGGGAGTGGAGACAGAGCAACTGCTGGAACTTTCTGGCCACTGTCCTAACTTCAGGTTCAGTGAGAGATGCCATCTCAAAGGAATAAGGCAGAAAGTGAACGCCCAGAACATCTGACGTCCTCCTCTATTCCTCATATAAGTGCACATAGACACATACACACAAAAGAAATAAGAAAAGGAATTTAAACACAGCGATGAAGCTGGGGGGAGCTCAGGCCATGGCCACCTCACTAGCAGCTGCACTGGAAACAGCTGTCACCTAAGGCATGCTGGGAACACCCAGGGAAAGCCCTATCCTTGCATCTCTCCCTTGGTGTGAAACAACCTTGCACTGCTTTGCAGCCCTAGGGTCAGGTACATCTTCCTACGTGGGCACTCCCTCCCTGGATACACAGGCAGCCAGGAGCTAAGTAATCCTTTAAAATGCTGGGCAGAGGAGATGTGACACTTGAAGACATCATGGAGGCAAGCTTCTGCACCCTGTACCCCGGCAGACTCTCCGAGCTCAGAACACCCAGTCACTTTTCTTGCTGTCCAGGCAGCTGCCTGCTGCTGTGCAGCTGCCAACATCTGCGGACCTGGCCTCTGATATCTTTTAGGTTTTGAACTTAAAAGTTGCTTCCCCAACCCCAGTTCTTTAAGGGGAAATAGCAGTGGAGCCAGGCATGGTGACATATGAGTAAAATCTCAACACTCAAGAGTCTGAGGCAGGAGGATTGGGGTTCCAGGACAGACTACGGTACAAACTGAGTTGGAGGCCAGCCTGGACTATGCAGTAAGATACTGGCTCAAAAGTAATAACATTGGAAAGAGAGAAAATAGGAATGAAGGAAGAAAGAAAATGGAAGAGGGTAAGAGGATTTATATTTCAGGTCACAAAGACATCGTCACCTCCCTCTACCTTATCTCCTAATGCCTTCTGGTCATTTTCTGTACACACACACACACACACGCACACGCACACACACACACACACACATACACACACACGTCATGCAGAATGCTTTAGCTACTCTGTAGCCATCTGCCCTATTTGAGCTCAAGCCCAGCAGAGCTGGCTGCAGGCAACAGACAATCTGGCAAGACTCTAAGACTTCTGAGTTCGGACCTCAGCCCACAAGGAGTTCCTGAGCAAGCCTTCATCACACATTCATCCAGCAAAGTCTCCACCGACATGCGTTTTGCAGCTGTAGGCTAGGCTAGGGGGCCAGGCACTACACGAAGCCAGGTGGGTAAAGTCTGAATAGCCTTCTTCAGGGTTAAAAAACAGGCAATGAGCTAACAAATTGGCAAATGGTAGGTGGAAGCAAGAGCCATACTAAGAACCAAAACAGGGTGCTGTGGCTGGCCCAACCAGGAAGCTTGCTTAGGTGACCTATGGGCTGAGATCTGTAGGACATTAAGAAGTCTGACATGGGATCATTAGATGGCAGAACATTCCAGGCAGAAGGGAAAGCTGCTACAGGGGCCCTGAGGCAGGTTAAGGAGGTGGGGTTTCAACTGGGCTCAGGAAGAAGAGGTAACTTAGTGAGACCTCACCGGGAAATAATGATGCACACCTTTAATCCCAGCACTCGGGAGGCAGAGGCAGGAGGATCTCTGTGAGTTCAAGGCTAGCTTGGTCTACAGAGTGAGTTCCAGGCTAGCCAAAGCTACACACACACACACACACACACACACACACACACACGCACACGCACACACAAACCCTGTCTCAAAAAACAAGACCTAAAACAAAATTTCCTATCGAATATGCATTTGGTACAAAGGGAAACAGGGAGGAAGAGGCAACTTTAGTCAGACGGGCACAGTTACACCACCAGTGATAGAGCAAGGGGACATTTATGTGCCCCTGCTGCTACACATTAAGGACATGCATCCTTGGAGTGGTACTTCTTCCTAACAATGCAGAAACCAAATCTAGTTAACCAGAAACACCAGCAAAAGTCAAACAGTGGGGCAATCTTCCAAACCACCGGCCTGTGCTCCAGAAGTGCTCATGTCCCAAGAGAAGACAGATGGAAGATGGGGCTGGGCTGCTTACAATGTGGGATTCTGCATTGGATCTGGCAGCAGGAGCGCGTTCTTTCTTTCTTTCTGAAAGGCCCTCCTGGGGCACTTGATGAGATTCGAACAAGATCTATGAATCGGGTAATAGTGTTAGATTGGTGTTAATCTCCTGCTTTTGATCGACTGTACTGTGGTTTTGGGGGTATTTGTGTGATATCAGGAATGGAAGCCAGGGTCCGGTCTCCACTACTAAGCTAGCCCTCCAGGCCCTACACTGCCTTCTCAAATTTAAGGGCCAGCTTCTTGCCTCCAACTCCCCAATGCTGGGATTGCAAGCATGCCCCACCACCCCTGCTATTATGCCATGCTGGGTATTGAACCAGGGCCTTGGACATTCTAGACATGCACTCTCCCAACTAAGCCACATCCTCAATCCCAATTTTGATCTTATTACACTACTATTATAATGTATGTGTGTATAATGCGAGAGGGAGAAACTTTTACCGAGGCACATGTGTGCAAGTCAGAGAACAACTTTGTGGACTCGCCTCTCTTCCTTCCACCTTTATGCGGGCTCCAGAGACGGGACTCAGCTAAGAGCTTCCGCTAGCACCATTTCACCTGCCCAGTTGGTTTGTTCAAAGAAAAGTCCTGGTTTATGGGGTTTGTTTGTTTGTTTAGGTAGTACACACTGAGACATTTAGAAGCAAAGGTGCGTCTCACCAGCTGCTCTCATCTTAAAACTTCCGGGGAAATCATGAGATGGAAGGAGGAAGGGAGGGAGGGAGGGAGGGAGGGACGGAGGGAGGGACGGAGGGAGGGACGGAGGGAGGGAGGGACCAGAGACAGCATGCACACAAATTGCTAAAAATGCCGACATCAGAGGAACCTGAACAGAGGGAAGGCAGGGACTCTTGGCACTAGTTTTGCAGCTTTTTCTAGTTTGAAACTATTTCGAAATCAAAACCCCATAAAATACAGTAAAAATAGTTTTAAACATCATAAAATAAAAAGGTTTAAGTCCTCTCTGGCCTTTGGGTGAGACATAAATTTTGGGTGAAGGGGCAACATGAGAAGCAGGCGAAGAACGCCTTTGAGGGGTTGACAGAGGCCCTGGCTTCCAGATGGCAGAGAAATTAGGAATGAACAATCTTCTTATCTCAGGCTGGGATCGAGTTCAGTTGGTAGAATGCTTGCCTAGTGTACACAAAGCCCTAGGTTCTGTCCAGCACAGCATCAAACCTACGGTGGAACACAACCCTAATCCCGGCACTCAGGGAGGTAGAGGCAGGAGGCTCAGAAGTGCAGCCTTAGCTACACAGATAATTGGAGGCAAAGCTGGAATACAGAAGATTCTGTTTGGGGCAGGGGTTCTTTCCATCTTGAGGAATCCACTGGGTCCCCCAGATTGAGAACAAAGGACCCACTTAATGCTGACCAAATGGCTCCTTTGTCGCCTGTCAAAATGGAATCAAAAGATGGATCCCGGGAAGAGAACTCAGCAATGTGCCAGGCTATCGCACTGCTGCTTCCCAGTGTCCCCCACCACCCATCATCCCCTAGGCCAGTCTGGGTCTCTGAGGAAATAAGGCACTTCAGACCCCAGAAGACCTTTGCCAAGACCCTTTTGACCTTAGCAGGAGCAGCCAGGCTCGGTTGGGAAAGAATAAAGGAGCTGGCTTTCTCCAGGGGACGCCCCTTCTCAGCCGGTGTGGGGGTCGCATGGCGCAGCAGCATGCGAGGCTGTCTAAACAAGCAAGGGCTGAGCCGCACACCAGGCGCCACACTCATTAAACAGGAGGCCAGCCGCAGGGCTAATCTGACAGGCCGCCTCCAGACACCCGGGGGTGGGGTGGGGCCTGCAGGTGAACAGGGCGCATGGATCAGAGAGGCCGGGTGGTCTGACAGTCCCTGAGCAAAGTGTGGCCTCCATCTCCAGGCCTCCTCACACACCTACATATAGAAATCAGCAACGCTGTGGGGAAGCTCCTGGGGACATTTACACACCTCAGGCGACTACGACCACCTTGGGGAAGGGACACTGAAAGCCCTTTCCTAGCTCAGTAGTTCCCTGGAACTGCTGAGGCCCAGTGAGTAAGCCGCGCCAGAATTCAGAACAGCGAGGGCCCACGGTCTGGGTAGGGATGTCGGCCTGTGTGTCAGGCCGAGCCTGGCGCCTAGCCAGCTAGGAGGCTGAAAGGCTGGGGAGGCAGGAGGTTTGCAGGCTCATAAAAAGAAATGGCTTGTTCCTTTGCCAGATGAGAACGCGCCAGGTTGGGAGGGGAGAGAAGGGTGCTTCTAGTACCTGGACATTTCTGCCCATGGCAGTGTCCTCCTTGCAGATAGCAAGGCCGGTAGAGATCTGTGTTTCTGCCCCCATTTGGAGGTGACCCTGCTGCAAGTGAAGAAACTGAGGCCTGAGAGATGGAATGCCTTGGCCTGAAGCCCCACCCCCACCCCGCGCCCCTCCTCCCCACTCCCCCTACCCAGCCTGCCCTCCTGCCTTCTCTGTGGTAAAGAAGCCTCAGGGACACTTGAGGACATGTGAAGAATGAGCTCCACGTGCCAAGTCACCCTGGCCCTTTAATTTGGCTGCTCACTTGTTTTAGCCAGGCTAGGCTAGGCTAAGCTGTGTCCTGACTTCCAAATTTCTTTCCGACTTGAAATAGTCCAAACTCAAATGGTATTTTTATTTTTTATTTTACATTTTTATTGATTCTCTCTCTCTCTCTCTAGCTCTCTCTCTCTCTCTCTCTCTCCTCTCTCTCTCTCTCTCTCTCTCTCTCTCTCTCTCTCTCTCTCTCTGTGTGTGTGTGTGTGTGTGTGTGTGTGTGTGTGTGTGTGTGTGTCCGTCCATACATGTGGAGGACAACTTTCTTCAATCAGTTTTTTTTCTTCCACCTGGGACTAAGGTCGTCAGGCTCGGTGGCAGGTGCCTTTACCAGCTGAGCCTTTTCCCTGACTCAAAAGCAGTATTTCTTAAACCAGCTTTGGATATAGAGCTAGTAGTGTGTGTGTGTGTGTGTGTGTGTGTGTGCGCGCGCGCGCGCGCGCGCGCGCGCTTTGAGTATGTGGGGGGGATTTAATTAATTTCAATCTATCATAGGCAGATACAATAAAAATGATTTGCTAGAAAAAGGAAATGAAAAAGAAACACAACGTATGAAATGTAAGCCCAGACCTTCATTATTAAATTTAGCAGACATCCGAATCTTCTGTCAACATGCTATGAAAGTTTCCAAACACTTGCTCCTAATTTCTGGACTTAGTTCACTGAGGATAGGTGCCAGGCAGACTGTGGACTGGCACTAGCACCCAGAGTACACTTTGAGTAGCAGTGGCAAAAAGCCAAGGTCAAAGCGTGTAGCGTCTGGGGCTAAGGGTAGAACTCTATGGGGATGGAATGCTACGGGAGAGTGACTGCCTAGCACGTTCTGGCTCTGAGTTCCATGCCAGCACAGGGGAAAGGGGCGCTCTGCTTTGTATGGTGGGACACACCTTTAACGCCAGCACTTACCAGGCAGAAGCAGGAGGATCTCTTTGCATTTGAAGCCAGCTTGGTCTACGTGGGGAGTTCTAGGTCATTTGGGGACTATACAGTGAGAACCTGTCTAAAAGAAAGAGAAAGGAAGAGAAAGAAGGAAAGGAAGAGGGAAGTGAAGAATAAAGGGAGAGAGAATGGAGGGAGGGAGGGAGGGAGGGAGGGAGGGAGGGAGGGAGGGAGGGAGGGAGGGAGGAAAGGAAAGCAAGCCAGGTGTGGTGGTACACATCTTTATTCCTGGCACTGAAGAGGCAGAGTGGATCTCTAAGTTGGAGACCAGCCTGGTCTACAGAGCTAGTTCCAGAACAGGAAGGAAGGAAGGGAGGGAGGGAGGGAGGGAGGGAGGGAGGGAGGGAGGGAGGAAGGAAGAAGACGGGAAGAGGGAGGAAGGGGGAGAGGGAGAGATCTGAGATCTAATGCCTGTCGCTATAGCAGCTTGGCTCTGTGGCTTCCCTGTCAGGGCCAGGTGGCCTTAGTCCGCTGCTCAGAGCAGACCCACAGTCTGCTCACATACACCACAGTCAGATGTATTCGAAGAAAAGTCTGAGGCCTTCATTTCATTGCCAGCTGAACTGCTCTTTCAAAGCAAATAAGAGGGTAGAATGACGCCATGCGGCTTGTACGCATGTCACAGAGTAAGAGCTAAACAGCCGTCCGGTGGTTCTCAACCTTTAACGGTCACATGGTGACCCCCAACCATAAAATTACTTTCGTTGCTACTTCATAACTATAATTTTACTACTGTTAAGAATCATTATGTAAATATCTGTGATAAAAAAAAACCCTGTGAGGGGATCACCAGCCACAGGTTGAGAACCACTATTTTAAATGAACCTTGAGGCAAATGCCCAGGCTTTCTCAAATGCCTGCCCTACCAACCCGCTCTTCTGTAAAACAGTATTTGAGTGTGCCAGGGTGGCTAACAGGACCTATGTCAGCATTTCTTCAACTTTAATGTGCACACAAGTCCCAGGGGAGCTTGTTACAGTGCATCCCTGTGTGACAAGACCGGAAAGCCAGCAGTTGTGAGGACTGAGGCAGGAAGAAAGAAGGTATAAGGTCAGTCTTGGCTACATATGGAGTTTGAGACCAGTCTCCGAAACATAGCAAGAGAAAACAAAGGAACCGGTGCGAACACTGCAGGTGCCGTCTCGGCTTGGGAGCTCCGTTGGGGGCAGGGGATGTTCATATGGCCACCAAGCTTTCCCTAGGTCGTTTGCTGTTCAACTGGTCACTCTCTGAACAGCAAGAGGGAATAAAGTCTTTGAACACTGTCACCATCCCCCATTACCAATAGGCAGGCCTCTTGGAAATTTCCAGTCTCCTAAAGTGGATGAGTGTCTTGGTCACCCCTAGAATAGTGATGCTAGGGTATAGACGGCGTTCTCTGATTAGAGTGGGAATATGTGCCTTTGAAGAGTCTGTGATGTCCCTAACTGGATCCCGGCCCCACATCCACCAGTTGTTAATCACGGCTAACTGTCCCAGTCTCTGGTGCAGGGGCATCCTGTGAACTGCCAGGCACCATCGCTAACCCCAACACCAAGCGCAGTTCCAATCACTACACCATGCTTTCTTTTCATGGTGAAGCCCATCAGATGATTTGGGGATACCTCTTCCGAACTGTGACATTCGTCCCCCAGATCTCCCAATAAAAAAACAAAATCAGAGGCCAACACACTGTCACCCAAGGCAAGGCATACCTAACTTCTGGGACCCGTTTCACTCCCAGGTCCCAGAGTAGGAGATCAGAACTGCCTCCCAGCTCCAGCTCCCTGATCCTGCAGTTCGTTTTTTGTTGGTTTTGTTTTGTTTTTTTTTTTTTTACAAAAACCAACTTGGGAATCCTACAGTACTTGCAAGGCAGTGAAGCAGACCCTCTTCCCATCCCTCTTCCTGCTCCTCTGGACCTGCTGAGTACAAACTTTAAAAAAATGGACAAAGCTACAGACAATGAATGCCTAGCAATTCTATTTCCTCCCAGTAGATTCCAATGCAGGCTAATTGGACATAGTGGAGCAATGATTTCTTTGGTGAGCACTGACCAGCATCTCCTTCCTGGTTCTCTGAACTCCATTGGAAATCCACAGGCAAATAATGCCCAGGGGCCAGCAAAATGGCTGCACCGTGAAAAAAATAAAATAAAAAAGCATTTGCCAAGCAAGCCTGATGATGTAATGGAACACCGGGTGGAAGAACAGAACCGACTCCTCCCAAGTTGTCCTATGATCTCCCTATGTGCACAGTGATGAACATCACACACATGAACACATCTAATGATAATAATAATAATAATAATAAAAATATATATGTTAATTAAATAATGCCTGAATGAGCCCTGCTGCATGTGGCATAACAAGAGTCCTCCTGGCCCCTAGGGCAGTGTTTCTCAATTTGTGGGTCTCAACCATTTTGGAGGTCACATCTCATATATCCTGAATTTCAGATATTTACATTATGATTCATAACAGTGGTAAAATGATAGTTAGGAAGTAGCAACAAAATAATGTTATGGTTGGGGGTCAGCCCAGCATGAGGAACTATATTAAAGGGCGAAGCCTTAGGAAGGTTGAGAAACCCTGCCCTAACCCTAGGTTAGGGTTAGGGTCTATGAAAGGGCTGTCCCCTTGGCATCTTAGAAACAGCGTGCTTCCTAAGGAGGCCTGGTGTAGGTGTGTCTTCTATCTATCTGATGATTTCATTGGTTAATTAATAAAGAAACTGCTTGGCCTGATAGATCAGAACATAGGTGGGTGGAGTAGACAGAACAGGATGCTGGGAGTGAGCAGACGCCTCGGCAGTCGTCATGACTCTCCTCTCCGAGATGGATGCAGGCTAGAATCTTCCAGGTAAGCCACCCCTCGTGGTGCTACACAGATTACTAAATATGGGTTAATCAAAATGTGAGAGCCATTAAGAGGCTAGAGCTAATGGGCCAAGCAGTGTTCAAATGAATACAGTTTGTGTGTTGTTATTTCGGCTGTAAAGCTAGCCATGCGGGAGCAGGGCAGGACGAAAAGCAGGCCTTCTTGCCTCATCTGTCTGCAGAGAGTTAGTGAATTCCTCTTGGGTGTTAGGTACCAGGAGAGAACCAAGAGGACAGGAAAACTGGGTGGTCGGGGTCCTCCATTCAAAGTGCTCTCAAGTTTAAGGTGGTAACATGGCCACCACCCTGTGACAGCTACTATAATGCTTCACCCAGGTCTTCAAGAGAAGGCATGCCCAGCCTGGAGCTCTCAGCTCCTTCCTCAGCTCCTGAAGAGCTGCCTGACAGGGCTATGCCCTCAGCAGCAACCCCAGCCCCATTCCCACTGACCAATGGCCTCCTGAGTGTTGCCCAGGAAACTCACACACTGCTGAACCACTCAGGTCTGGGCTTTACCAGGTCTGGGTTCCCAGTTAGTTAGCACATAGCCTGGTGCTGGGAGAGCTGCACAAACTGAAGAGCTCAGAGCTGTTGTTGGCCGTGACCTTGGCTGACTGACAGCTCCGCCCTAAGTGAACCCTAGCCTGGGTATTCCACAGTGAAAGGGGCAAAAGGCAAAATATTCAGGCTGACTATGGGCCACTTTCTCTATCTGGATTCTGGTCCACATCGTTAGGGGGGTTCTTCCAAAGTTACAGAGCACAAATGGTTCTTCATCTCTTATAAAATATAATCAGACTTAATAAGCTGTCTAAGCAGCCTACAAATTCAGGGTACACTCAAACTCCTCCACTGACTACTTTGCCTTGTGCTATTCATGGCCCTCTCCAAGGCACCCAGCGAGTGCCTCAGGAGGCAGGCTCTTTGTGAAGGAGGCCCTCGGAGCTGACTTGGGGTCTGGAGGGAAGAGAGACCCTTTTTCTGAATATTTTCTCTCCCAACTTCACTGGTGACAGTCAACAGCCAGCTGGGGCTTAGAGAGCAGAGGTAAACATGGCCAGTACCAAGAAGCACCTGTGGACAGCCTCTGTGAAGATGCCCAGGGAGCTGGACTGGCCTCTGGCAGGCAGCAACAAAACAGGGCTCCCCTGCCCCTTCCTGGGTTCTAGCCAGAGCACCCACCACAGCTAGGAGAGAGTGTGGGCCCAGGCAGACCCCAGCGAACAGCCCCCAGCCTTCCACTCTGCTGCCACCTGTTTGTTTTCACAGCTGCTCCCGCAGCCAGGCTGCTCCAGGGAGCAAAGGAATCTGCCTGTCTGCGGAAAAAGAATGTGGCAGAAAGGCAGGAGGTGCCTGGAGCAGCCCCAGGCTGCCTTGGCAGCGTCAGAGGTCCACGGATCTCTCCGGACATGCTCTGGGGAGTAACCCGAGGCCCCCAATGCCGAGGTCAAAGCTCAGAAGCACCATCCTCACCTTCATGCACGCTCATCGGGAGGACTTTGGCCAGGCACACAGGACAGACAGAGCATCCAATCCCCACCCACTCCCCCACACCAATCTAAGGTATTTTATTCACTTCTTTCTCATTTGTAGAGCCACACCACACACACACACACACATACACACACACACACACACACACACACACACACACGGGGCAGGGAGTGTGGCTCTGAGAAAGAAGACAGAACTCACCGGACTGAAAACAAATGAGCCCGTAGCCAGGAAAATAGTGAAGTAGCAGGAGCACGGTTTACCCCAGCGCCCCTACCTTTGGCCCAGTCTTGAGGCTAGGAACAGCTTTCCTTGATATTAAAGGAGGCTGAGGTGGGTCCAGGCAGGATGAAGGCCATCAGGCAAACAGGAGCTCCAGCCACAGCCCCCAGGCCTGTTAAACCTGTCCTAGAGCACTGTGGCCTCCCAGGCAGGGATGGACCAAGTTGTCCTCATGTGTGGGCTTTGGGTCGCAGGGACATGTGGGATTTCAAAAGAAGGGGCCCCGTCTCTCCAGGTGCCGTGTTTCTCACTTAACTCAGGCCGATATCAAACTTAGCAGGTAGCGGAGGATGCATCTGAACTGTGGCCCTCCTGACTCTACCTCAGGAGAGCTGGGATTGCAGGCTTGTGCTGCGGTGCCCGATTCATGTGGTGCCAGGGCTAGATTTCGGGCTTTCCTATGTGTTAAGCAAGCATTCTGTCTACCAACAACTACGTCCCCAATTCCTCTAGGCACACCTGCCCGTATTCACCCCACCAGCAATCCTCTGCAGTGACCAAGTGAGGGCTGGGACTAGAGTATAGGGGAAGCCATAACTTGTGGAACCGCTTTCTGGATTTTATCAGGCTCTCCTCCTTAACTGGTCAGACTGTGTTTGGAAACTTAACTCAAGCAGTCTGGCTTGAGCTAAGCCTCTCAAGTGTGCAGTACAGAATTAAAAAAAAAATTCTCTCCCTCTTTGTTCCTAATCATTAATAGTCTGGATGTCACTGAGAACCCACCCCCACCGCTACGGTCTTGGTCATGCTCTTTGAATACAGTGCTTCTAAATGACTATAGGCCAAAGTTCATGTAGCAAGAGTGACCAGGAGAAGATGTCTTGGACTGGGCCTTCCCAGAAGAGACCCCAGCAAGGATTTGGGTCCATGATTTATTTTCAGAGTGAGGCAGTGTTATGATTTGCATTGTCAACCTGACAGGACCTAGAATCATCTAAGAGATAGCCTTTAGGCATACCTGTAAGGGGTTTTCTAGGGTAGTTAAGCCTCTGGGCATCCTGAAGGTGGGGTATTTTGATCAGGTTAATTAAGGCAGGAAGACTTGCCCACTATGGGTGGGTGGCATCATTCTTGGGGTTGGGTCCTGGCCTAAATAAAAAGTAAGCTGAGTTCTGGCCAGCATCCATCACATTTGGCTTCCCAATTATGGATGCTCCAAAGGCCCACTGCCTTGATGAACTGGGAAAGGACACCCCAAGACCAAGTTCTCAGAAGAAAGGAGATTTATTTGTCCAGAGGAACAAAGGGCGGGAATAAGAGGCAAAGACAGGAGATAGAGGATGAGAAAGAAGGGGAAGGGAACAAAGGAGAGAGGGAAGGGGTATTTAACCTGGAGGGACAAAGGACTGCCTCTGGATAGAGAGGAGACAGATACAGGCAAATGGTGATTTATAAAGGGGAAATCCCGTGTCAGGATGAGGTGTTTCAATTAGGTGAGCCAAAGGGGGCTTTTGGTTTTTGGGTTTTTTTTGTTTTTTTTTAAGATTTATTTATTATGTATACAACATTCTGCCTCGATGTATGCCTGCACACCAGAGGAGGGCGCCAGATCTCAGTACAGATGGTTGTGAGCCACCATGTGGTTGCTGGGAATTGAACTCAGGACCTCCGGAAGAACAGCCAGTGCTCTTAACCTCTGAGCCATCTCTCCAGCCCCAAAGGGGGCTTTTGATTGCTGAACTATGGTAGTCAACCTCAGGAAGAGGAAGTGGCCAAATAAGGGAATAGATCTTGGTGACTAGCTTAAGGAAAATACTCTAATGGTTTTTAGCGAGGTAGAGGGACTGGGGAGAAGGGAAAGCCCTGTCAGCCATGTTTGCCATGCTCAAGCTGGCCAGAGTCCTTCAGACTATCCTCACCAACTGTGAGCCAGAATAAGCCCCTCCCACTGAGGTTGCTTTGGTCACAGCAACAGCGACAGGAACCAAGACAGGCAGTGAGTGGGGAAAGCATGCACCAGGTAAATGGGCATTATCAGGCAAGTCACCAGAGTGAGACGCTGGGGTGTCTCAGCGGGACCTCAGAAAAGATAGCCCAGCATTGCCACAGTTGAGGCATGGGGAAGCTGAGGTGGCTCCCGTCCAGCATTAACTGAAAGATGTTCTATGGGCATTGCGTGCAAGCCCATGGGTGAGCTTTTCGGGCACTCAGAGAAAATTCTGGATTGGTGAGGACCAAAGCAGTTGAGCTAAAGTGAGCACGGGGGTATGTATCTTTAATCTTAGCATTTAGAAAGCAGGAGTAGGAGGATTAGGAATTCTAGGCCAACCTAGACCATATAGTAAGGCTCTCTTTAAAATTTAAAAAACAAATTTAGTGTACAAAGCTTCGCAGCACTGCCACCATTTAATTCTAAAAGATTTTTTTATCACACACTTGCCCTCCAAGCGTCTAGCAACTGATATAACCTACTTAGTCTCTAATAGATTTGCCTTTTATGAACATTTCACATAGATGGAAGCACACAGCACGGGGATCCTTTTAACTGTTTTCTTTCATACAGCATAGCGTGTGTGTGTGTGTGTGTGTGTGTGTGTGTGTGTGTGTATGTGTGTTTCCATGTGTACAGGTGTAAGCCCCCAGTATCCTGTTTGCACTGCCTGCAGCACTGGGGACACAGGTACTAGTTAGCCACCAAGTCCAGCTTACACATGAGCACTGGGGATCCCAACTTAGGTCCTCATGATTGCACGACAAATGTTTTACCAGCTTAGCCATTCCCCTCAGTCCTAGCATAGGGTTTATCAGATCCATCCATATTACAAAACAAATTATTCATTCCTTTTTGAGGTTGAACAATATTCCATTGCATGAACATATACCATAGCATTTAAACATTGATGGATATTTAGCCTGCCTCTGTGTTTGGCTCTATGAATACTGCAACTATAAACATTTATATATAAAGATTTTTTTTAAAATAGAATTTTATTATTTTAATTATGTGCATGGGAGAGGGTTATGTGCACATACACGCAGGGTCCTGGAAGACCTAGGATCCCTAGGAACTGGAATTACAGGCAGCTGTGAGGTGCCATGTGGGTGTTGTGAATTGAACTTGGGTCCTTGGAAGAGCAGCTAGTGTTCTTAACTGCTGAGCCACCCCCTCAGCCATGTGTAAAGTTTTGTGTGGACTTGGTTATATACCTGAACCATGAGGTAAGTCTGTATTTATCTTTTGGAAGAACCAAAAAGCTATATTCTATAGCATCTATACCTTGTTAGAGCCCCACCAGGGCATAGAAAGGATGGAATTCTCCATATCCTCTTTTTGTTCCCCTCTCCTCCCTCCTCTCTGTCTTTCTTACTTTCTTTCCACCTTCCCTTTTCTTCCTGTCTTCCTCCATCCTTTCTTTCCTTTCTTTCTTCATTGTTCTTTCTTCTTGTTTCCTTTCTTCCCCTCCCTCCTTATCTCCCTCCCCCTCCCTCTTCCTTCCTGGACCCTTTGGGCATGAAGCCAGATCTCATTGTGGTTTTCAGTTGTTTGTTTTGTGGCTTTTGGGGGGGGGGGTGTTGTTGTTGTTTGATTTGTGTGGGTTTTGTTCTTTTGTTTTTGTTTGAGTCAGAGGCTCACTCTGTAGACCAGGCTGGCCTCAAACTCACAATGTTTGCCCACTTCTCTCTGCCTCCACACCTGGCTCATTTGCTTTTTAATGATGTCAAGCATCTCTTTTTCTTTGTTTCATTTGGGGTTTGTTTTTCTCATGCAGATCAGGCTGGCTTTGAACACATTATGTAGTCAAGACTGGCCTTGAATTCCTGATCCTCCTGCCTTTGCCTTTCAGGCACTGGGATTGCAAGTTTGTGTCACCATGGCCAGCCGCCGCGGCACCATTTAAGTCACCACAAACTCTCTGGACAGTTGTTTTTACTGTGACGTCTCAAGTGTTGGATTGTAGTATTTTAGAAACTTTACATACAATTGTCTTTTTAATTTTATATTTGTTTAATATAAATAATAACATATGAAGATGCTATGATCTCTTTTTGTTGATTATCTCTGTATGTTTCCATTCTATCAATATTTTCTTATCAATTCAGATGAGATCTTTCACAAAACAACTCTAAAAACCATGCTTTTTTTATATAGGCTGGTGTTGTTTTAATTTGGGAACCACGGTTTGATTTTCCCCCTTCCTTTGTGTTAGGCCGTTTTGATTATCTGTACGGTTAACCTTGTTTTCTATTTTCTGATTTCTTCCATCACATCAAAACTTAAAATGTCCTTCCCCAGGGGCAGAACATGGCTTTAAGGAGAAACTCGTCAGAAGAAAATAGCCCTCCTAAGTAAAATCACAAAACGTTTCCAATGATCCCTTCTGTTAACTTCTTCGTGACCCAGGAATTGAAGGGAGTGCATTTAGTGGCTTCATAAAGAGCATGGAGCCAAACTGGACTTTAAACCCCAGCCCTGACACCTCTTGGGGCAAGGTGTTTAATTCTCTGTGCCTCAGTTTCCCCATTTGTACAGAAGGGTGTGACTGAAGAATAAAACATGAAAAAGAGGCACCAGGGTGAATATGAAGAAGTCAGTGGCAGAAGAAAACTAGAAACCTCTCAAGCACAGACGTAAGAAAACAGATCGTGAGAAAACTCCTAGCCCTCCAAGTGTGGGAAAAGGCAAGTACGACATGAACAACCGATACAAAAAGGGTCATGACCTTCAGGGCCTGAGAGATTTCGAGCCTCGTACTTTTCCCAGCTTCTAGTCAACTTCATTCTTGCAAACGCCTTTCTTTTCTTAATCAACTCTTTCCATCACTATCCATGTGACCCTGGTCCAATTTTCTTCCATTATTACTTTATTTTCTGCGCACCTATGTGTGCAAGTATGTTTGTGTATTTATGAGCATGTGTGCCATGCAAGAGAGCCATGGCATCCATGTAGAGGTCACAGGACAACTGGCTGGAGTTGGTTCTCTCCTTCCACTGTGCGGGTACAGAGATTCACCTCAGGCTTAGTTAGCAGCAGACGTGTTTTGCTGGCTGTGCCATCTCAGCAGCCCCTAGGCCAGTTCTTCGTTCCTGGACAAAAGAACCTGGAAATATGAACAGGTGTCCTCTGACCTCTTGTCCATACCTAAGACAGGGATAACACCTGAATATAACCTAGGGATGGTATAACACAGATAATAACCTAAAACTACCTCGTTCCAGGTAGGATTGTTAAAAACATTAAACGGCATCCTAAGCATGTCTCAGATTATCTAAGTATAGCTGTGGCGGGCAAGTGCAAAGATGAGGTGGGTGCCTCTGGACTTGTCCAAGAAGGACCAACAGATGCCTCTCTGCTTATCTTTCAGCCTGCAAGACCTGGTCCTCCAAACTAGGAAGTAGGCTCAGCCCTAGATCATCCCCCAAGGGCCCACACTGCGCTCTGTTTCCCCCACCCAGGGGACGCATCGAAAGATGGAAACAGCCCCACTTGCTCTGTCAGCTGCTCACCACTGCCACTGAATATTGTCTTGCAGCCCCCTGTATGGTCACCCTCCGGGAATTTTAACTAACCCGGATTTAGAAAATCTGTTAAGCCTGAGTCATAGCAGAAAGGAAAAGGGACATATTTAAATACTCAAAACTGTTAAGTGGGGCAGTCAAGTTCCCAGAAAGCTGGTCAGTGGGGGCCAAAGGGAGGGTGGCATCCTCAGGGTCATGGTTGAGCCATAGTCCTCATGCCCTGGAAGACAAAAAAAAAAAAAATGGCCATGTCCATTTGGCTCAGAACAAAGCAAAGTCCCAATGTCTTATCTTAAAATGGAACTTCTCCTTTCCTAATCATGCCCATCACATGCCAACAGCCTGCAGCTGGGATGCCTTAGCTCCAGGAAGGCAGGCCTCAGTTTTGCACATGTTGTGCTTTGGTATAGGACAATTCTATATTCTGTCAATTATGCTTTAAATAAACGCTGACTGGCCATTAGCCAGGCGGGGTATATAGGTGGGACAACCAGACAGGAAGTAGAAGTGGGGAAAGGAGAACAGGAGTATTCTGGGAAGCAGGAAGCTCCCCCGCAGTCCTACCCAGACCACCGAAGAAGCAGGATGTGACCTACCCCACTGTGAAAGGTATTGAGCCATGTGGCTAACATAGATAAGAATAATGGGTTAATATAAGCTATAAGAGCTAATAATAAGCCTGAGCTATTGGGTCAATCGGTTATAACTAATGCAGAACCTCTGTGTGATTTTCTTTGGGGCTTACCAGCTGTGGGAACTGGGCAGGACAGAAACCCCAACAAGCCGGCCCTCATGTTACAGTGGTTGGTCTAGCTGCTAGTCATCTTGTGAAACCAAGACGGCAGGTAGCATTGCCCCTGTTTTACAAAGCAGTAGAGTCCCCCCAAAATGACTGCCTAGGAACTGGTGTGTTCATGCAGGGCCCCATTTTCAGCCTTCAGAATCTATTCCAATAGGCTCATCATAAAGCCCCTGCCAGGGCACATGCCAGGTTGCTCAGGTTCTGGTTAACTGGAGCCAACACCTAGTTTTCTGACCTAGTTAGTAATGCTGAGGCTATGGAGCTGGTGACCACAGGCTTCGTACTGAGAGCCATTGGCCAAAAGACGTCTGCCCCTTATCACCCGTTCCTGGCTACACTCATCAAGAAATGCCTCCAACAGCCATGGATGTACAAATTTGGGTCTATTCCCAAAGAATCAGTCAATGACAGTATAACTGAAAGGAGAGAGGCGACAGCCTGCAACTGCAGGGTCATTCACATGGATGTGAGGGTCTTGAACAGAACAGAGTTAACCCCGGTTTAAGGTTTGACCACGTGGGGTTAATTCTAAATCCCTTCTGGGAAGTCAGGTGACCAGGGAAGTAGGAAGGTGGAGTGATTGCTTATCCACAGAACCATCAAGGTCTTGACTGTGTTAAAGCCCAATCATTACTTCCAGGTAGTAATGTGTTTTAGGCAACGTCTCTGCTTCTGCTCAGCAATGCATGAGTCTCAGAGCCGTGGCCAGAGAAATGGCGAGCCGTCGTATATTGAGCGAGTGCTAATGGAATCCAGGAGGTGGAAATTACAAGTCGAAAAGTAAAATCGATGCCCTGACTGTGAAATGACGGAACGCCTGGTGAGGAGCTATGTGGAGGTGGGTCCCCTGCTTGCTCCGAGAGGACCTCTAAGACACTTGGCGGTTCAAAAGTTCCTTGTGGGCAGGGAGCGTATTTTAATCATGGGTAATCATATGATGTCAGGCTGGAACAGGCCTTAGAGAGCTTCCAGCCTTGGAATGGCAAATTGGTTTCATTTTGGTGCCAGCTCCAATTGGTTAGCGATGGCTGCTCGGAGCGCCGGATTGAGAAGGGTTCCATGTCTCTGGGCTCCCACCACCATCAATTAGCTGTGCTTACCACAGGCAGGGTGGCAGGGAGACAGCAGTCTGCTCTAATTAGCCAACCCTGGTGGAGTTCCACCTGCCCTGCTGAACACAAGGCAAGAACGCTGTTCCTGCTCTGTGTCCCCAGCCACACCTCAATGCATTCCTGTCTCCTCCCAGGCATCTTCTACTAGACTGGGGGGGGGGGTCCATAATCAGTATTCAAGGGTCTAGGAACTTGACTGGGGGCAGGAGCGAGAATATCTTCAGTATCACTAACCCCTAACCAAAACCAAGCATTTCCTTCCATTTCGCTCCCACGGCACTCGTCCCTCCTGTGACAGCCACCAGCAGAAACCACAGCCATGAACACTTGGGACTTACTATCTCTAGAGATTGCTTCCACCCCTCACTAGTGGGAAACGATGGGCTTTATTAGATCTGCCAGTAAATCTTGTTCTTTAATGTGTTAATGAAAAAGCACATTTATTGCTGCCCCACAAAGTTGTTTTTTTTTAATATTTGGATAACTGCATCTCAATCTAATTGGTTTGCTCTGTAATCCTGTTTGGTGCATGGAAATGCCCTAGTCTGAGAAGGGGCCCACAGGCCTCATTGGGTGCTGAAGATGTGCACAGCCCACCAGTGATCAGAAGCACACACATCCCACCCCCAGGTGTGTTGGGGCCCTGCCCAGCCCAGCCCAGTCCAGGCTTTAGGTAGAGATATAGATGAGGACAGTAAGGGTGGCCTTTGGTACTTCGGGTCCTTTGCTGTGATCTGGCAGCTGTTGGTAACTGAGACGGTGAGAATTGGCCGCTCTCCATTCTAGAGAGACAGCTGACCTCGGGGGCTCTCTGGGCTCAGATGCCCAGACGGTGACAGCTCTGGCCCCATGCCAGGATTCCCTGGTTCAGCCTTCCACAGCGATGGTCAGTCTGGGTCACAACTGCAACAGCAGTGCAATGTTTGGCCTGGGCCGCCTTTCTCCTATGGCAACCTCACCCTTCTGCTGAGCAACTGCCCCACGGCCACCACCAGGACCATGATGTGCAAATGCGGCCTTCACGGAGAGTTTACTGCTACAGCCCAATGTTGGTTTCAGCGGCGGGGCGGGAACAAAGACAACCTTCTTTGATTTCATTTTCAAAAAGGCTCATGGATTCTGCTTCCAGAAGATATGCAGTTCAGGATTACAGGCTATTAGGCCTAGATACCATCTCCCCAAACCATCTCTTCTCCCATTCATCACCCCCAGCTCCACTTTGCAAAGCAAGACACTGGCTGAGAGAGGGACCACGACCTTCTCATGTGGCACAGACCTGGGTCTAGAATCGAGGACTCTAAACCATTGGGGCAGTCCTTCCCCTGACATTCTGCAGTCTAATAATAACGTAAGAGTCGAATATTAGAGCCATCTGTCTCAGGATAAGAACTGATGGGGAAAAAAATTCTCCCGGCTCAAAGTCACCATCTGATGAAATGGAAGGATCCGGGTTCCTACAGCTGCCCATCTCCAGCAGCCTTTGCCCACACCACGTTGATGCCCTGTGACTAGCGAAGCCAGAAAGTCTAGGGCAAAATTCACTTAAAGGATCTGTGGGGCTGTAGACATGGCTTAGCAGTTAAGAACACTGGCTGCTCTTCCAGAGGGCCCAGTTCAGTTCCCAGCAACCACACGGCCGCTCACAACTCTCTGTAACTACAGCTCCAGGGGATGGGACGCCGTTACACAGGAAAAACACCAATGCACATAAAAATAAATAAATGTTTTGAAAAATATTATCTGGGAAATTCTGGAAGGGGGTTGTGGTGAAAAGTGGGGCGCCCCCTTATTTTTTACCAGTGTTACCAACACCACCAAAAGGTGCCTTACAGATAGAGCCTACCTTCCCCAAGGAATCTTTCCTGCTGCCTTTGAAGCCGATAAACCTGCCTGAGATACAAGGTCCTTCAGTTTGTCCTCATGGAACACACAAAGGCTTATTTCTTTAGGACTCCCTTCCCATTGCAGGCAGCCATTGCAAAAACAGCCTTCCACGAGCTTTAGGTTTCTCCCATCCCTTAGTAACGGTACTACTGACTTCAATAGGTGATTCGTTAGACCAAAAGCGAGTAGAAAGAGAAAATGGAGGAACCTGAAATGGGAGAAGTTTATGGTTCAGCATCACTTCGGTCCACGTTCCATAGGCTAGAGCTATGTCACATGACTCCAACCTAACTTCAAGGAATCCTGGGAAATGAAGTCTAGCTAAAAATTTTAAAAGGACAAGCAGATGGCTGGGATGAAAACAGAATATCCTTGCTAAAGATTTCAATTCTACACTATTATCCTATTTGGTTTTTAGCTAGGTATGATGTCACACATCCTTAATCCCAGCACTACGGAGACATTCATTCATTGCATTGTTTGCTATTTAGCCTCCCACTAACGTGGAAACATACTGAGGACAGGCCTGCCTTCTTATGTCACCCAATCCCTGTGCCTAAAACTGAGCCCAGAACATAGCGGGTACTCAAAAAATAGTGGTAAGAATGAGTATAGTCACGTCCACCAGCCACATGCGCACATGGCTGAAACTGAGAGGGTGCGCCGGGACACCAGGATGGGACAACCAGACTGATGCTCATGCCCCTCCCCACACCTCACCCACCCCAGTTTCTTCCAGAAACCCTTTTAAAAGTCTTCAGACTAGCAGCTTGATGGTACCCTGTCTCCTGGGACCCCCGTTGCTACATAGCAGCTCTGTGCTCTTGTGTGCCCACCCCCATTGCCACCTATGAATCTTTAATCCAGAGCGCTCTCTAAACTTCACCCTCTGTGGTTGTGAATTTCATTCTTCAAATTCTCAAGACACAAACCCCAAAGCTACTGGCTCAGGGTGGCTTGGATAGCTGTGGAGTTTCCAGGACCCTAGATCCTTGAGAAAGGCCCCATTGTTCTCAAAGACACCCCAATATTCCTGTATTAAATGCACACTAAATGCAATTTTGTTTTTGGTTTTTTTTTTTTTTTTTTTTTTTTGAGACAATGTTTCACTATGTAGCTAGCCATGGCTGGTCTGGAACTCACTGTGTAGACCAGACTGGCCTGGAACTCAACAGAAATCCACAGACTTCTAATAAAAATCAAAAAATAGTAATAAATCTACATATAAACTCTTGATTTAGTGTTTGGGCATGGTAATGTTCCAGGGAGCACATGGCATATGGGAGACCTGGGCAATGAGAAGGGCTTGCCATGGTTCCTGGATTTGTAAGGTTTTGGAGAAGCCAACAATGAGCCCAGGAGGTAGCCAGAAAGACCTACTTGCAGAAGTCTTAGAAAGAATTCAGTGCTAACTTTACTAGTCAGACCTCTGGAATGACAAAAAGGGTCAGGACCGTGGCCTGAGTAGTTTAGCCAGCACACTGGTTCTGTAGCTCCCGAGGACAGAGCTCAGAAAGCCTCTGACTTAGTTGCTGTCACCCAGCAGGCCACTTCACACCAAGCCAACAACAAGGCTTCACTTAGGGACTCAGGGAAAACCAATGTAGCTCTGCTTTCTCTTAATTATATTTGCCCCTATCGTGGGCACCCCCTACCACTGTGGGGGTGGCCAGCTAAGAGCTGCATCTGCCAAGATCTCACGGGGGCGGGGGGCAAGATGAAGAGATTTCAGTTGCTTCTTGTGTTTCAACCTCTTTTCTGATCTGGGAGGAGGAAGAAAGCCAAGCCACGTGGGTGACTCAGAAAACAAGCCCAGATAAGAGCATATTGACAGGCCCAGCTAGCAGGCCCCTCATTCACACCGGCTTCAAAGACAAACATTTTCCGTTTGTCGATTTGTTTTAGGCCCTTGCCGAATCTGCAACTCTGTGGCCTTGACTCTAAAAATAAATCTCCTGCAGTAATGACGAGGCTGTTGCAAAGAGGAAGGCGTGCAGGGAAGGAAAAGAGGAGGGAGGCAAAGCAAAGACAGGCCAAGAGAGAAACCGAATACCAAAACAGGAAGAAGGGATGTGGGGAACTCGCCCCGGCTGCTTCCTCCAGAGCAACAGCTAGACGCATTGCAAAAGCCAGCAGCAGGGCCAGCTGTGGCCCACAGGGGCCTGCGGTTGATCAGAACCCAGCCTGGGACAGGGAAGACAACAGTCCTAGTGAGCCATCTCCACCCGCTGTCAACCTACTGCCAACTGTAGCCCACCAACCAGATGTTCAGTGGCACCTAGGAGTCTGTCAGAAATGAAGAATCCTCAGCCACACCCCAGACCCTCAGAATAGACATTTTAACTAGCTCCAAGGGTTAGGATGAGCCCTAAGCCCCCAAAAGGTGGAAAAGCCAGTCAGAGTTCCCAGGGTGTCTTTGAGTGGAACCCAGAGGAGGCAAAGTGGCCCCTCACTCTCCTCACTTCAGACAAAGGAGAGATTGAGACTTGCCCACCCTGCCCGCACAGAGAGGCTGGTGCCTAGAACTTTGCCTAGCACAAAAGGCGCTTCACCTCAGTTAGGTGTCCCTTTGACGACAGCCCACACTGTTTAAATGTGGCTGTTTTACCTCCTGGTCCCCAGAGGCTCTCAGGTTCATGATCACCAAGCCCTGGTGCAACTCGCCACTCTCAGGGGTCCTTCTAGATAGAACCTGTCCTTAGAAGCCTTCCCTCTTTAGCCTCAGTCTGAAATGCTCCCTGTCTCATCTTTGTGAAGGTCTTTGTGATTGTGACTTTTCATTCATGCTAACACCCATTCCTTCGCTGTGCCCTCCTCCATTTGGGCCTAGCTGGCACATGACAACCCAGCCTGCTGTTTTCATCAGTTTGCCAAAGAGACTGTCCTTCCTCCCGACTGTCCTTCTGCCGTTAGAAACTGTCATTTCGTGTGGATTCCAGGTTCTCCTGCCCTGGCCCGGACTGAGCAGGTGAGCAGGCCATTGTTTAGATGCTGAGCAGGTGACAAACAGTTATGGCTGTTCTTCACTAGAATTCTAAATAGTGGCTGTCACTCTTCATTGACTATAAAATGTACAAATGTGGATGATAAGAAAGAACGTAACTGTGGCCCATCTTATCAAATTTATTTTAGCTGTGCTTTAAAATCAATTTAATTTGTAAATTATTCATGGCATGTAGCAACTTGCACATCCAAACCCTATGCTTTCAAGATTGCCCTAACTTTTCCTAGACATTTTGCGGATGCTTTTTATCATTTTTTATTACAAGAGTAATGCGTATCTATTTTAGAAAATGTGGATACTACAGATAAGCAAAACTAATTATTTCATTATTATCCCCTTTAATCCCATGACCAAGAAAGAATCCCTGGTAACATTTGGGTGTATATTCTATCAGTCTTTTTTCATTCTGTACACACAGATGTGGACGGCTCACTTGCTCCCTCCTTTTAAAGTCAATGCGTGTGTGGCAGTTGGTCTCCATCAATTCCTTCCCCTTTGTACTGGAGCCCCACACCCCCATCCCCATCGTGTTCTAAAGCCAATTCATATCAGCTCAGCAGAACAAATTATGTGCACCTCTTTCTACCTCGGCTGCATTTAGCAACTGCATGTCGCTGGTGCTTAGGATCAGCCATGGTGGAAAATGTTCCCCGTCAGGGTTTTGGATTTATTTTATTTCGCACCCCCACCCCCGCTCAGACACGCAGGTGTTAATATTTACAGGCATACCCAGCGCTGCACATACAGGGCTAGCTCCATGAATATGAAAGCTGAGCAGTCACCCGGGGGCTCACGAGCACAACGGCCTCGTGGATGGTTTAATGCTGGGCAGCTTATAGCTTGTGATTCTCAATAAGCTGATGTTTCCACGGTGTCTCCTAACTGAGGTCCATCGGGCCAACAGAGCATATGCATGTGTAAGGAGCTATGTACCATATGCATGCTGACCTTTCTGGTGGCTCCATTCGCAGTGTTTATGATTGGAGTCCAGGTGAGCCCCCACGGCATGGAAGCTCAGGGTGACTTGAAGTAGGTACAAGGTAAGCATGTCACATCCGCGACTGAGGATGGCAACCTATGGAGGCTTTTCTTTCCATTTCAGATACAGAAAGAGGACAAGGTGATTGGAAAAACAAACGACAACAAGAAGACCATGAACCTGGCAGGGAAAGAGGAAAAAAAGCTAGCTTTGGGCCAGCATGGTGGCTCCGTGAACCAAATGTGCCTGCTGCCAAGTCTGATAACCTGAGTTCAATCCCCATGACCCATATAATAAATGGAGAGAAGCAGCTTCTCCTCTGACCGCCACATACTGGAGGTGACATTTTGTGCCCTTTCCCCACCCAAAGTACACAAGAGAAAATTAAGTATCAGACAATTTTTTAAAAAGCTGTCAGGCTTGGCATTGGCTTTAATATCAGTACTCAGGAGATAGACAGGTGAATCTCTGTGAGTCTGAGGCCAGACTGGTCTACACAGTGATTTAAGGCCAGCCAGAGCTGCACAATGAAAGAATGCTTCAAAAATAAATAAATACATCTCTCTTGTGTGTGTGTGTGTGTGTGTGTGTGTGTGTGTGTGTAGGAGTGCTGCTGCCGAGCCTTGCGCAATGCATGCCAGGGGAATACTCTACCCCCGAGCCATATCTTCAGACCCCATTTCTTTTCTTGCATTACTGTGTGTATTCATCAACTGCTTTTGCTACAAATCAAGGTAAACGATGAGGCGACCCATAGTTTCCTTTCCTTCCAACCCTGCCTTACTCACAAGGAAGCTGCAAGGAGAGTGGGTAGAAAGTAAACAGGTAATGGAGTCGAAGAAATCCGTTGAGTTAGTTTTTTTGCTGCCTTACTACCATTCTGGTAAGAAGAAAATACATATGCATGTACGAGAAATGGAGCACAAATTGTGTAATTCCGGTGATTCCGCAAACTAGTTAAATGCTCTTATATTTGCATTTAAAAATGACAGCACACAATATATGGATGAATGGTACATTCGTGTTAATAACTTAAATTCCCTAATTTTTCTTTACTTAGAAACTCATTAACTAGCAAATAAACACCATAAGTCAAAAGAGAGTGCATGGAGAAAGGGGGAAAGCTATATACTTTAGTGTGTGCTGCAGTTCAAGAGTGCATGCTCCTTCCCAAATTCTGCAGCAATGGTATGAAGAGGCGGGGCCTTTGGGAGGGGTGGAGGCTAATCCCAATTGTCAACTTGATGAGATCTAGATTCACGTGGGATACAGGCCTCTGTGATTGCCTGTGGAGGGTTTTCTTAAGTAGGTTAATTGAGGTGAGGGGACCTGCCTGCTCTAGATGGTGCCATTCTCTGGGCCAAGATCTCAGACTGTATAAAATGGAGAAAGTGAGCTGAGTAGCAGCGTTCATTTTTCTCTTAATGACTACATAGCAGCGTTCATTTTTCTCTTAATGACTACAATGTACGGTGAGCAGCTGCTTCGAACTCCTGCCACTTGGATTTCTCCGCCATGACGGATGGCAGCACCCTGAATCTGTGAGCCAAAAGAAACCTTTCCTACCCCAAGTTACTTCTTTCAGCATATTTTATCACAGCACCTGGAAAAGTAAGACATGTAACTAAGACAGGTGACTGGATCATAATCAATAAGATTACATACCCTTCATCGATAAGATTACATGGCTTATAAAAAGCATTTGAAAAAAAAGCATTTGAGAGGGAGCGTTTGCCCCCTGGGTTACCGAATGTGCTATCATACGAGGCATGGTGCTTCTCCCCCCACCCCCAGAGGACACGGCAGTGAGGCACCGTCTTGGAGCTGAGACAAGACTCTCACCAGATCCTGAGCCCTGATGCTTCCTTGATCTGGACTCGAAACCTCCAGAATTCTAAGAAGCAAATTTCTGTTCTTATGGATAACTCACCCCAGGTGACTTCACAGCAGCACAAAACAAACTCAGTCAGAGCCTTTAATGATAGCCTCTCCACTCGTTTTTCTAACCTCAGCCCCTGTGCCTACTGGATCTTCTGACCTGCACAGCCAGTACAACTCCATAGACGATAGCTTCTCTGCCTGCCTCCTTAGCTCTGGAGCAGAGGTTTGTGCTTCTGCCTCTTGACGCTCAGGCTACTCTACTCTGCTGGGGTAGCACAAAGCCTCTCGACGTGCCAAGGATGAAGCTATCTCTAACATCCAGCCCAGTCTAGCCCTCAGAAGACAGCAGTGCCTTCTGGCTCCAATTACAAGAAAGGCAGCTCCCAAGCAGAAAGCAACTGCTGGACCTCTAAGGCCCCACAGATGAAGGAGGAAGAGAGAGCATTGTGGTCTGGTGGTCCTCAGCTTTGGGGAGGTTTGTTGGGACACAACAGACAACCAGAGCAATGTGCCTGTTTTATGACTTGTTTGGGGTGTTTTTGTTTTTCAATTTCAAAGATAAAGTTCTAGAAGTATTTCTTGCAGAAATCAGAACAGTAAGTAGCAAATGTCACTACTCATGGGGCCGAGAAGACGGCTCAACAGATAAAGCTCTTGTGCTCAGGAGGCGAAGACAGGGGATCCCAGGCCAACTTGGCAGGCTATAGTAGCTGAGTCGGCTAGCTCCAGATGCAGTCAGAAACTTTGCCTTGTTTTTTTTTTTTTTAGGTGACAAGAAATCAAGAAAGACACCTGATATCAGCTTCTAAGATCCATCTACATGTGCACATGGCCTCCATGCGTGTGAGCCTACAAACACGTGAACACACATACACACAAGAATACACACATCCGTATGCTGTCTTAGTTACCTTCCTACCGCTGTGATAGAAACACCATGAGCAAGGTTGCATATAAAGTAAAGGATTTAACTTGGCTTACGGTTTCAGAAGGTTAAAGTGCTTGGTGGCAAAGTGACTGTATAGTGGAGAATCCACATCTTAATCCACAGCCACCAAGCAGAGAGTGAGCACTAGGGATCTCGGGAGTCTTTTGTTTTTTTCTTTTTTTTTTTTTTTCTTTTTTTGGTTTTTCGAGACAGGGTTTCTCTGCAGCTTTTTTAGAGCCTGTCCTGGAACTAGCTCTTGTAGACCAGGCTGGTCTCGAACTCACAGAGATCCGCCTGCCTCTGCCTCCCGAGTGCTGGGATTAAAGGTGTGCGCCACCACCGCCCGGCTCTCGGGAGTCTTTTGAAACCTCCAAAAGCCCACCCCCAGTGACACACCTCCTCCAACAAGTCCACACCTCCCAATCCTTCTCAAATGTTTTCACGAACTGGGAGGCACATATTCAAATATATGAGCCTATGTTGGTTATTCTCATTCAAAATACCACACAGGCCAGTTTTTTTTTAAAGAATAGATCTCAAGTTTAATGTGCCCGGGATGATTGACCAGAGGAGAAAGAGGGATGGCGAGTGTACATGACTGCTCATCCAGTCAGTATGGATGTGACCAAGTGGCTTAGTTTGGGTTTCTATTGTGAAGAGACACCATGACCATAGCAACTCTTTTTTGTTGCTGTTGTTAGGTGTCATAATTTTTTTAATTATTTATTTTATATCCTGACCACTGTTTCCCCTCCCTCTTCTCATTCCCTCCCTCCACTTCTTCACCCCCACAATCTCCTATTTCTGTTCAGAAAGGGGGCAGGACTTCCCCTGGGTATCAACAAAGCATGGCAACTCTTATAAAGGAAAGCATTCAACTGGGGCTGGCTTACAGTTCAGAGATTTAGTCCATTATCATCGTGGCAGGAAGCATGATGGCACTGAGGCAGACATGGTGCTGGAGAGAGAGCTGCAAGTTCTACATCCAGACTGACAGGCAGCAGGAAGAGAGAGTAACACTGGGCCTGGCTTGAGCATCTGAAACCTCAAAGCCCAGCCCCCCTCCCAGTGATGCACTTCCTTAAGCAAGGCCACACCTACTCCAACAATGCAACACCTTCCTATACCAATCCCTATGATGTACCACTCCCTATAAGCCTCTGAGGGCCATTTTCATTCAAACCACCACACAGGAATGGGGACAGATCCCACACGACACTGAGGCAGTGTTTGGATGGATTACAGTTGGTGACACTGTTTCAGAGTGTCACCAAGGAATGTGGATGGGATTCCACAACAGCCCCAACTCTGCATTATTCACCTTGGTGGTAGCTGGGGAGGCTTAATTGGAATCAGGATAAGCCCAGCCCTCATAGAACTTTCTGAACCATCTAGTTAAAGACAGCAGAGAAAGCAAATGATGGTCTATTGCTCTTAGACAGTTAGCAGAACTTTCTAGAACTGTATTCAATTCTCACTGATTCAGCCAAAGTCAATGACTCGTAGGACCACTCATGGGAACACAGAGAGAAAAAAGTCACCCATCTGTCACTATCAGATTCTTCCTTTCCCTGATTGTTCCCAAAAGACACAAGGGTGGGTCCCCAAACACCACTTAAGTTAGAGGGAGCTAAAACACACAAGAATAGTTTAATTAACCATGCCAAAAGAAAATTAATATTACTGTAATTCAAAGTTTCCCTAGCCAAGTGTGGTGGTTCGCACTTGTAATCCCAGCACTCTGGAGGCTTGAGACAAGAGCAATGCAAATTTTAGGCTAACCTGGATTACAGGGGAGAGAGACATTGTCTTGAAAAAAATTGGGGTGCCTTTCATTTCTGGTTCCTAGTTTGGTGCCAGCCTCATGACGGCTAATCAGTTATTATGATCATTTTTAGTTATCAATAAAGTCCAAGCATCAATGCTCCAGCCTCATAGTCACACAGACGTCGCTGAGTATAATTAACATTCACTGGACTCCATCAGATCCTTGTGGGAAATGTCCTGAAAGAGAGAGACATTGTGCATAACTTGGTGAAATTAATTTCCTCAAAGCCTCCTGGAAGTGTCTAGATCCTGAGGAAGCAGCTGAGATCTGGCTGCTTGTAGGAAGAACCTTAAAGGAGTCAGGCTCAGTGAATCACTCCTACCACAGAAGGGAAAAGATAAAGACTGAACCCTGGGTTCTAGGGACATGGCCACAGAGAATGGGTATGACCTTGAAGCAATGGTGCAAGTGAGCATCTGAGTGGCAAGCCCTGAAAGGCACTTACGGCCATCTAGATGATAAGTTCTGATCAACCATCCCTTCCTCATCTGTGACACAGTGAGACAAACACAGATTGCCAGGCCAGGCTTCCATGACAACACAAAAAGGTAAGAGACACCAAGCGCGCCAATACCTGGTGCATTTTCTAGAGAAAAGGCCCCTTCTCATTCCCTTCCCCTAATCTCTCAGTGGCATGAGACATTCTCTCAGGCTCCAGCTTTCCCTGCAGACACAGGATATTTGTTAGGAAGGAGACTGGGGACAGACGGGGCGCCAGTCATCTTTTGCTATGGAACAAGCCACCACACACACGGTAGCTTAAGGGCCCACTCTACACTCACTTTTTATCCAAGATCATCAGCACATCTCAGTTGGGTTCAACTGGACAGCCCTCTTCTGGATGCCAGCCTACCTGAGCCTGGATCCTCATTGCAAACTGGGGTCAGATCTGACTCTGGATCCAAGAGAATGGGGTACACTGCTATAAGCATAATATTCGTGTGTCCCCCAAATTCTTATCTAACCCTTAGGACCCAAAGTGATGATATGAGGAGGTAGGGATTTGGGGGGTGGGGGTGGATAAACTGGGCCATTAGGGCAAGGCTCTGGTGAGTAGGATGAAGACACTCATATAAAAGATGCCCTGGCGGTGGGATAGATGAGTCAGTGGTTAAAAGCACTTGTTGCTCTTGCGGAGAACCCAGGTTCAGTTCCCAGCACAACCATCCATAAATCCAGTTCCAGGAGATCTATCTGTTGCCCTCTTCTGACTTCCTCAGATACCAGGTATGTACATGGTGCACATTCAGATATAAAAGCAAAACACTCATACACATAACATACATAAAATCTAGTTTTTTTAAAAAAAATGCCTCAAGGCTGATGAGATGACTCAGCAGGTAAAGGTGCTTACTGTACAAGCCTCATAATCCAAGTTCAATTCCCAGAACCCACATAAAGGTGGAAGGAGCAAACAGACTCCATAAAGCTGTCCTCTGAGCTCTACAGTCATGTGGTAACATATACCCCCCACCTACATATCATACAAAATAATATATAAGTAACTAATTTTAAAAGGTAAGACAACCTAAAGAAAAGCATGGTGACTCACTTGTGATTCCAGCACTAAAGAGGCAGAGGCAGGAGGATTTCTAGTTTAAGGCTAGATTGTGAGTTACAAAGTGAATTCTAGGCCAGCCTGGGCTACTCACTGAAATTCTGTCTCAAAGACACACACACACACACCTGGCCCCAGTGACCTCCCTTGCCCCTTCTACCATTTGGGAATATGGTGAGAAAGCCCCCCATCTGTGAAGCAGAAAGTGGACTTTCTTAAGACAGGACCTCCTGGCACCTCGATCTTGGCCTCCCCGGACTCCTGAACATATCTTTTGTTTATAAGCTCCTGGGTCCATCATAACTTATTATAGCATCCCTAATAGATTAAGACACTGTTTGTCCTATTAAGGGTTACTATTGCTGTGACAAAGCACCATGACCTCACCGTGGTGAGGAAAGTGTTTGTTTCACACCATTGAGTTACACACCATTGAGGGCATGAACTCAAGCAGGGCAGAAACCTGAAGGCGGGAGCTGATGCAGAGGCCATGGAGGGATGCTGCTTACTGGCATGCTTCCCATGACCTGCTCAACCTACTTTCTTATAGAACCAAGGACCCCCAGCCCAGGGATGGGCTGGGCCCTCCCTCATCAGTCACTAATTAAGCAAATGCCGTACAGGCTTGTCTATAGCCTGATCCTATGGAGGCGTGTCTTAGGGTTGCTATCGCTGTGAAGAAACACCATGACCACAACAACTCTTCTAAAGGAAAGCATTCAATTGGGTGACTTATAGTTCAGAGGTTTAGTCCACTATCATCATGGTGGGACATGGTGGCACGCAGGCAGACACAGTGCTGGAGCAGGGGCTGCGAATTCTGTACCTTTGATCCCCAGGCAACAGGAAGTGAACAGAGACGCTGAGTGTGGCTTATGCATATACGAGCCCTCAAAGCCCACCCCCACAGAGACACACTTCTTCCATCAAAGCCACACCTCCTAATAATGCCATGCCTTATGAGTTTATAGGGGCCAGTTACATTCAAACTACCCCAAGGCATTTTCTCAACGGACCCTTCCTTCTCTCTGATGACTCTAGCTTGTGTCAAGTGGGCAGAAAACTAGCCAGCACACGGGCGCTGCGTGGACACTGAAGACTCCACCTTTCTACCATCTGCATCCAGTTCTTTTTTTCTGTTCTCATTCCCAAGAGACGCAGGTAGTCCCCAAATTGTGCTGTTTCAGCTTTCAGCAGTATATGCTCCTTCTGGCAATGTCAGGAATATGAACGGGCCACCACAGAGCAAGCTAGAGAACAAAAGGAGATCATAGGAGAAGTACAGCCCCAAAGCCAAGCCACCAGACACAGGCTGGGACAACGGAACAGGCAGAACTGGGGCAAGATGCTACCTACCATGGAGAAGGGTGAAGAGATAGGCTGGCTTCTTTCCTCCTCCTGCCCTGCGACTGCCATCTTTCCCTCCCATTGGCCACATATATTGGAAGCCAGGGAATAAGGAACCAGGGAAATGGAGTTTCCCAAGATACCGCAGGAAAAGGCTTGAAAATGACAGCCCTAGGCCTGGTGGAAAGACAGGCAAATACGACAACATTTACAGACCCGTCATCCCACCCAGGCAAGGCAGTGACTAGAGCCTTAGTATTTACTGTCAAAGCATCACTCGCCTCTTGAGCCTCTTACTGGGTATCTACAGCTAAGCCTGCTGCCTTTCCTGGCCCAAGCCCAGCTGCCCACAGTGCTGTCTGCTGACTACCATATTTTGATATATTCCACTCCTCCCCTCATCTACCACCCCCAGCCTAAGCAATCTCTTTGTACAGGAATCCTTGCCTAGGTTTCTCCTCAGGAAGAGCCCATCTAGGACAAACCACAAACACGACTCACAGCAGCATCAGGGCTTTCTTACCCGCATGCTTTGTGGCACCCTGGAACAAATATGGCTGCTGTGACATCTCTCTGAAGACTGAGACTCCCTGTATCAATCTCTAAGACACCCAACTCTCCCACCTATTTCATTTTTCCCAATCCTCTCTTTTATCTCCTTTTCATGGGAGGAAGGAGGGCAGAGCCGGTGGCACAGGGACACCCATCCCCAGTCGCAACTGAGAATATTCTCCCAGAATCTCTACCCCAGTTCCACTGCTCTGCTCCCTCCTGGGTACCCCCAGCCCCCCACAAGAGGTTAACCCTCTGAGAAGGGGGTGAGTTAAGTGCTGTGTTACCAAGGAACTGCCACACTAGCCACCAAAGTGCCTGCTCGTTATTTGAACACTTTCTTCTATTTGACTGAATACAGGGAAAAAATGTCACAAATAGAATATTCATCATCGCCCTTGCGCGCCTTTTCTTCCCTGCTTATCTCTCCGCTGTCATGTACGAATCCCAGCTTCAGATTCATTTGGTATGTTGAGTGTGTGCCCAGGGAGATGATGCCGCTGCAAGGCTGGCCCACGTGCTCCGTGCTGCGACAGCCTCCCTCCCCACTGGTGACACCCCACCAGACAAACGCCACTCACACTGACCCCTCGAGGCTAGGACACCGTCTGCCTAAGTGAAGGGGCCTTCTGCTCCACGCAGAGGGAACATAAAGGACCCGAGGAGCCTTCACAGCCGTTTAGTGATTCTCGGCATGTCACTTTTACAGACACCTCGGCTTCCAGCGCTGTATCCTCAGGTGCTTCATAGAAGACACAGGATGGCATCCCCACCCCACCTCAAACACCGTCTGTTTCAAGATCCTCAGAGGGGCTAACACCGCCTGCCAATTTTTCAGCTAAAGTCATCAGCGCACAGCTTCTCTCTGCCTCCTCTCCATCAGGGCCAGCCACTCCCCAGCTGGCTCCTCGTCCAGCCAGGCCCCAGCCAGCACGATGCCTCCTGTCAGGCTGCAGGGAACACGTTTCCAGGACTGAAAAAATCAAAGTACTTATTGCCCTGACAATTAGGTATTATGTTCAACTGCGCTAACGCAAGCCTGAAAACCTAGCAACTCAAACAAGATTTGTGGATGGGAGTTGCGGGTAGTGTTCTCTCTGGCATCCTTAGTCCGGAGGCAGGATACGCAGGGATGGTCCCCCCCATGAAGCTATCCAAGAACCCAGCTCATTTCTTTTCACCCTTAGGATATGACCCCCAGGCTCTTACAGAGGCAACTGGAACTCTTCAGTCACCCCATTAGAATCTGAGACAGATTGCAAACAAAGGGCAGAAGTGCCTATCACAGAAGCAACATTTCCAAGAAGTCCCACCCAAAAAGCCCCAGCAACACCTTGCTGTCCAGAGTGTATAGTGTGACCAACCCTAGCTACAAGGAGGCTGTGAAGTCTAAGCTTTCAGCTGGGCATACTGCCATGGTATCTGAAGTAGAGGTTCTATTACTGTGTCCTCCCAAAACTTCTATGTCAAAATCTAAATCCTCACGGCTTCAGAATGGGACTGGACTTGGAAACAGGGCTCTTCCCGACATGAGTATGTTCAATGAGGTCATTAGGCTGGGCCCTATCCCAACGTGACAATGTCCTTAGAAGAGGAGTTTAGCTGGGTGATGGTGATGCACGCCTTTAATCCCAGCACTCAGGAGGCAGAGGCAAGCGGATTTCTGTGAGTTCGAGGCCAGCCCTGTCTACAGAGCTAGGAGTTTAGAAATCAGGCACACAGCCTATGGAAGAAGGCGGGGAGAAAATGGCTGTGTACAAGCCAAGGAGAGGGTCTTTGGGATAAACTGACCCTGCCAACATCTTGATCTCAGACTTCCAGCCTCCAAGAACTTCACACTGACTAATTGATTGTCAGGGTGGACCAACGCCAATAGTAAGGAAACAGCGGCCATTGGTCACTGTGACCAGGTGCTGATACATTTGGCAAGATTCCACATGTTTATATCACCTGGTCACGGTGGCCCCACATATTTAATCCCAGCCCTCAAGAAGCAGAGGTGGATTGGTCTTTGTGAGTTCAAAGTTAGCCTAGTCTATGTAGTTCCGGGCCATTCAGGGGGCCAAAGAGTGACCCTGTGTCAAGAAGAAAAAGAATAAAGACTTTTTGTCAAATATTCTCCTCACAAACATTTTTGAAGAACCGTTTTAAGGTACTATCTATCATGTAGTCCCTAGAGGACTTCACCTTCTCATCCTCCCTGGACAGCTCTTGGCGGATCCCCCTCCTCGGAAAAGCTTGTGTAAGAGCACCGCAAGCCTCCCTTTGTGAACCCACTTGGGAGAGGAGTAGGGGAATGGAGCTCTCACCTGAAGTGCTGAGAAAACACAATGGAGGGGGTGCTAAAGAAAATGACGGGGCGATCACAAAGAAACAAAAAGAAACACTTGTGTAAACCTTGTGGCCTCTCCGGAATGACATGAGAAGTACTTCAGCAGCCCCCCTCCCCACCACTGGCCATAAATAGCCTGCAAGTCTAAAGTCGGTGCTTCATTCCTTTTGGTTAATCTATTCTCCTTGTGAAAGGGCAAATTAACTAGCAAATGCTCTGGATCCGGTGAGCCCTGAGCAGCTCTTGATGGGGAGAAAACACAGAGCTGGGCGGGGGGGGGGGGGTGGTCTGGAAAGGGCATGCCGCAGAGTCAGAGGCTAGAACGAGAGCACAGAAGGCCCACGTGAGGTCTCTTCGACAAAGAGGAGGTCCCTTAAACCCTGCAAATGCATCCTGCTTTGCAGAAAGGTCATGCGAAAGGGTACTGGGGTCAAGACATTTTCCCAAAGACAGCGCTGTAACCTATTGCATCACATCTTCTAATAAAATTGCATTTACATAGGATCCTCCTCTGAATTTATGGGCCTGTATTCCCTCTCCTGGTGCTATGGTTTAAATGTGTTCCCCGCATTTCAAGTAGTCTCCGAAGTCACCAAGGCTAACTGACAGTACTTGGAGATAGAGACGTTAGGCATGTTGTTGCAATTAAACAGTCTTCAAAGTTATCCATGGGGGGGATGGGGTGCACAGGTGTGGAGGTCAGAGGACAGCTTGCAGGAGTCTGTTCTCTCCTTTCACCATGTGGGTTCCAGGGCCGAAACTCGGTCATCGGGCTTGGTGGCAGAAGCTGTTACTCACTGAGCCACCTCTTCAGTCTGCGGATCAGAGGCAGTGGTGACTATGCGGAGTCAACTACGCAATTTATGACTTTCTAAAGTCTGGAGAAGGTCTGAGTTAGCAAGCCCCCTCTAACCTGCCCGGTGATGCTCTGCACCACCTCGGGACACTCCAGAGAATCCCCACAGCAAACAGGCTCTCATCCAACATTGCCCTAATGACCAGAATGATAAGAAATACATTCCTTTTCTTTACAAATGGCCTTACCTAGTCCATGGTACTCGGTTATACCATCAGAAAACAAAGACCCTGGCCCTGGAACCTTCTCCACAGAATATCACTGGAGAGCTGGATTGGGCTGTTCGGTCCCCCTGGGTTTAGGGACAATACTTCCCTCACATGAAATACTACAGACACCAAGCTTTGGTCTCTTTCTTCGCAGAATCTGACAGCTTGCTTTTCTTCAATTAGTTCACGCTTTGCTTTGATGAATAACGCCTTGAAGAACTCTTGGGGGAAGGGAGCTGGGAAGACAGCTCTGTCAGTAAAGCGCCTGCAGTGCATGGATGCGGACCTGGGTTCAGATCCCTAGTGTCTACATAAAAGCTGGGCGAGACAGGGCAGGAGAGATGCCCCGGCCTTCAGTGCTCTTGCAAAGGCTTGGAGTTGCGCTCCCGGCACCCAGATTGGGTGGCTCAGAATCACCTGTAGCTCTAGCTCCAGGGGAATCTGAGTACCTGCGGTATCGTGTCTACACAGATACACGCATACACATAATTTAAAATTAAAAGAAACAATAGTTTTAAAAGCTAGGCAAAGCAGTACACATGTCACTCCCACACTTGGGAAAAGGGACAGTGAAGATAAGCAGATCCCTGAAACCCATCGGCCAGCCAGCCTAAACAAATCAATGCGCTCCAGGTTCACTGAGAGTCTCTGTCTCAATTAATAATAATAATAAATAATAATAATAACAGAACAATTAAGGAAGACACCCAATGTTGACCTCTATTCTTCCTACACATCCACACAAACATGGACATATAATGGTATATTATTCCTGTTTTAATAAATAAAGCTTGCCTGAGGATCAGAGGGCAAAGCAGCCACACTAGCCAGACATACAGGCCAGGGAGTGGTGGCGCACACCTTTAATCCCAGGACTCGGGAGACAGAGTCAGACGGATCTCTGTGAGTTCAAGGCCAGCCTGGTCTACATAAGATTGAATCTGTCTAAAAGAGAAACAGAGCTCACACAAAAGTGGTCCCAGCACTTAGGATCACAGGCCTTTAATCCCAGCACTGGGGAGGTGGAGACAGGCGTGATATGGCTGGGTAGAGAGAGGAATATAAAGAGAAAGAGACAGGAACTCAGTGGCGTGTGGAGTGTGGAGTCTGAGGATTCGTGGAGACATTCGGTCTGAAGATTTGGTAGCCGTAAAAGGTCTCTCTCGTGATCGGCTGCTTTGCTTTTCTGATCTTCAGGCTGAACCCCAGTATCTGTCTCTGGGTTTTTATCATTCATGCTACATGTACATATAACACATACAACATAGGAAATTCTCGGGGAAACATTAGACTTGCCAACTTCTTAAATGTCCAAAAACATCTTGAATTTATCTCCACAGTAGAATACATTGTAGTAGGAGAACTCGTAGCTTGTGGTAATTAGGATGGGACCCAGGTTCTCATACTCACCCCAGACAGGCAAATACTCTATCGCAGAGTCACGCTGCCAGGCCCACAACTGAAGACTCACTGACTAGAGTACCCATGGCTATTGTTTTTTCTCTATACAAATCTCACCATTTTAACCCTCATGATGCCTGGGCTAGAAGCCTGCAAATTACATCTCCCAGAAGCCTCCCTATAGTGCTCTGCACCAAGAAAAGGGAGTTGGACAAGAAGAGAGAAGATTGCAACTTGTGGCTTCGATAGGGTATAATTGTGTTTCTCCTTTCCCATTCGGATCCTGCCTGGTAGAGGACTGAGGCATAGAATTCAACTCAAGGGGCTGGAGAGATGGCTGAGTGGTTAAGAGCATTGCCTGCTCTTCCCAAGGTCCTGAGTTCAATTCCCAGCAACCACATGGTGGCTCACAACCATCTGTAATGGGATCTGGCGTCCTCTTCTGGCCTGCAGGCATACACACAGACAGAATATTGTATACATAACAAATAAATAAATAAATAAATAAATAAATAAATAAATAAATAAAAAAGAATTCAATTCAAAAGTGATCTTTCTTAAAAGTGTGAAGACCGTGTCATTGTCATCTAGCTTCCAGCTTCTCAGACCGTGGGCCACAGTCACATATGGGGTCACGTGACATAACTTGAAGGCTTCAGAGCAAAAATGACAACAGTGACAAGTTTCTGAATGCACCCTAAAATCAATTTGAAGTCAAGCACTTAAGAAATGCAAGCTACGTCTGGCTGTGCTTGCCAGTCTTGTATGGCAGGACTCTGAGTCCACAGCATGTACACTATTGCACCACGGACACCCTCAAACCCCGCAATGTGAGGTGCTGCCTGACACACACTGCAGCTCACTCGTGAAACTGGTGTGTGTTGTGAGCTGGCGTTCTCACTGTACATGCACACATTTTTGCTCTTAAGGAAACATTTATGTTTAATCATGGGGGAGACTGAAAGCAGAGACTGCTCATTCATTTCCCGGCCACTCAGACCTGAATAATTTACACGGAAATTGTATTAATTACAACACTGTTTGGTCAATGGCTCAAGCATATTCCCGGTTAACTCATCTCTTAAATTAACCCATTTCTATTAATCTAGGTATTGCCACAAGGTTGTGGCCTACCGGTAAGGTTCCGTCTGTCCAGCATCTGTCTCCTTCAGCACCTACATGGCATCTTCCTGACTTTGCCTACTCTCTCTATATATATCTCTCTGGATTTCCTGCCTGGTTTTACTCTGCTAAGCCATTGGTCCAAACAGCTTTGTTCATTAACCAATAAAAGCAACACATATACCAAAGGACTTTCCATATCAGGAGACTTTTAATACTTTCTTACTATTTATTGGCATGAAAATATCAAATTTCATATTTTAGGATTATATTGTGCTACAATGGTTCATTGTAAAAATGTTTTTCCGGACCTAAAGAGTTGAGTCAGCGCTTAAGAGCACTTGTTCTTGCAGAGGACTCAGGTTTGGTTCCCGGCACCCACGTGATGGCTCACGACCATCCCTAACTCCAGCTCCAGGAGCTCGAACTCCATCTTCTGCCCCCCCACTGGCATCAGACATGCATGCCCTGCACATCCACACATGCAGGCAAAAACCCTCAAGCATATAAACTAAAATAAATACATGCAAACCATTTTAAATAGAAAAAATAAAAAATATTGTTTGAAGGTTTCACATAGTGACACACATCTTTGATTCCTGCATTTGGGAAATAGAGGAAAGTGAATCTTTGTGAGTTCCAGGCTAGCCTGGTCGGCATAGAGAGTTCCAAGTCAGTCAGGACTCTATAATGAGACTCTGCCCCCCACTCCAAAAGAAAGAAAGAAAGAGAGAGAGAGAGAGAGAGAGAGAGAGAGAGAGAGAGAAAGAAAGAGAGAGAGAAAAAGAAAAAAGGGAAAAAGAAAAAATAAACAGATAAACAAAGTTGCTGATTTGAGTTTCATAAAAAGTCATTTGTTGGGAGACTAGAGCTCTAGCTCAGGGTTAGCATGCTTCCCTAGCATGTGCAAAGCCCTGATCCAGTCCCCACTACTTCGAAAAGAATTGCTAAACGCATTTTGGCTTGAGATTAGGACATTACCTGCAATAACTTGTAAAATGGCCCTAAACATACTTCTGCCACTTTATCACATGTATTTATTTAAATCAGTGTCCTCTGTGTCGACTATTACAACATGAAAATATCATTAATCTTGGAAAAATGAAGATTCTTTACTGCAGTGTCAAATATTCAGCCAGAGGCAAGAGATGTGGCTCAATTAGTAGAGTACTCACCTAGCATGCAAAAGGCCTTGAATTTGATCTCCAGCATTGCGTAAAACCTAAGTCTGATGTCACACACCTGTAATCCTAGCCCTTAGGACATAGGGGCAAGAAGATCCAAAGTTTAAGGTCATCCTCAGCTACATCCAGTTCAATGCCAGCCTGGACTACCTGAGACTCTGTATCAAAGAAATCTAGACCACCAAGCCTGGAGACCTGAGTTCAATCCCAGCAACCTCCATAAAAGTAGTCAGTTATCTTCCGAACTCCTGACATATGTGCTGTGACATGCATCCCCAGATACATGGACCACACACACACATACACACACATCATTATCATCATCATCATCTCCATAAAAAAAACTTTATAAGTCTCAGCCAGTATTTAATTCTTTAGATAAAAATCGACTAGCACGTCTATTTCATTAGCATTAACATTTGCAGGCATCCTCTAAAAATGGCAAAATTATAGGTATACTGAAGAATTGTTTTAAAATAAATTTACAATTTAGTCTCAGTGTATGTTTCATCTGTATACCTATTTTATATACCTACATAACCTGGGTTGCATAAAGTATCTCAGGTGAAGGTACTGTGTGAAAGGAATTTAAGGAGCCCCGTTCCAGTTCGCAAGCTCGAGTCTTTCAGCAAGTTCTGACTTTCATCTCCCTAGAGGATCTGAACTTTTTATCCTCACCCTTGGAGTCCAGAAACTGTGGCACCTTTAGAGAAGGGGTCTTTTATAATTCTTCTTGTTTGGGATTTGGTATGCTCTTTAAATCTAGAGAAATTGTTTATTCTATTATTACTTTGATTATTTCCTCTCCTGCAGGCTGTCTATTCTTGGCTTCTAAGAACTCCTATTAGAGAGTTGAATTTCAGGTCCATCCCATGCCTCTTAGTTTTTCTGTTGTATGTTTTCTTTCTAATGTCCTTGTCCATTTTGGACTTTCTAAGAGAATCTGCCAATGCTGTCATCGGTTCAGTCTTCAGCCATGGTCACTTGGCCACCGGGTCCCTTCCGTGAACAATCGCACTTTAGATTCTAAACACCCCAACATTTTCTTTTGACAGCAGTCAGCTGTCTATTTATAGACAGTACTTTCATTTCATGTAAATATCTTTCTATATCCCAGCAGAGTTCTGTGGGGATTAGCTTTTCTGTTTGTTTAATTTGGCGTCTCTCTTTTCTTCAAATGTGTTTCCTACGTCTTTACTCTGTTCCCATGATAGATGGAGGGAGATCCACGCTTATCTCCAGTGGAGTCTGGCATGTATTTTCTAAGCACCAGTGGAAAATGATTGTTCTCATGAGGGTGAAAGCAAGGTCCGGCGGTGGGAATCTGTGCTTGGCTGGCTGGTTGGTGAGGAAGTCTGGATCCAGCGCATGTCCTGCCGGGTGTTTGGGTAGTGTCTGTTCCTTTGGGGCTGGCTCACTAAACAACAGAAATTTGTTTCTCAGCTCTGCTGCCTGGAAGTGCAGATTAGGTTGTAATCAGGGCTGGGGTCTGAGTCACCTGACAGCAAGAGGGAAGCAAGTTCTTGGGCCTCTTATAAGGAACCTCATCCCTGTGGGTGTGAATATAAACGTCTTCCACAGGCTCGTGTGTTTGACCACATGGTCCCTCTGGATGGCAACCCTCTGGAACTGTTGACCTGGCTAGCAGAAGTGGCTCTCTGAGAGGGATACCTATTCCTGATTCCCACTCAAGCTCTCCTGCTTCCTGAATCCCCAAGATGTGCGGCACCACTACCTCCCACTCCCACTGTGCTCGGGGTGAAGTCATCCCAGCCAGCATGCTTTCTCCAGCGTGGTCCTCCTTCTCTTCTGAAGGGTTTCAGTGGCAGCAGTCAGAAAGGGAAGGAATGGAAGTCTTGCCCTTCTGACTTCCGTTTCACTGTAGCTCTCTCCCAAAGGCACTCCTTCCTAACACTCTCCCCTTAAGAAGTGGGTTCTATTTGGGTCCCTGAGAGGAACTAAGTACCTGACAGGAACCATTTAAGGGAGGAAGCCTTTGCTTTGGTTCGCTGTTGCAGAGGAATCTCAGCCTATCCCAGCAAGGAGGTCGTGGAGCAGTTCCATCTGGGGAGAGAGAGGGGCATATGCAGCCGACACTGCTGGTGTGGTCACAGACCGGCCAGGAAGCGGAGAAAGCAGACAGGAGTCAGTAGATATAACCTTCAGAATAACCTTCAGAACCCGTCCTCCGTGGTGTACCATTGCCAAGCCCACACCACCTCCTCAAGGCTCTCCGGCCTTCCCGATGATGCCTAAAGCTGAGGGCCAGGTATTCAAACATGATTTTGTGGCGATAGTTCAAATCTGAATCATAGTGTTTGGGCATAAAAATCTGGGGGTGAGTGTCCAAGCTTTTGGTCCATAGCAAGTAGATTGTCTTCCAAGGGTAAGGGTTCCCTTCTCTAGTGTCCAGTACCCTTCCCCCAGCCACAGACTGTGGGAGAAGACTGAGTCAGAACCCTCCCTTTGGAGGACTAATCTCCTGGCTTTGCAAGGCTAGGAAGCAGTTCCCAGAGAACATTCAACTTGCATCCACCAACACCTCCCCTGCCCTTTCTGCCTGCTCCAGCCTTTGAAGCCTCTGCTTTGGGGATTCTTCCAGGGTTTTGGGGAAAAGCTCATCTTTGAGTGAGAGGACCCCCACCCTCAAGCATAAGCCTATGTAGAAGTGTGTGTGTGTGTGAGAGAGAGAACCTAGCGTCCATTCCCATCAAAACACACACACACACACACACACACACACACACACACACACGATGAAGGTGGTAGCTTTACATTATATGTATTTTGTTACAATAGAAAATAAAAATAGTTTCTAATGAATCCTTCCCCTCTTTCCAGAACCCGTTCACTCATCTTCAGAAGTAGAATTGGCTCATCCATGCTATACACACCAAGCACACACCCCTGTAAGCATACTCAATTTCGTTGATACTTGATTTCATTAATTCCATCCGTGTGGTAGAGTTTGAAGAGGGAAGGCAAATGATAGCTCAGCAGTCTTGAGACACAATCTTACTTCCTCATAAATGCCTGGGAAGACGGTCACTGATAAGTAATGACTACATGAACACTTGCTACCCTTTCCTTTCTATTTCTGACTATTCTAGAAAAATACCTAAATTAAGAGATTTTTAAAAACACAATTTGATGTCTGAGGAATGAATGCTATCGAATGGAGTATTTTTACCAAGGTATTTCTAGCCCACTGATTCTCAAACAGAGGGGCTGGGGGAAGAGAGACACTTGCTTCTTTCTGTATGAGAGAATCATTGAGAACTATGGTGTGTCCCAGAGTTTGGGAAGAGAATTATTTTGTGCTGTAGAACAGAGTGGAAGCAGGGCTAGGGACCACAGCACCCTCCACCAGAGCTTCCAGCTGCAGCTACAACCCCTAGCCACATTCCTCTCCTTGCCAAATACAAGGCTGATCTGTAAGTTCATCTGGATTCAATAGAAATACACTAGGCTAGAGGTGTGACTCAGCCCCAGTACAGCATTTGCCTAGCATACACAAGGCCTTGGATTCCATCCTCATCACTACAATGCATAGATAGAAGATAGATAGATAGATAGATAGATAGATAGATAGATAGATAGATAGATAGATAGATAGATGGATGGATGGATAGATGGATAGATGGATAGATGGATAGACGGATAGATGGATGGATGGATGGATGGATGGATAGATAGATAGATAGATAGATAGATAGATAGATAGATAGATAGATAGATAGATAGATAGATAGATAGATAGATAGATAAAGAAGCCACAATTAGTAGGCATTTTCAGTTTTCCCTCTTATACTTCCTTGTACCAAAGCAATGAGGGATGATTTTGATCAAGAATGGGATTACCCTGTAATTTCAGCACATGAGAGACTAAGGCAGAAAGTTCAAGACCAACCTGGGCTATATAACCTGTCTCAAAAGTCAACTAACCAACAAAGAAAAAAATGTGATCTTACCATCAAAAATTTTTTAATTTTTCTTTTAAGATCCCACCATCTGTGCATGTGTGTGTGTGTGTGTGTGTGTGTGCACAGGGGGCAGAAAAGGGTATCAGAGTCCCTGGAGCTGGAGTCACAGGCAATTTTGTGAGTACCCTATGTGGGTGCTGGGAACTGAACTCTGGTCCTCTGCAAGAATGTCAGGCTTTTCCCCCTCCCCCTCCCCACCAGAGAGAGGGTTTCACTATGTAACTCTGGCAGGTCTGGAACTTTCTGTGTAGACCAGGTAGAACTTTTCTGTGTAGACTAGAAGTCCCTTTGGCTCTACCTCTCAGGTGCTGGGATAAAAGGTGTGCGTCACAGTGCCAGGCAACAGCAAGCACTCGTAACTGCTGAGCCATCTCTCCAGCCCTAGAGATTTAAAAAAAAAACAAATAGTTTGAGTGCTGGGAAAGAAACCTGAAGCCTCCAGAATGCTGAACATGCATTTTACTACTGAGCCTCACCTCCTTGTACCATCACTGGGAACCTGAACCTAGCGTTAGCTTTTATTATTAACTTTTAGAACTATCACCTAAATATAATTGTGATCAAATTCTCTCTCAGAAACACATCCAGAAACAATTATGGGTGAAATGATATGATAGCTGGGACCCGCTGCAGAATAAGAAACAAAGGAAGACAGACATGTTCACCCAAAGGCATGCACTAGAATGGCTCCAAAGCAACGCTACCCTGCACGTCAGCTGAAAGGAGAATGGATAAGCGCGGCTACACCCATACAACAGAACAGTACTCAGCCATAGAAAGGTATGAGCCTGGATGGATGGTACCAACGTGAACTATATAGAAGACATCACACCTCAAGAGCCCACAACATAGCATCACATGTACATAAAGGACAAAAACAGGCAGAGCTTGTGATGATATTAGAAATCAGCATGGCCATTGCCCTCTGGGATAAAGGAATGAAATACTTATTACTAAAAAATTAAAAATCGTAACTCAGGCTGGAGAAATGGCTCAGTTGGTAAAGCTCTTGCCTCCTAAGCATGAGGGTCTGAGTTAAGGTCTCCAGCATCTGCATAAAAGCCAGGCTGAGCAGCAGAAATCTCTAACTCCATTACTTAGGGGTGCAGACAGGGGACCCCTTCAGTCTAATGACCAGTCAAGTTTAGCTGAATGGATGAGCTCCTGAGTGAGAGACCCTATCTCAGAAACATAGGATGAGAGTAGCTAAGGACAAGACTAAATGTTAACCTGTGACTTCTATGTGCACACGTGTATATCTTTCAAACACACACACATCAAAATTGCACAGGAGGGTCACACTGATATCGCAAGACATGAGTTCCTATTTATTGGATCCAGGTGAGAGCTAATTACAGTTTGGGGTGTTTGTTTGCTTGAAGCAGGATCTCACTCTGTAGGTCAGACTGGCTTGGAACTCCCTGTGTAGCCAAAGCTAGCCTTGAACTCATGCTAACTTTCCTGCCTTCTCTTCCTGAGTGTTGTGATTACACGCGTGTGACATCACACTCAGATTAATTAGTGTATATTTACAATGCTCCACATAAAGTAACTTTTTAAGTGATCGGATTTATAAAAATCCATATTTTCTCCAATGGCGGGGTGAAGTTTGGGGTTGTTTTGGATGGGAAGATGCAGGGGGGCAGTGTTCCAAATGCAACACCCTGTACCCCTTTCTATTTTAGTTCTCTCACCTTCCTCTCTGGTGCCCTCCACAGCCTCAGGACATGGCCCTATATACGCAGGGACAACCGTTTCCACAAGAAAGCTATCCAGAGCTTCCATTAGCCACTGTGCGCTTCTATTGATTTATATCCGCCTAGATGTATTTAGGGTTTACAAAGATGCACACAGAAGCACAGTATAAAATAAATTACGAATTAGTAAGAGCAGAGGAGGCGAAAGAAAAGAATAAGAAAGTAAGAAGGAGACAGAGGAGTGGGCTGGTGATTACCCAAGATGCCTACCCTACCACAAAACCCTCTCTACTAACTGGAGGCAGAACATACAGTTGAATTTGGGTTCCCCAGTACCCTAGGTGCTGAAGGAAGGCCAGCCACCCTGTGATCTCCAGAGTGAGTGATGTAACACCAAATAGGGCAGGCATGAGAAGTATAAACCCCCAAAATGGGAAGAACCACCCATATGAGGGAAAAGACACCCAGGCTTCTGAACTCGGGCTCCTAGGCATCTCAGGGTGGTAGGGAGGGCTGGGGACATAGATTTTCCCATTGGATGGTGCTGGAGGTGGAGCTTAAACCCTCTTCTGAGAACAAGCGGAATAAGAATCCGCCTACTAGGAGTGCCTGCCCCTACTCAGACAGCTGCCAGGGAAATTCCCAGGGGCTGGGAACTTTAAGAGGGACAGAGTGATGAAGGTGCCATCCTGGTTCCGGGCCATCAAGCAAGACTGCAATCATTTCTAGTAGGAGAATGTTTTTCTAATTTAAGGCAATGATGACTAAACACACACCGGAATCGTCTTTTAAAAGTCATTAGTCTTTGATAGCCAGACTTCCTAATGAATCCTCCAGGCTCAGCTAGTGCAAAATGTGCTGCAAGGTGACCCCGGTGATTAGTGGCTGGAATCGTAAGCCAAGCTGCAGGTAGGTCTGAGGAATCCTTACCGCAAACAATGACTTTGGATCCAGCGCAATCCAACTGTACTCCTTGCTGCCAATAATAAGGCAGAGGCTGTTTGTGAAAGTCATTCCTGGGTGTCATGGCTGATAATACAAATAGCCAGCATGCATGAAGCATTTTCTCCATGCTTAGGAGCGGCTTGTTGTTTTTCTTGTGGAATTCTTATACTAGCACCTTAGTTGGGGAGGAGCCCCGCATTCCCGTCTTCCAGATGTCTCTACCTGCCAGTGAGATGTAAGTCTGGAAAATACTATCTGCACATGAACACTTTGACCCCTGCGGTACTCAGGGGAAGGTTTTGATTAGTTACTCTCACTTGTACAGATGAAGGAGCAGGGATTCAAACAGGCAAATTAACTTGCCTAGGAACGCAAAGCAAGTGAATTCCCAAGGTTAGAAGTGCGAAGGCCTCCTGACTCCAGGTGGTATACCCTAGTGGCCAGTCCCAGCTGGGTGAAGGAGAAGTGGCCAGGGAAAAAGGTCTGCTTTGTCTGGTTTTGATCTTTTCCATAACCCTGAAAACAGTTACCACTAGCCCCATTTCACAGACAAGAAAACTGCTTACAGACTAAATTCTATACCATAAAATGAGTGCAGAGTTGGAGTTTCAGCCAACAGTTTTTTTCTGCTAGGTCATGCTAGACAGAGCAGAGGCAATCAGAACAGAGTTCGATGGGAACATAAATTCAGAGATCAATAACACCCCAGAGCCAAGCCCGGAGGCACAAGCCCCAAACCCCAGCCACTGGGAAGGCTGAGACAGGAAGATTGCATGCTCAGGTCCAGCCTGGGAAACTTGGAAAGACTCTGTCCCCAAAACTGAAAAATAAAAAGAGGGCCAGGGATGGAGCTTAGTGGTAGACGGTTTGCTTAGTGTATGCACAGCCCTAATTTACACAAAAGCGTCACCCAGTATCATTCTGGAATGTTCCACTGGTCTTTGCTCTCAAGAGTTTTATAATCTATCAGAGAAGATGATTTTCGTGCAAGGGAGATGGCAGGAGGAGAACTGAGAAGCAAAGGGGCGGCAGAGTTCACTGTAGGGAGTTGTCTTGGTTACTTGTCTTGTTACTGTGAAGAGAATAGCTGGACAAAAGCACCTTAGGGAAAGAACAGTTTGGTTTTGGCTTCTGTGCTGAGGTACAGTCCACCACTGCAGCAAAGGCACAACAGCAGGAGTGTGAGGCAGTCTGTCACATCATGTCTGCAGTAAGGGAGCAGAGAGATGCCTGGCCGGTGCCCAGCTCACGTTCTCCTTTTCACTTGGTCCAGGACCCCAGCCATAAAATGCTGCTGCTTACATTTAGGATGGATCATCCCATCTCCATTAACCCAATCAAAACACCCCTCATGGATACGCCCAGAGGCTTGTTTCTAGATGAGTCTAGATCCTGTCAAGTTGACAATCAATATTGTCACAGGTGTTTTAACAGAAAGAGATTTAATGCATGGAATTAATTAGAGGTTAACAGCATCATTTTGAAGGCTCCGAAGACTTGCATTGGTCTCCCAGAAATGAGCCCCGGGACTGATCCTCTGAGAGCTACAGTCTCCGTCACAGTCAGAAGAGGGGTAATGACAAGGGGTCCCACTGGGACTGCTGAGTTGAGGAGCATAGCCATAACTATAATCTAAGACCCCCCCAAACCTACTGTCCTCCAGTCTGGGAATGTGAAACTTGGCTCGGGTAGTGATTCTCACCACCCACAAAGCTGGACAGAAGACGCCATCGTATTCCCAGAGAAAATTCCATCTGTATACAACCTTGCTTGCACATAAAAGGCCAGTTAAAAATATTCAACTAGGACCCCCTTCTTGTCCACCCTGCAAATCTTGAGCAGTCAGAGTAAACATCTACTAATGAAAAGTAGTTTTGCAACCCTGAACCTTAGCTACAAATGAGTCTGGGAAAAGTAATTTTTCAGTTTTCTTGTTTCTGCTCTATAGGAATGCATACTGATGGCCAGGTAGGGGTGGGGATCCAAGTACCAGTACAGTGGTAGGGCGGCCCTCGGAGAAAGGCCCTGACTTGCAACACTTGCCCATTCCCATTGTGTAAATCCTCTCCCAGTGACTGATGTCAAGCTCCCAGTGTGATATCAATGAACACAGAACTGGGAAAGATGTGTACAACTAACTGATTCCTACACGTTAGAACCAACCAGTTCCAGAAAGTCCCTGCTAACAGATCCTACCCAGCTTATGTCAGAGACACTGTGAGAAGGACAGCAGAAGAGAAGGACTCTGGATGCCACATTTGTTCCAGTTTAAAGAAAGCTGCCTGGGCACTTGTTAGCAAACAAACTCCATTTTCCCACCACTAAGTACACCAATCACGGAAATGTTCAGTTTTACGACAGAGTTTATTCACGAGGTGACAATGTTGCAGAGTCAAGGTTTGGGAGTATCTAGGGGATAAAGAAGCTATGTGGTTAAGGCATGGGGCAAGGTGATTAGAAGTAAGGCGTGCGGTAATGGGAGTTCTGTGCATGTACAATCAAACCTGATGGCTCTTTAGAGAACGTGGGACACCTGTGCAGGTCCGGGAGGTCAGTGGCTTCAACCTGTCGAAGCTAATCAAGGCTACTTCTAAATTGCTGAAAACAATGTAATCATTCCCACAGTAACTGCGCATGGGAGGTGTTACTACAGCAAAGCTGCTAGGGGCCTACTTGCTATTTAGCTAATCAACTTCTAAGATTGGTGCCGAGAGCAAGTCACCAGAAACAAGCCAAGCCTGAGGCTTCATTCAGTTTCTCCCTCCATTCCCCACTCTTCTGCAGTGTCTCTACTTGCTGACTTCCTTATTCCTTTACCTTATGGGCCCTACTGCCTTCTCACTGCCAAGACTGATCTGATTGTGGCTTGGGTGGCGGGGAGGATGCAGCCCGTTAAATTAGAGCCGGCCCACAGATATGAGACCCATTGCAGCGGAACACCGCCAGAGCCCTGGCAGAATAATCGCCTCTATTCTCCTTTTCCCCCAAATGCTTATGAGATGGCAAGAGGAGGGAACCAGGGGCCTCTGAGTGACAGAGACCATTTGCTGACTGCTTCAAAGATCTTGCACATGAGGAGAGAATCTTCTGGGCTCTTTTTTGGTGGGGAGAGGAGGTTTTTGTTTTATGTGTTTAGTTAGAGAAAAAGTCTTAAAGTTGTCCACTTGCAACAAAGCAAAACAAGCCTCAAAAGAAGCTTCTTTCAAAGGAGTATGGAAGCCATTGGAAGGATACATGTCAGTCATTATTTTAGACAGGATCTTCCATAGCTCAGGCTAGCCTCAAACTCGTGAGCCAGGGATGACTTTGAACTCCTGATCCTCCTGCCTCTAACTCTGAATGCTGGGACTACAGATGTGTGCTGCCAAACCAAATTCATAAAGTTCTGGGGAGTCGAATCTAGGGCTCCATGTGTTCTAGGTAAGTGCTCTCCCAGCTAAGCTCCCTCTTCATTCAGCCCAGCAAAGTGTGTGTGTGTGTGTGTGTGTGTGTGTGTGTGAGAGAGAGAGAGAGAGAGAGAGAGAGAGAGAGAGATTTTAAATTATATTTTTAAAAATATTTATTTATTTATTATGTGTACAATATTCTGTCTACATCTATGTCTGCAGGCCAGAAGATGGCACCAGATCTCATTACAGATGGTTGTAAGCCACCATGTGGTTGCTGGGAATTGAACTCAGGACCTTTGGAAGAGCAAGCCGTGCTCTTAACCACTGAGCCATCTCTCCAGCCCTTAAAATATATTTTTAAAGCTGGGAATGGTGATGCATGCCTGCCTGCAATCTCAGCACTTGAAAGGTTGAGGCAGGAGAATCAGGAGTTCTAGGCCAGCTTGTGCTACATAACAAGACCCTACTTCAAGCAAATAAATACATAAATAGATAAATAGCTTCGTTTAAATTGGCCTTGTGAAAGTTGATTCAGAAGGAGACAATTTTATATATTTTTTAAATTGTTTATTTATTATGTATACAATATTCTGTCTGTGTGTATGCCTACAGGCCAGAAGAGGGCACCAGACCTCATTACAGATGGTTGTGAGCCACCATGTGGTTGCTGGGAATTGAACTCAGGACCTTTGGAAGAGCAGGCAATGCTCTTAACCTCTGAGCCATCTCTCCAGCCCCACAATTTTATATTTTTAACTAAGAACTGAAAACAAATTATGGCTGGAAGCGGAGGGTCCGGCAAACCTGAAGGGATACCACTGGAGCCTCCCAGCAGAAGCAGGGCTGTAAGCTAGGGCCCTACTTCCTCATGAAGCTCGAATTGGCAGAGGCTAACAGCAGTATGGGAACTCGAGGGGGAGGTGTCACATATAAAAAGTTACAGGACCTCAAGTGTCTTACAGCGCACACCTCTTGAATTTTAACGACCGGAGTTACAACTGGGCAATTAACCCCACAAGGTAGCCCTCCACCCAGGACCACTGGAGACAAAAGACAGAGCCAGAAGGGCCTCCCTGGGGTCAGTGGAGTCAGGCCAGCGCCCCCACCCAGCATAAGTAAATGGCATTTCTTTTCACATCAAGGTCTTCAAAGAAAGGAAGTTCACATGCCATAGAACTAGTTAGTGTCTAAATTCCTGCTGTGTGAAACCCTGCTTTGTCCAAATGTTCTGTAAGTTTAAATGTTTACAGGAAATCAAAGGAGGAGACAAAAGCCACAAATCTACCGTGCCAACAGGGGTGGCAGGGAGGAAGGTTCCAGAGTATCCAGGGACTAAAAAAGCAAGGTGATTAAGGCATGGGGCAAGGTGATGGAAAATAGGGAGTAGGGTAATGGAATCCTCCAAAACTCCAAAAAGACCTGGAACAAGTTTCAAACTACTTAGAGTGCTGGCTATGTAAACAAAACAAACAAAACAACAACAGAAGACCCAGCTATTGATGCAAAAGTTGTTTTCCCCCCACCCCCAGGAAGTTTCACTATGTAGCCCTGACTGGCCCGGAACCCACAGAGATCCACCTTCCTCTGCCTCTTGAGTGCTGGGATTAAAGGCGTGTGCCACCATACCCTGCCTACAATCACTCTTTAATTTAAACCACCAGAACAATTCAGGACAGTCACACCATTTCTAAGGAAACCCTTGACTTGGGGGAGGGAGAGAGAAAGCAACAGAGGTGGGGAACAACATCCTGGAAGTGAATAGGGTTTTGTTCTCTCTCCCCCACCCTCTTCTAGCCAAAGGACAGAAAAGAGGGTAGGGGTGCAGAGTGGAGCGAGCCTGCAACGGAGAATGTACCTCTGAACAGGGGCAGCTAACTGTGGTCACCTGCTTCAGATCTAAGTGTTGGGAGTGTGAGGGGATAAGAAGGATAGAACTGAAAATGTCCTCATTCTGAATACAGTGGCGTTTTGATGCCCAAGCTGCTGCAAAAGAAAAGAAAGACGCATGCATGATCCCAAAACTCTAGAGCAAAAACACAGATTTATTGACTCTGGTGGTGACTTCCATACCCTCCAGTCCTATGCCATAAGGTACAAGCTCTCTGGTCCTTTTGCAATGGCTGTCCTGATCCTGGCCCTCCTGGTTATATACTACCACGGACTGCCATGTAGGGTTTAGTTAAATAATTTATGTGACTGTTTTAATAGAAAGTTCACCCTTTATAGGAAAATCAATAGTGTCTACATGGTGTCCTACTTTTGTGCAGGCATGAGTTGAATCTAATCCCAAGAACCCCCCTGCCACCTTGGATGGGGGTCCAGGCAGCAGGGTGGGTGTGCTGAGCTGGAGGATACATACCAAAGAGAAACAAGCAGGAACTGTAGCAAGTAACCAGCCAGGCTGACAAAAGTCAACCTTTGGAGCATGAGCTGTGTTAAGCATGCAAGGCAACTAACTGGGTTGGTGCCCAAGAGCTCCATCATCTTCAGCTCCATGCTCAGAAGGGTCCCGGGCTGGAGAGTTGAAGGCTCAGTGGCAAATCTAGTCAGCCCTCTGTGTAGCTGAGCCCCTGTGGGTCCAACTAACCACCCATGGAAAATAGTGAGAAAACACAGCATCTGTACTGAACACACACAGGCTTTTTTCTTGTCATTATTCCCTAAACAATATGTTTAACAACCATTTAGACAGCATTTACAACACATTGGTATTAAAAGCAACCTACAGATGATTTAAAACATACAGACATGGTGCTGTGTGCTTGTGATCCTAGCACTCAGGAGGCTACAGCAGAAAAATAACAAGTTCAAAGCCAGCCTGGGCTACATAGCAAGACAGTCTCCAAACAACCAAAAACAAAGCATATATATATATATATATATATATATATATATATATGCTCGCAGGTAGATGCTATGCAAATTCTGTGTCATTTTATACATGGGGTTTGAGCATCCAGAATTTGTAATGGGTGGGGAGTGATCTTTGCACCAGTCCCTGACAACTCTGATACTGAAAGAGAACAGAACCTCATTGCCTGGCTCCCTGGTGGTGAGCGGTCCAGCAGACACCACTTTCAAAAGTTTGTATTCTCTTTGCTGAGTGGTAGTAAGGATTGAACCATCAAGATTTTAGGCTGTGTAATAAGATCTTCCCCCACCCCAACCAGAAAAGAAAATATCCAAACAAATTTTCAAACCACAACCTAGAAACACAAGAAGCATGAAAAATCAAGATGATGTGACTTCTCCAAAACATCTTAACTCTTCACTACTGAACCAAAAGATACCAAAATAAGTAAAAGGCCAGATGAAGAGTTCAAAAGTTTTCTGTGACCTCAAACGAGCAATGACCATGAAGAGAATACAAAGAAGTATGTGAATTGAACTCAGAACCTGGAGAAGAAAGTTGGCATCATAGAGGAAGAAGTTAGCAGAATGGCTGGAAAATCAGCACAGGGATGGAGTCACATGGAAGGAAGTAAGATTCATCATGGAAATGGAAACTTTGAAGAAAAAAAGAAGGGGAGACATGTTGGAAAAGAAAGGCTAAATGCGTTGAAGAAAGAGAGGAAAAGCAGACAGGGAAGGCATCAGCAAATAGCCTTAGCAGACCTTTAAAGAGCTGCTACCCACACTCCTCACACAGCCGTATGAAACAGAAGGGGAGGAGATGCCACCAGACTAGTTCCAGGAAGCCAGCATTACTCTGATACGAACGCCTGATAAGGACACAACAATACAAAGTCTATAGACCAATTTCTCTGATGAGCATAGATGCAAATATTCTCAATAAAATTCTCACAAATGAAATTCAAGAACTCATTAAGAAAAGCATACACCATGACCAAGTTGGCTTCTTTCCAGGGATGCAAGGTTGGCTCAACATATGCAAATCAATGAGTGTAATTCATTGACTTAAGGGCAGGCATGACACAATCACCTCAGCACCACAGAAAAGGCCTTTAACAGCAGCCAAAGCCTTGAAGACTCTAGAATGAGAAAGAATGTGGCTCAAGTTAATAAAGGCAACTATAGCAAAGACTACACCCTTAACTAAGAATGGCATCTCTGAGGAGGGGGACCAGGCAGTAGTGTTGTTTTGATTAAAAGGAGGGAAAGGTTAGAAGTCAGGATATCTTCTAACCTTATCACATTTGAGTGTGCATCGGCAGAATTCCCTGGAAGGGGCCCAGGGTCTCATGTGACCCAGGCTGACCTTAACTCACCAAGTAGTTGAGGATAACCTTGAATGTCTGATCTTCCTGCCTCCACCTCTCAAGAGTTGGGATCGAAGGAATGGTCCACCACACCCAAGTTTATGCCCTGCTGGGTCTCAAACCCATGACTCCAAGCATGCTTACAAATTACTCTACCAACTGAACCAGCCCAAAGAATGGGCATTTTAAACAAAGTCCAATACAATGCTACTATGGCTGGTCTAGGGAGCCACACTTTAAGAATCACAGTTCCAGAAAAATCTTACCATCTAATTAAGCAGGTGCTAAATAGAATGCCTTCATTTACTTAGTACCAGGCCTCAGGCTCAAGGGTGGGAAGACAGTGTACTCCTGAGTAAAGGAGCATTCAGTAGATTAGCACTGCCATGTCAAGGACACAGTGCCTCAGACTCCTGGGAATGGCAAGGCCTTCCCCTGGTCCGAGGTTACATGTTGAGGAAACAGTTGACCTTTAGCAAAAAACAGTATGTACAAAAAGTACCAAGAGGAGCTTCCTTGTCCCAAACGCCTGCATTATCGCCTGTCCCAAGGCTGCTCCCCTCCAGCGACTCTGGACCGGGATTAGCTGACTGCCTCCTCCTTCGTGATGTACAGAAGGGCTGAATTCCCCGGGCTACTGCTGTATCTCCATCCAAGCCCATGGCCCATCTAATCCCAGCTTTATGGTACTTGTATCTGTCTTTTTTAAAAATTATTTTTATTTTATGTGCATTGGCGTTTTACCTGCAAGTAGGTCTGTGTGAGGGAGTCAGATCCCCTGGAACTGGAGTTATAGAGTTATAGACAGGTGTGAGCTGCTATGTGGGTGCTGGGAATTGAACCCAGGTCCTCTGGAAGAGCAGCCAGTGCTCTTAACAGCTGAGCCAACTCTCGAGCCCCATCTCTGTCTTTCTTAATCTTCTGTGGTTCCCAATCAGATTTCCAGGACAACATCTTTGTGGGCCAAGGCAATTGGGCCACAGAAAATCTCCCTCCTGTGAAGAAGTTATTGGGTAAGAGTGAAAGGCAGGAAGAAGGCTGGTAATAAAAGGTGACATTGAGTTGTGCTCAATTAATAATGCACACAGGGGATAAAGAGATGGTTCTCAGATTATGAGTACATACCACTCTTGCAGAGGACCAGAGTTGGGTTTCTAGCACCCATATGAGATGGTTTATAACCACCTGTACTTCCACTTCTAGATGATCTAATACCCTATAATGGACACTATGGGCACCTAAGGACACACAAGCACACACATACTTAAAAATAATGAAAATAAATCTTTTGATATCATGCTGTAGAGGTGGTTCAGTGGTTAAGAGCACTTGTTCTTGCAGAAGACCTGGGCTCATGATGGAGGATGGTCATCTGTCTATGTATTACTTTCATTGGTTAATAAAGAAACTGCCTTGGCCCTTTAATAGGACAGAAAATTAGGTAGGCGGAGTAGACAGAACAGGATTGTGGGAGAGAGAAAGCAGAGTCAGGCAGACGCTTCAGGCAGTCGCCATAGGCAGTCGCCATGCCTCTCCTTTATGAGTGGGATGCAGGTTAAAATCTCTCCTGGTAAGCGACCACCTTGTGGTGCTACACAGATTACTAAATATGGGTTAGTCAAGATGTGAGAGTTAGCCAATAAGAGGCTGAAACTAATGGGCCAAGCAGTGTTTAAAAGAATACAGTTTCCATGTAATTATTTTGGGTAAAGCTAGCCGGTGGCCGTGAGCCAGGTGGCGGGCTCTGCTCCTACTACAGGCTCAGTTCCCAGCACCCACATGGGTGATTCACAACCACATGTAACTCCAGTTCCAAGGGATCCAAAGCTCTCTTTGGGCACCAGTTATGCATATGCTACACATCCATATGTGCAAGCAAAATACACACACACACATACACATACATACGTATACATTCATGCATACATGCATGTGCACACACACAAAGTTGTTGACTGAAGTTTCTGTCCTGCCGGGTTCCCACAGGCATTAAGTCCCAAAGAAATCACACAGAGGTCTACATTAATTATTAAAATGATTGGCCTATTATCTCAGGCTTCTTATTAACTAATTATAACTTATATTAGCCCATAATTCTTGTCTGTGTTAGCCACATGGCTTGGTACCTTTTTCAGTGAGGCAGTCACATCTTGCTTGCTCTGTGCCTGGCTTCCTCTGTGTCTGGGTGACGACTGCAGACTGAAACTTCCCTCTTCCCAGAATTCTCATTGCCCCGCCTATACTTCCTGCCTGGCTACTGGCCAATCAGTGTTTATTTAAAATACAAGTGACAGGGTACAGACCACTGTCCCACAGCACACAGAGGGGAGAGAGAGAGAGAAGTAAAAATAAAATTTTAATTTAAAATTTTAATAAATAAAAATGTAAAGAGGAAACAGGCCTTATCAGACCTAGACAGCCACAGTGAAGGACACTCTGCCTGGCTGGGCTGTCTGAGTAGTAAGCAGAGGAAGTGATCACCCCTTTCTCTAGGGACTGCTGGCCAATTCAGCTTAGTCACCCTACACCTAGCAGCCAATTCCTGGTTTCTCAACTTCCCTTGTAGGGTCTTTTTTGAGGCTTGCTACCAACTTCCTACATAGCCTAGGCAATCTGGAACTGCTAATCCTTCTGTCTCTTTTTTTCTGGGTGTTAGAACTGCACCAGCCCTTGCCCTTGGTAGTTCTTTTCCTCTGCTCATCTCTTCTAATTCATCCTCATTCACTTGTACATCACAGTCCTTTTAGCCAACCAAAACTACGCCCATGGCTGGCAGACAAAAATCTAGTTATTCATCATGATATCAGTCTGGAGCTATAATTCAGTGGGAGAGCACTGCTAGCTTGCACAAAGCCCTGGGTTCCATCACAAAATAAGAAAAAAAAATGGAATGGCTGCTTCCTTGGATGAGAAGTTTGGGGAGCCCTGGTTCATGGGACAGCCGTCAATCTTACTGTAAAGTCTCGGTTCCTAGAAAGAAATCTTCTTGCTCTTCACTGGAGTGGAGTGAGGAATGTAACTCAATTGTCAGACGCTTGCCTGACATGCAGAAAGCCATCCCCACAAGGAACAGCATAAAGCAGCTATGGACTGCAGCCATGTAATCCTAACACCCAAGATGTAGAGGCCAGAAGTTCAAGGTCATCCTGAGCTATGCAGTAAGAGTGAAGCCATCCTGAGCTACGTGAGACTCTGTCTCCAAACCAAGAACATGTAACTGCAATGGACTCTGAACGTGTACAAACATTCTGACCTAGTGAGAGACCCAGGCGCCCGCAGGTTCAGTGAGTCTGTAGCCCTAGCACAACACCTGAGCTGCCTGGCTCCGGGTTCAGAACCGGGGAAAGAAACATACCCTGAAATGGGGGCAGAGCCAGGGGAAGAGACATTTTGTCCCTGAACCTAGAGCCGGAGAAAAGTTCCTGTATCCTGAAACCAGAACCAAAAGAACGCACTAAGCCCCTAAATTCAGAGCATAGCAAAGATAATCACGCTGGTCCAAAAATTAGAATCAAAATGATAAAAAGAACCAAAGAAAGATTTGGTCCCGGATCAGAGCCATCTCTGTCCCTGACACAAAACCAGCCAATCCCTGAGCAGGGAAAAGAGACTAACCACTGAGCCCCTAAAGGCTTGGAATTCCACTGAGGCAGTTACTGCATTTGGGAATTCCCCTCTGGCCTAGAAATCCCATTACATCATAGGGGGCAGCCAATCCCAAGCCTGAGGGTCTAAAATTCCCCTCATCCCACTGGGGGCAGCCAATCACAAGCCCAGCCTCTTCCCCTATATAAATCCCCTCTTTGTCACAGGCTCGAGGTCTCTCCTGCACTGTTCCTGTTACTGCGGCTTGGGATGGACAGAGGGACCCGAGTCAACTCACAATAAAGACTCTTTGCTTTTGCATCTGATACAGTCTCGAGGTAATGTTTTGGGGATCCAGACTTTGGGCGTAACACTAGGAATCTCATTCCTAGGCATAACCAAGAGAAATTAATTCAGACATCCACACAAGGGCAAGGAGTACCTTGATTCCCAGAGCCAAAACTATAGGAACAGTCAAAGTTTTCATCAACAGGAGAACAGATATGTACATTGTAGTTACTATCTAGCAATAAAAAGGAAGAAATTATGGACATTGGCCAAAACATAGGTAAACACAGCTTAGATATTATAGTGAGCGAAAAAGAGGAACAAAGGAGTCCCTTCTTCTGATTCTATCTACAGAAAGATCCAGAAGAGGCTAGACTAATCATTAGTGATAGAACCTAGGCTAGCACTTGTACTGGTTGGTTTTTGTCAACTAGACACAAATGTAGACATATCTGGAAGAGGGAATGCTACAAGAATCTTATTTATGCTGTAGTCCAATGTCCAATTAGAGTCAGATATTGGTTCAAGAGATGGGGTTTACATTCAGCTGATCAGAGATGGATCAGAGAGTTCCCCTAGACTTGAGAAAGAGTGGCCCCCAGAGAAGGGAGGCAGGCCGGAAGGTTGCACAGGCCCTGGAGCAGGGGAGACAAATTGGTGGGTGTGTCACAACTACAGCCGTGGTGATTGTCTCAGTTCTTATCTTATATTTGTCCCCGAGTTTTATATTATAATAAACGGCAAAAAGAAACTGCAGTAAGGGAATCTCAGCTGAGGAATTGCTCCAGCAGACGAGCCTTGCAGGCAAGTCTGTTGACCATTTTCTTGACTGATGATCTATGACTGATGGCCGATGTGGGAGGGCCCCACACACTGGTTGGTGTTACCCCTAAGCAGATGGCCCTGGGTTGTGTAAGAAAGCAGACTGAGAAAGCCTGTAAGCAGTGGTCCTTCATGGTCTCTACTTCAGTTCCTGCCTCCGAGTTCCTGCCTTGAGCTTCTGTCCTGACTTCCCTTTATCCTAGACTAGAAAATGTAAGATGGAATAAACCATTTCCTTCCCAAGATGCTTTTGGTCCTGGTTGCTTATCATAGTAATAAAAATCTAAGACTGAGCTTAAAGAAGGGAATGTGGTGATGGCTGGGAAAGGATAGGAGGGAACCCAACCTCTGGGATACTAGAAAAGTCCTGGTCTGGGAGGTGATCCCATGAATCTAAGCATATGGAAAAATTTATTGACTTGTATATTTTGAGGACAGTGAGCTTTATGATATCCAAATTACCCTTTAATTAAAAGATGTAATGTAATTGAAAACATTATCCTAAGCCATCTGATCTTGAATGATTTTTTTTTTAGTACCTATGAATTGAGGTTTGGAAATTTTGACAAACTAAGTTTTTTTTTCTGTTTTGAATTGGCCAAAATGAAGAAATTGTTCTTGTCAACTATACACACACACACACACACACACACACACACACACACGCGCGCGCACACATTGGTGTGTAAAAGCCACCATTGATACATTCTGAACTTGTACCTTTAGCCATGCTCAGGACCAAGCACTATATGAATCTTCTTAATCCCACGACAACCCTGAAATGTGGAGCTACTATAACCACTACTTTCTGGACAAGCAACCCGAGTGACAGCAAAACTGAGTGACTGCTAAGAAGACAGCCCAGCACGGCTGTCTCTCAGGCAGAAGCTCTCTAGTCCCCCGGGAAACAGAGTCAACTGCTAAAGACATCTCTGCGTTTATGGAGACTGGTTCTTAAAAAAGAGGACAGAATCTCTTTTCAGATCATTTTTAAGTTTTGTTTTTTTTTTCATTTAGTGGGTGTTTATGTATGTCCATGTCCACAATTTGTGAGAGCTGGTTCTCTCCTTCCATCTTGTGAATCTCGGCTCATCAGGCTTGGCAGTAAGGAACTTGACCTACTGAGCCATCCTGCTTGACCCCGGTATCGATTTTTTTGTGCCATGGCCCCTTCATGGGCTGGTGAAGCCTGTAAACCCACACCCTTTCTCAGAATAAGGCATTAAAAGCATGCAATAAAGTACTGTGCAGGACGGAGCATGCTGTTCGGTGATAAGGTATGTACTTGGCATGAGAGAAGCCCTGGGTTCCATGCCCAGCACCAAAAAGCAAGGGAAATAAAAAAATAAAGCCAATAGAACTAGAAACAAACCAAGTATTTATTTTATTATTTTTGGCATGCATCAAAATGCCTGATAATACAGTCATGTATGTGTTAATTTGATGCATTAAATAGTGAGGTAAAGAAACTTCTATATATCAAAAAGTCATAACTATGAGGTATTATGATAATATCTGTGATTTCTCTTGGTGACTGCTGTAGTTTGAATGCAATCTCCCTCTCGAATTTGGGCTGAAACTTAATCCCAACGTGAGGTTTTAAAGGGGTGGAAACACAAGTTGACTATGGTATTTAGAGTTGGCGCCGCTGGAAAATGATTCGGATTAGATCATCAGGGTGGAGCCCCATGATTGAATCCCAGTGGCCTTAAGAAAGAAGGACAGGAACTGGAGAGCTGGCTCAGAGGTTAACTGCTCTAGCAGAGAATCCCAGTATCCACATGGCGCCTCCCAACTATCTGTTACTCCGTTTCCAGATCCTTCTAGCCTCGGCAGGCACCAAGTACCCATGTGGTGACCAGACATTCACGCAGACCAGCACTCATCCACTTACATAAAATAAATAGAGAGAGATTAGAAGACACATGCATACACAACCCCTGCCCCTTGTCACGTGATCCTCTCTAATACCTTGGGACTCTGCTAGCAACAAATTCATCACCTGGACACAGTGGCTGGCGCCTCTCATCCCACCACTTGGTAAGCTGAAGCAGGAGGACTGTTGTGTGTTTGAGCCCTGCCTGGGCTAAAGCTGAAAACATGATGATCGTGGTGACGATTTGCTTTACCAAAACTAGGAGCCCAAAAGAAGCCCCTTTCTTTGTGAAGTAGCCTGCCTCTGGTATTTTTGGTATGGGTCATGAAAGATTGGACTAAGAGTGACAAACTCACAGCTACTGCCATCACCTTGATTTGTTCCCTACATCCACTAAAGGTTATGCTCCATTTCAGTTAGTTTTGTGGGCAAAACTAAAGATGTTATTTTTTTTTCCCATCCAAGTTTATAGCCTTCCTTGTGTCCATCAGTTTAATAATCTTACCTTCCAGGAAATGGCCAAAGGCCATAGAAGAAAAGAGGCAGCTGCTCTGGGCCTCAGGCCTAGCCCAAACTCACTGGGTGGCCTTCCAGAGTTCATTTCCTCTCTTTGGCTCCGGTCCCCTCCTCTGGAAGGAGAGCTATATTAGGCACTCTTCACAGTCCTTGGCTGGATGCTTGTCCCCAGAAGTCCCTCATTAGCACCAAGGGCTGTCTTTAGCCAGTCAACAAATGTGTGCTGTGGCTCACATTGTCCTAGAAGCCAGGAAACTCTCGAGTGGAACCCTCGGGCTTCCCCAAGTGCAATGGGGCCTCCCCTGCCAACCCAGGAACCATAGAAATCCTCGAACATCTTCCTTCCCAGGTAATCCTGCCAGAGGAGTGTAGTGTGCCTCTCTGGTCACAGCTTTCCTGGCAAATGTAGACTTGTCTCTCATCCCATGGAAGACCTGGGAGGACCAGATGTTGGTCCCTTGGCTTCTAAGCTTAGACCTTTGCATTTCAAAACTCTCTCTGCTGATTCTACACCCCGAGAAACCAGGTGAGAGAGACCAGAGAGTATATAATACAGGGCCAAGTCAAAGCTGGAAACCCTGGGGAGAAGATTAAAGCAAAGGTCAAATGTGAACCTCGGACGAAGTGGCTGATTATCAACCACCCAGTCCCCAAAACAAGTCCAATAGTGAGAGGGAGGAAGAGAGAGAGGAGAACAGAGGCAGAGACAGCACAAGCACTGGTATAGTTTATCTGTACCACAGAGAACCCCTGAGCACTTCATCGTGGATGGGGAAGGAAGGGCCCAGGTGGTTCCACCCATCTCCGAGGGAGTATCAGCAATTACAGGTTCTTGGAGGAAGGAAGTAATTTTCTTTGCTGGGATTGCCACTAATAAGTCGTCCGTGCTCAGGCAAGAAACTCAGTGGTCCACAAACAAACAAAGGTGTGAATGTAGGGGAAACTGGCTGAGACGGGGTCCAGCAGAAGCGGGAGAGGGGAGTGGGAATGACTAAAATTCCTTATATAATTTACAAAACTCTCAAACAATTTTTAAGGATGTGTGTGTGTGTGTGTGTGTGTGTGTGTGTGTGTTTCCTGTGCGTATTTATGTGCACACATGTGTGTCTGATGCCTGCGAGGTTAAGAGGCTGGAGGATCCCCTGGAACTGGAGTGTTAGGTATGGTCGCAAGCAAGTGTTATGAGTGCTGGGAACTGAAGCCAGGTTCCCTGAACCGGCAACAGGTACTTTTAACCCATCTGCCTTTCTGTAGCCCCTTGAATTATTTTTCATGAGGGACATCTGGGGCAAGGGGAAGCAGGTGCTTGCCTGCGTCCACAAGACGTTTTTCACGTTGAAAGTGTAAGAGCTAGATTTTGGAGGCTGGCAGGACATGAGCTTGCCAAGGAGTCAATACTCGGTGGCAAAGTCCAGTAGGTCAGGTGGCATATTGCCTCAGACTTGGTCACATAGCAGGTCACCGGGAGGCTTCAGGCTGCCATGCCTGGGTCCTGTGCTGATGGTTTGAGTGAGGTGGGATCCAGGCAAGGGGAAGTTCTTCAAAAGCTCTCTCGGAATTCTAAGTCAGAGTCAGGACTGCCAGGCTGAGCACCGGGCAGGTAGAGCAGAGAAGGTGGCTCTGATGTCTGTGGCAGCCACTAGTCCCTGCAGTCTGTGGAAAGGCCACATTATGGGCAAGACAACCCTGGAAAGCAGAAGCCTACAGAGGGAGGCGGCCTTGGGAGATTAGGGAGTTGGGTACATTCTGGGAAGGAAAAACTGCCTGGCAACCTGCAGGGCTGGCGGTGGAGAAACCAGCTGCACCGCCTCATCCCTTTGTTTTCCACTCAACAGAAGCACGCATGAAATGTCTGTGTGGACCAGAAGAGCAGGCCTCACAGTTGCGATGGACCTAGAGGTTCTGCAGGACCTAGCCTAGCCTAGTCCAACTGCCCACAAACCTAAGCAGAATCATCCCGGAAGCTACCGCAGAGTCCTGGAAGGATATGACACCACCCTGGCCATTTCCTACAAGTCCTATGAGAGGATGCACCTAACCTCTAGCCTCAGGTGGGGCTTTTGAGACCTTTGCTTATGGGACTTTCAGGGCCTTTGAGAGGCGAGGCCTTGGCCACACACAAAGTAAGAGTCCTGGGGCGGGGCAGATCTTGCTGCAAGAGCGGTTCTTGCTTTTGCTCTAGGTCCATTTGATCACTAAGGCCCCATTCCAGCATTTGCCACCAGCCCCACACATTCACAGAGCTGGACTGAGTTTGGCCTGTTGTAATCCTAGCGCTCAGAGGCTGAGGCAGGAGGATTAAAAATTCAAGGCCATCTTGGGCTATATAGTGAGTTCAAAGCTATCCTAGGGTACACAATATGATCCTGCCTGAAAAGTAAATAAAGTTGAGGCTCTGTTATGTTCTAAACACTGAACTGGAGGTGGAAGTGCAGCAAAAACCAATTTAAAACAAATCTCTAGGGCTAGGGATGCATCTTAGAGTTACAGAGCTTGTATGGCATGCTCAGAGCCCTAGGTTCAATTCCCAGTACCAAAAAAGGAGGTGTAGGAGGAGATGATGAATACGAAAATAAACAAACAAGAGGGCTATGAGGATGACTTGACAGATAAAGATGCTAGCGGCAGAAGCTTGATGGCTCAAATTCTATCCCAGAACTCAAACCAAAAAGTCAGGCGGTGGTGGCACGTGCCTTTAATGCCAGCACTCAGGAGGCAGAGGCAGGCAAAGGCTACACAGAGAGACTCTGTCTTTAAAATAATAAAAATAAATAAACAAACAAACAAACAAACAAACAAAGGCCAGGTACAGTGTCAGACATTTGTAATCCCAGAACTGCGAACAGAGATGGGAGGCTGAGGCAGGAACATCTGGAAGGTCTGGGCCAGCTAGCCTGGAGGATGTGGCACACCAGTAGAAACGAGAGAGACCCTGTCTCAACAAGACAGAAGCCAAGAACTGACTCCTGAAATGTGTCCTCTAACCTCCACCTGCGCGTGAGCACGTGCGCACACACACACACACACACACACACACACACATGAATAAAATAAATAAAAAACAAATCTCTGCCCCTGGGGAGGCTACTGAGCTTGCTGTTAAGAGAGAAAGGTCAAAAATCAGATAATCCAAATATACTATATTGCATCTGATGGCAATTAATGCCAAGAGGTCTCAGAAAGTAGGGAGAGCAGGACAGGGAGAGATCATGGCCTTCCTGAGTTCCAGGACACTTTCAAGGAGTAATGGCATTACCTTGGGCACTACTTCTGCTGTGGTTGGACTAGGAAAGTTTAGGAGGGTTGTTTGGGTATGTTTTTCTACTTTTAATTATGTGCATGTGTGCTGGGGGCTGTGCATGTGACTGCAGTGCCTGTAGAGACCAGAAGAGGGCACTGGATCCCCTGGAGCTGGAGTCACAGGTGATTGTGAGTCACCATGGGCGCTGGGAAGCAAACTCGGGTTGTCTGCAAGAGCAGTAAGGGCTCCTAAGCACTGGGCCATCTCTCTGGCGCAGTTTAGATTTTGAGATGAGGAATGACCTGCCTTGACAGGGCATGGTGTTATCCTCACTGACACTTGGCTTGAGAGAATAAAAGTAAAGCAGACGAAAGAGAGGGGAAATTAGTCTGGAGACAGCCACCCATTAACACAGTCTAGAACTGTTCAAACCATGTAGGCCAACAGGATAGGATCTACTAAACCCCTACCTGTCACCGGGGAAAGAGAGAACAATTAGGGGCTCTAAATGGATGGGTAGTAGCTGTCTATAGAACTGGGGAGAGGAGTTGTGGGTAGATAAAGAAATATGGTAGTTTGACTGTATTCGGCCCCCATAATCTCAAAGGGAGTGGCACTATTAGGAGGTGTGACTTTGTTGGAGTGGGTATGGCCTTGTTGGAGGAAGTACGTCACTGTGGGGGTGGGCTTTGGGGTTTTCTATGTTCAGGATACTACCCAGTGTCTTAGTCAACTTCCTGTTGCCTGCAAGGTATAGGACTCTCAGCTACTCCAGCACCATGTCTGCCGCCATGCTTCCCGGCATGGTGAGAATGGGCTGAACCTCTGAAACTTAAGCCAGCCGCCCCAAATAAACGTTTTCCATTTATAAGAGTTGCTGTAGTCATGGTGTCTCTTCACAGCAATAGGACAAGAGGTATGGAAAGAGTAATGACAGGTGACAATTGAAGGAACTCAGTTGACCCATATACTTCTGTACTCTACAGTCATTACCCTGGCCTCTGCTAGAGAAAGCCCAAGTCCCCAGGCCCATCAGCTCCTGGAAATACCAGAGACCCTTGTCCCCTAATAATAGCCAACACAGGGGAAGCCCACGTCTAGTGAAAATACTTAAAATGGAAATCAAATTTTCTATGTAAATAGTGGTGGGAAATGTAGCTGGGATTTGATCTCCCAAACAACACTTGGTTCAAAACGAAGTTGTTGTCTTAATCCCAGATATTAGAGGAATTTAAAATAATTGAGTTCAAACAAACAGTAAAATTGGTAGGGTGTGGCAGCACATACCTATAATCTCAGCACTCAAGAGGCTAGGCAAGATAGCCTGGGCTACATAGGGAGTTCCAGGCCAGCCTGGGCTACAAAAGCAATATCCTATAACAATGTGCTAGAAAGTTGTGTTGGAGATTCAAAGCTTCGTTTTTCCCCTAACCAAATGTTTAGTGGCATGACAGCCCGCAATTGACACCTGACTCACGCACCACCGTGAAGAGGACTGTTTAAGCCCAGATGCTCCAGGTTCGCGTCAGCTATCTTCCAAGGGATGCTCTTCTGAAAGGATGCGTTCCTTTGCTCTTCCTGCTCGTGGATGGGCCCTTCCTCTGGGAACTGTGCTCACTTGCTCACCATGCCTAAGGCTGGGCTGTGGGTCGAGGCACAGTGCTAGTCTAGCGTTCACAAGGTCCTGGTTCCACCAGTGCCTGGGGTGGGGCTGCGGGGTTGTGGAGCAAGCCTGCGGTGAATGAATGAACGCTGCCTTCTGAGGTGGGAGCAGCTCTGCCTTAAGGATTCCAACAGCGCCTGGTGGTGTTGAGCTATGACCCTGGAAAGGCTAAGATAATGCAGCTAGCTGGTCAGAAGGGACAGCTGTCTGGGTGGGGGCAAATTCCATACAGTTATTTCATTACTGAATATTTCTGTAATGTGACAACTTGTCATCTAACCATAGTGACCTGGACAGCAAATGTTTAGAGAAAGATAAAGAGACCTGTATAATGATAGACACCAATCCTCTAATAAGTATCTCATTTGTAGAGTCCACTAGACACCTCCAGGAATTGCCATCTAAGAAAAAATAAAGATGCCCAGAAGGTTGCCATCAGGCAATGGTAGTTCTTACCCCCCCAAATCTTTTGGACTCGCTCACTTCGCTCCCCTTTGTGTTGCTGTTTTTCTTCAAGGGCCTGACTCAAGAGGTGGAGCCTTACCCGCTCAGTGCTCCGCGCCCACAAAGCCACATTTATGTAATCATTCCAAAACTCACAACTCCTGAGAACTTTGAGGAATGTTATTAGGCCCTGGAGGCCAGAAGGGCCGTTTCCAGGGTAACAGCAACTCCACACAAAGCAGCCAGCAAGGCCTTTCCCTCCTGCTGCTCCTTCTGGAGTTCAGGCCAGGGGTTCAGTGACAGCCCATGCCTAGGGCTCAGGAGCCACAGCTCATTCATAGGCCTCACCCACCAGCCCAAGACTCACGGGGAGGGTCCATCACTGTCCTATGAGCATCGGAGGGCCACCCCTCCGGCCTCAAATATGCCACCCACCGCCACTGCCCTGCCTGTTCCTGTGGGTCAGCATTCTGCAAGGCTGGCTGTGGTTTGGAAAGTTCGCGGAGATGTGAGGTACTCCAGCCAGCGTTTGTTTTTCCACAGTGTAGCCCCAGGCGAGCTGGCTGCCTTTTGTTTTGTGCAGAGGTGGAAATGAAAATTGTCTGTAACAGAGCAAATGCTCTTTCCAGGTGCAATAGCAGCTGCCTCTGGCTGCCTGGGAGCTCGTCTGCCCCTCACCTATCCTGAGCCTTCTCACCTCAGTGTTTCCCCAGCCCATAAGGACAGTTGGAAGGGAGGGGGAGGCTGGCTCGAATGTTTCAGATTGGCAGTCCACGTAAAGACTTCTCTCCCTGAGGTGTGGGGTGGCCTGACAAAGCCCTACAGTACCACTGAGGAGAAATCACATCCGTCAAGGTCTCTCTCTCTCTCCTTCTCCCTCTCCTCCTCCCTCCCCCCCCCTCTCACACACACACACTATTCACACACACTCGTGCACACACACACTCACGCGCACAGACACTGCACCCACACACCATAGACTTATATCTCATGGAGATCCAAGATCAGGGCTCTATGTTCTCTGGGCCAAGGAAGGTCATGACGATGGGACACTCAGATGTGTGTTCTCCCGTCTCTGGGTACCCCACAGCCTCTGTTCCCACAGTCACAACGTTCAGCCTTGTGCGTACTTACAGATTTCTTAAGCGATGGCTGGAAAAACCAGCTGTTTGTTCCAGTGACACTGCCCTTCTCTGATTCATTTTAAATTAGCCTTCCGGATGCCTCCTGGGAATCGAAGTGACTAACAGGAAGCCCCTGGGACTGCAAGATTCACCCCTGAGAACGAGGGAACCGGGATGGAGAGAAAATGAACTCCAGTAACAGAATGAGAGACAGGGCCAGGCGACACTACTTAGGTTCAGTGACAGCGCCGAGAAGGGGTAGAGGCAGGGGCCTGGGGGAATGTGCTGAGGCTAGATCATGAATGAAAGAGATCTGCTGGCACACGGGCAAATGAACAGCCTGGCCATATGCGAGCAGAGAGAACCACGCACAGAAAACAGGTCTGCCTGTTTCATTCAGAGAATTTTTGAGTCATTCAACATCTCTCCGTCACCTATTATGTTATGGACAAGGTACCATGTCAGACCTTCAGGGGACCTATGGCTAGTTAGGCTGGACAAAGGACCAGAATAGAATGGCATATGATCTAAGTTTGGGTACTTTCCCCCAAAGGAAAAAAGACCCTGAAATAAGGATCTGAGTACTAGTTGAGGTTCTCTTTTTGTTTGGTTGGTTTTTGTCCTTGTTTTTGTGGCACTATTAGTGGAATGTGAGACCCCGTATATGCCAGGCAAGTGCACTAGCAGTCAGCCATCCTGCCAGCCCTAGTGCAACTATTTACCTGGGAAGAAGCTGGGAAGGGAATTGGAGAGGCTACTGTTGTGGTCAACTGGGGTTCAGTCCTACTCCAGAGCAAAGGGAGGGAGATGGGAGATGAATTCCCCAGTTCCCATCACTCAGTGATGGAGGTCTACCCCTGGAGAACATGATTTCCCCGGACACTGCCTATCTGCTTCTTGTAGACACAGAGGACTCAGGTGGTCAAAGACAGCCCCCGGGCACAGGGACACAGGCGCTGGTAGCTGTGTACACAGACATGATAAACACACGGGTCTCTCGGCAAGGCATCATGCCCACTCCTCCTCATGCGGCTGGGGAAGCACAAAGAAGATAGGGACTTGCATCTTCAGGAAAGACAGCAGGACAGAGATGGGTCCCAGTGTACCCCTCGGGTGACCTAGGCGAGTTTCAGAAGAAGAGCTGGAGGTGAGGGACAGTTCACTGTCTCAGACGGAAGAAATAACAGATAAAGGGAGCAGAACGAGGGTTGCGCCTGGGAGGGGTTGACGGCCCTGCTTTGACTGACAGAGGCTGGTCCGATCAGAAGAAGACTCCAGCCCCTCTGTAGCACTCAGGTGTCAAGCTGCATCTCCAGTCCTTCAGTCGCAAACCAGGGGAGTTGTCTGAGCAAAGATGGCATTGGGTTGTGTTGTAGAAACATTAACCCTGTTAAAACCAAGGGGACAACTTGGAAGTAGAAAGACTAGATTTAAAAAGAAAAAGAAAAAAATCCCTAAGTGAATGTTTGTTAGCCATCGTGGAGATTATTTTAGCAGGCAGGAAGATGAAGGGGGCTCCCTGTAGCTCTGGCCCCAAGGGAAAGGCCCCTGAAAAGCATTGTGTGGGAGCTGCTGAAAGGGGGACCAGTACGTCAGCTGCTTGGCCTGATTGTTCCCTCTGGCAAAGATTCGGGCCCACTCATTTCTCTCCTATTTGCTTTCCTCCCAAACCGCTTTTGGCCTCTGGTTTCCGAAAGCTTTGCTCAGTGCGTTTAAACAGCATTTCACAGCATGGCCGAGCAATAACAAATGGCGCCTGGTGGCTCGCCTGCTGGTGGCTTAAAAAACAATTGATGACTTTTAATCAGCTGAATGAGCATGGGACAAATGACAGCATGGCCTGAATGCGGCCCAGACGTCATCGGCTGACATCAGTGGGGAGGAGGGAAGTGCCCTTCTGGCAAGCTTGGGAACAAACAAGAGCAGCCTCAGCTCTCTCGCACGCTCCTGTGTTCTCTCCCCCCTCCCTCTCTCTCTCTATCCTCATAACTCCAGGAGGCAGCTCCAAAGCCATTGCCTTCACTTTTAAGGGAGATGGAGAACCATTGGGAAAGCAGCAAGTGTAAACCTCTGGGAAAGCCACCCATCTGCACATCCTGTCATGAAATCTGTCAGCCAGAGGCTGCCTTAGGTGAGTCAGTTCCCTGACAGGCCTCAGTTTTCCTCCTTGAGAGAAAATGGAGTCCTTAGCCTGTGATACCTCATGCCTATAACCCCAGCACCTGAGAGGCTGGGGCAGGAGGGTTGCTATGAGTTTGAGGCCAGCCTGGACTACAGAGGAAAAACCACATCAGCCTGGACTACATAGCAAGACCTCTGTCTCAAGAAAAATAAAGAAAATGAAGTTGTTGAAAAACACTCTTGCAGCTGGGCGGTGGTGGCACAGGCCTTTAATCCCAGCACTCAGGAGACAGAGGCAGGAGGATCTCTGTGAGTTCGAGGCTAGCCTGGTCTATAAGAGCTAGTTCCAGGACAGGCTCCAAAGCTACAGAGAAACCTTGTCTCAAAAAACCAAAAAGAAAAAAGAAAGAAAAGAAAAAACAGAAAGAAAAGTTTGGTCTCATGCAGGCTTCCCAGCTGTCAGTCCAGAGTCTGTGAGCTGCCACTGGCTCAGGTCAGCTGTCTCTGTGGGTTTCCCATCATGATCTTGACCCGCCTTGCTCATATGATCCCTCCACCCTTTCTTCAACTGGACTTTAGGAGCTTGGCCCAGTGCTTAGCTGTGGATCACAAGTCATGTGGATGACAGTTCTATGGATCGGGCAGTCTGTGGGGCCATTGACAGTGGGACCAGGATTTATCCCCAGTGCATGAATTGGCTTTTTGGAGCCCATTAACTATGGAGGGATACCTTGCTCAACTTTGATGCAGGGGGGAGGGGCTTAGTCCAGGTTTAGTTGACTTCCACAGAAGGCCTTCCCCTCTCTGAGGAGTGGGGGGGGGGCTGGGGAGAGGGGGAGGAGAAAGGGAGGGGGAGAGAGGGAGACTGGTGCTTGACATGTAAAATGAATTTTAACAAATTAAGAACACACTTGCTTCTTCTGGGAAGCAGTGTCCATGAGGCCAGCTAGCTTTAAGGTAGGACTGACTGTATCTTCAGCCACTAAAACTACCACCACCACTCCCTGCCTCCTGCATCCACACACCCACGGAATTACTCGGCAAGCAGTTCTGTTAAAGGAGGAGCACAAAGTCAAACAAAGCAAGCCAAAAATGGCAGGATGGAAAATAAAGGCAACAACTGTGGGGGTATAGCTCAGTGGTAGAGTGCTCGATCAGCAAGCATGAGGCCCTAGGTTCAATTCTCAGTAGCAGCGGATGGGGAAGAAAGGAAAGCAAAGCAACTCTGTTGTGCCCCAAGCAGGCGGGCCTCACACTTGCTGTTTATACGCCTTAGCTCACGATCTCCGATTTGGTGTGGATAAAGAACCGGACTCTCGAGGGTATGGGAGTATGCTCGTGGAGCCGTGCTACTGGGGGTGGGGGATAGCTCATTCAAAGTGCCCGTTCCTCCTCACTTCCAGCTCAAACCATTGGCACAGGAGCAGCCTAGGGAAGAGGCTGGGACAAATGAGGCGCACCTGTGGAACAAAGCCATTAAATCAAGAAGTGCCGGAAATCTGACTGGGTGGCAGAAAGTGATTCTTCCCAACCATCTTAGGAATTTCTCCTCATGAACTGCCCCTGATCACCAATAAGGAGACAAGAAGAAGCTCCTCCCAGGCTTTCCTTGCTTTGCATGCTGGGTGTGACCCACAGAACAGAACATTTCCCCTCAATATGCACACACATACACACCTGCAGGCTCTTTTTACCCCTGAACCCCCCCCCCCCCCCCCGCCACACACACACCCACACACACCCTGGTTCAGGAAAAGCTCTTGAGATGTGGACTCTTCGGGAACTTAGCTGCTGGTGTTCTCATGACCACCTGTGAAGGAGGCAGGCAGCAAAAGGGCAGGGTGTGCCATGCAACGACAGCACAGCTGTCGACAGCTGAGCCTGTGGAGTGTTCTGGAGATTCAGAGATGTCAAGAATGGAAGTGAGAGGGTGAGTTCTTTCGCATGCCCGTATAGACTAGTCACAGAATGAATTGCTTTCCAGAAGTTGGGAGGACATGGCAATCTCATCAGCTAAGGGCAATTCCAAGTGGGAAGTAGGGCACTCTTTCCCCCAAAGGGGTGATCTAAGGGAGGTACCATTGTAGCCACACCCTCATCCTTCCAGTGGCAACTGGGGGGCTGGCCCATCCTTCTGGGATCCCCAGTGTGAGCAATGAATACTGTGGAATGCCACTGTTTCTGCGGGGGCGGGGGGGGGGGCTGCTTCAAAAGCATGGGCTAGTTCCTTCCTGTCTCTGGGCAGTGAGGAATAGACACAGACTCTCTTTCCCACCTCAGCCCAGCCTGTTCCCAGAGCACACTGATGTTTCCCCTCACCAGCTGAGTGGGCAGTCATTGCCTGGGAGGTGCCGGCAGGCTGGTGGGAACGTTCCAGCAGGCCTGTGGGAGTGCTGCAGCTTCCATGATTTCCTCTCTGTCAGTGCCCCAAAGTGTCTACGAGGCTACACCAATGACATGCAAGCAGAAAGAACTGGCTTCTACAGCCAACCTGGCAACCTCTCTTGGGCTCAGGCCAAGAAAGACCCATCCTTGTTCCCTTCCCTGTCCACTGTACTGCTGCATGTCCATTTCCTAGCTGAGAGGACCGGCTGCACTTAGAACCCTCCGTGCCAGGGAAAGCCCAATGCCATTGCCAACCACACTACATCGCCGTTCTTCTGAAGGAAATTACTATCGATCCCATGGCTCTCCTCCCCGTGCTGTTTGCCGGGGACAGCCAAGGATTCCCGTGCCAGCTGGGCTCCCACACGGCTCAACTGTTCCTGTACCAGATGGCCAGACCAACACCCTCTGGCTGCCACACACTCCCCGGGAGACGAGGCTCTGACGTCTCTCAGCCTGACTTTTCCTGCTCGAGGACAAGGACGATGATGGGTCAGGGATAACGGGGCCAATCAGGTTATTCTAACGTCTCTGCATTTCCAAACCCTAGTGACAATCAGTGTAAGTAACAAGGCAAGAAAACGTGTTCCATAGCCTTCACATTTGCCAGTCTTTTGACAAGCATAGGCTGAAGACCTCCAAGCCTTGGGGGATGCAAAGAGATAAAACCCAGTGGCTGCCCTCAGACAAGTTGTAGTCTACTGGGTACAGGTTGCATGACTGCATCTTTATTGATTAAAAAAAAAAAACAAGAGCACTTCAGAGACTGTGAAGTGGGTGACATTCAGAGTTAATCCCGGGTAATGAGCTAAAAAGCAGGGTTTGTTCCAAGCAGACCAAGATGTTTGGTGTCTCCAATAGTCACAGCATGGCCAAAGTGGGGGAGGTGAGACTGAGGGGGTGGGGTATGGTACTGTTAGGTGGTGCCACGAGGTGGCGCAATTGAAATGCCAGCTTTGCTTTGTTTTTGTTTTCTACCTTGATGAAAACTGATTTTTCTTTCCATAAACATCCGGCCAATAGAACCCTTCCATGGTGTGCTGGAGCCAGAGAATGCTGGTTTAGACGAGTCAATCATTCATTTTTTTTTTTTTAGAAAATTTCCAAGCCAGTTGTTAAACATGCCATTAATAAAAATTAAAATAAATTAAATTAAAATAATTAAAACTTGAAATGGGATAAATCATATTAAAAACCAATTCTCCACTTTCACATCTTCCTACCTTGCCACAGTCTACTATTGTCTCTGCCATGGAGCCTCTCTAGTCTAGACTGCGGGGTGGAAATGCTACGCAATGGTGAGCAGACTCTCCCGTGCTCCCCGGGCAGCACCACACTGTCAGCGCATCACATGGGAAGCGGCAGGCTAGCTGTGGTGGGAATATTTACATCAAGGCGATCAGCAGACGCTACAAATCAGGGCTTGGGTGGGGGCAGGGAGCCAGTTGTTAAGCATTTACCATCCCATCACTGGAACCAGCATTTAAGTTCCATAATTTATGTGGCTGACTTCATACGCCATGAACGGGTCCCTCGCATTCTCAGAAATTATAGCGTCCCCTTGTCTGCTCCCAAACTCAGGAAGTTGAGAGAGGTGAGGGTCTGTTTCTCCCATAAGCCCCTCTGAATATTCAGGGGAAAAAAAAAAGGAAGTCTGCACAGATAAACCAGTTAGGGCTCAGTGGTGTGGCAAACCTGAGCAGGAGACCTAGCCGGGCTCTCGAGTGGGGAGAAGAGGGAAAGCTCGTCCCTACCCGCTAACCCGTACACGTGCGTAACTAAATGAACCAATCAGAAACAAGGTAGACTCTCATCAGTGGTGAGATGGCTTGGCTAGAGCCACCACTTCTGCTGGGAACAAGGGAATCAGGAACGGATGGCTTACGACAAGAGGATCAGCTCAAGGGCTTGAAGAGGGTATGATTCACAGAGACACAGGTGGGCAGATAAAGAAATCACAAAGGCTAGGGAAAGCTCCCTGTGATAATGAAAACTTCAAGGGGCCAGGGCAGCTGGCCCACCTGGAGAGAGTTCTAAGTGAGCACTAGGGTGGGCAGAGAGTCGCAGCCACTGGCAAACCTGCAGCCCAGATGGGGAAACCAAAGCTCCAATATCTAACTCCTCCTACTGGCCTGATGGCCTGTTGGCACCTCCCATTGGCCAAACCCAACAGGAAGCCAATGGCCAAAGCAGCATAAGCCAATCCAGGATCAGCCTACTCCACTCAGAAAAGGGCACAAAACTTAGCTAGGATGGGGGAAGGCCTAATAGATTTGCCCAGCCAGCATGGTTCTGCCCTCACAGTCATTAGGCTCCAAGAGGACACGCCTGGGACCACTCACTTGTATGAGGCCTGGCCTGGGGTGGCAGAACAAACCACAGACTGGCTGTGAGCCCAGAAGCAGGCAGGCCATGCGGCCTGGCAATGCTGTATGGAAGAGTTCAAGGAGTGTGTCCCAGCCCTCTAACCAGTGCCTGTGCAAGGCCCGTCCCAGATCCACAGGGGCCCATGATGATGCCTGGGGACGGGTGAAGGCTTCACCTGAAAACTAATTAACTCAAGGTTCTGGACCTTGTTAATTGGACAGGATCATGACAGGGTCCTACAAGTAACTTGTATCTCCAAACTACTTTTCTTAAGAAAACGGCACCAGACCTGTATGGGTCCCCGACTTGAATCTTAGCAGGTAACTATAACAAGGAATTGGACTGGTCTCTTCCCAGAGCTAAATCCTAAACCGGGTTCAGAAAGGGAAGTGAGGTCATAAGGGTTCTTGTTCCCAGGAGCATCTCCCAAGCCCCATCCCCTCCCCCCACCACACACACACACACACACACACACACACTCCTTAGCAACACAGGGTTAATAGACACCAAAGTAGGCGTAGGCCTTTTGTAGCCCAGCACTCCTGGAAAGCTGGGGGCCTCCTCACCGGGCTCCGGAAGATTCCCAACGAACATTAGCATAGTAAAGGCTGCAGATAAAGAAAACGTTTGCCTTTGTTTACCGTGGGGGTTGCCCATACTTCCTGGAGCTTAAAGCTGAAAGCGAAAGGGGGAGTAGGCTACTGATAAGAGGGTTTTAGGCTTGGGGCACAGCTCAAGCAAAGAGGCACCGCCACCACCCCGCCCCCAACCTTGAGACCTGGGAGAAGCTACCAGAAGCTGCTTGCAGCTGTCGGGAAGTGTGAGGAGGTGGAGCGGGAAGGGATGGGCTGGAGGAGAAGGAAGAGCAGGTCTTTGGTCCCCAGGGCTCTGGGAGGCAACACGCTGGAGCTTGCTCTGCAGCTCCCAGCTTCCGAAGACCTGGCTCGCCACTCGCCTGCATCTTCCTACGGGAGTCGCTGGCTGGCTGGGCGTTGGTAGGGGTGGAAGCCGGCATCAAAGTGAACAGGTTCCTCCCCCAACGCACCCCAGAACTGGTACGACTTTAGTGGACAGAACCTCCTGGCAGCAGGCAACCCTGCTGGACTCTCAGGAGGGATGAAGGCTTCAAATTGGTGTACAGACACCAAGGACGCTTCGTAGATACTCCAGCCCCTAGGGCCAAAAGAGAGAAAAAAAAAGACTATCCCCAAATTCCTGCCTCCGGCCTGCTACCCAGTGAGCTGCAGCCTGGAACCTGTAAAGTTGGGTGGGTAGGTGCACCAATTAGCCTCAGAAACAGCTCTTCAGCCAGAGCCACTACTGGGCTCTGCCTTCAATCCCATGAGCCTTCAGGTCAGCTAGTACGAATTTGCAAAGGTGTCCGTTCTCTTTTCAAACAGGTTGAAGGGTGGACAGGGCATCAGACTCCAGTGACCCCCCCCCTTCCTGTCCCTACTACTCTCCCACTAAGTCGGGGCCTGTTTTCTCTCCCCAGGGAATGGGACCTATGATTGCATCTCCCAGGCTAGGGAGGAAGCTGACCAGGCTCCTCTTTCTAGGCTGGAATAACCACCCTCCCCGTCAAAGATGACACATTCTCTTCGCTAGTGACCTCTGCCCTTTCCCCTTCAGAAAACAGCCCTCCACTTCATCTGTCTTGGGGCAGATGACCGCCTTTCCTGAAACAGGAGGGGCTCTAGCCGTGCCTTTGTTCTCCAATTATGCCTTTTCTGGTCCATTTGCCTTCTTTGGATCTGATTTTACGTTGACCAGTCCTGCTTGACCACCCTGCCCCATGCATCTTTCGGAGTTAATCTGGGGAGTCAGTGTACTGATTTGTAGGACTTGCTCAGAGCACTTGTGTGGGAAGAATTATGAGTCTCAGAGTTGAGGTCTGGCCTCAACTATGTAGACTTTGCCAAGCAATCAGTCCATTGTAGTGAGCAGAGCCAGTCTTCTGGATCACAGGGACCCTAGGCAGAGATGGGCCTTACTATACCTAGGAGCACCCCTAAAGAATAAAAACAAGCCAGGCGGGGGTGGCACACACCTTTAATCCTAGCACTCAGGAGGCAGAGGCAGGAGGATCTCTGTGAATTTTAGACCAGCCTGGTCTACAAGAGCTAGTTGCAGAACAGGCTCCAAGGCTACAGAGAAACCCTGTCTCAATAAATAAATAAAACAAAAACAAGTTATAGCATTACTGCGGAAGTGTGGCAGCTAGTCATCTAACCTAAAGGGCTGCAGGAGAGCATCTAGTGCCTAGAACTTTCTGTAATGGGACAAAGGAGTGATCCACACTACTTTTTTTTTTTTTTTTTTTTTGGTTTTTCGAGACAGGGTTTCTCTGCATCTTTTTTAGAGCCTGTCCTGGAACTAGCTCTTGTAGACCAGGCTGGCCTCGAACTCACCGAGATCCGCCTGCCTCTGCCTCCCGAGTGCTGGGATTAAAGGCGTGCGCCACCACCGCCCGGCTTCCACACTACTTTTTTAATACGTATACATACGAGGGCCAATTGAAAGTGGAGAGGAACATATTTAATGTTGGCCCTTGTGACAGTTCAGATCCTCTAGGAATAATCCCCAAATGGAATTAACAGAATAAGAAGTGTGTTGGGGGAAAATGGCTGCAAAGAACAGAGGGAGAAAGTCAGAAGAAAAGAGTATGCTGGCTAGTTGTCATTGTAATTTGACACAAGCTAGAGACATCTGAGAAGACGGAACCTCAACTGAAAAAAATGCCCTCATTAGATTGTCCTATAGGCAAGTCTGGGTGGCATTTTTTTTTTTTTTTTTTTGGTTTTTTCGAGACAGGGTTTCTCTGTAGCTTTGGAGCCTGTCCTGGAACTAGCTCTTGTAGACCAGGCTGGTCTCGAACTCACAGAGATCCGCCTGCCTCTGCCTCCCGAGTGCTGGGATTAAAGGTGTGCGCCACCACCGCCCGGCCTGGGTGGCATTTTTGTTGGCTGATATGGAGGCCAGCTTTCTGTGGAGAGTGCCATCCCTGGGGAGGTGGTCCTTATGAAAGACATCTACGGAAGCCATGAGAAGCAAGCCAGTAAGCAGCGCTCCTCAATGGTCTCGGTTTAGCTCCTGCCTCCAGGTTCCTGTCTTGAGTTCCTGCCTGACTTCCTTCCGTGATGAACAGTTGTCTGTGGGGTGAAATAAAACCCAAGTGGCTTTTGGTCACTGTGTTTTATCACAGCTTTTCAGGAAGTCTCTGGATGTCTCAGGGAGGAACACTGGTTCTAATCTTGGTCTCAGGACCTCAGCCAAGTTTCCCCTGCTTTGTTTTCTTACCGTGAAATGAAGAGGATGAACCTAGCACCTCACCCATCCATTTGTCCTTTCTAGGGCCTGCTTTAACACACGAGATTCGCTTTCTTTTACACCTGGGTATTTTAAAATCATAGTAGGTTTTGAGCATTTCCCAGTTAGGTACCAGAAAGGATCTAGTGACTAAAGTTGAGGAAAGTCTAGATACCCGTTCTCTTTGCAAGTAGAGAAGGGACAGGAGACTGGACCAAGACCATGAGCCTTTGGTTTGATTATTGACAAAGATGTATGGTGTGTGCATTGTCCATACAGATGACTGTTGTGTTCAAAGGAGGCCAGGGGTCTCCTGAGGAATAATGGAGCTTGATCAGAAAGGCACTGCTACCCCTACGCCCCTACCCACATTCCCTAATTCTCAGAAAAGCGGGTTACATCCCATATAAGCATCACTTGAGCCTAAGGATCAGAGAAATGAAGAGGTTTGGGACAGGCTCCCCAGGAACAAAAACATATAATTCCAGTGACCTTCCCACCCCCCAGCACACTTTGTTTGTATCACTAACTCCTGCACGTGCATGTTCACACACACAGCCATTTGGGGCATCATTAATAATTTATCTTTGTAGAAGCCTGTACAGTTTACAAATATTAAAGCATCATCTAATTGTTTTAATCACAACAACTGCTTTGGGATAGCCTTGTTCTTCCTGATAATAAAGCTAGGCTCAGCCATCAGACCTGCAAGAGGTCAAATAGCTAGTAGGTGGTTCTTAACCTTTGGGGCTGCCTCAGATCCACTTAAGACTCCTCCCTTTGGCAAGCTGCATACCTACTCAGAATTCTGTCGGCACTTCCAAGGTTGCAGCTCCTGCTCCAAGCTCTTACACAGCTCCAACACACACATCACCGACGACGAGAGGTTCGACTAATGTTTGAGACTCAAAGAAGACTATGAGATACCCTAACAGGACTGAGAAATCTCCTAGACCACAATAGGTTCAAAAAGGGTTAAGGGGGTGTGAGGGTTTGTTTTCCACCTCTGAGAACTCTGTTATGGGCCATTAAGAACACACACAAGGCCCAGTGAGCATTCCATTCCATAGGCCTGCCTCCAGCACAGAACCAGCTGGTCCACAAGCTAAGTCCTGTAGGTGAAGACCGTCCTGCTGCCCAGAAAGCATGGATGGAAAACCACTCCAGATAAGGCACTTGCTACAAAAAAGAAAGGAAGGAAGGAAGGAAGGAAGGAAGGAAGGAAGGAAGGAAAAGAAAAAAGAAAGAAAAAGGAAAAAAAGCACCGCTGAGAGACTGCCAGGGAGGGGGAACTTTTCGGAGGGCTGCTGTTCTGGGTAGTTTTGAAGGGAGAACATTCCCCCTCGGGGTGCAGCATCTTGCCTGGCAAAAGGGGTTGTTCTGAGAAGACAGGTCTTCGTGTCCCTGCGGTTTAAAGATGCCCCCCCCCCACAAGAAGCTTTAGCTTCCTTCTGCTAGATTCACATAATGCTTACCTCCTCTTCCCCAACAGGGGAATCCACTAGGGCCTTCAGGCACCCTGGTCCTGGTGCACCACCCAGGTGGTACCTGTCGCTGTGCAGGTGAGGGAAAAGGCCTGAGGAAAACACCATTACTGATAAGTAACAGCTCCTTTCAGGTTTAATGACACGTTGCATCCATCCTAAAGCTCTCAAAAAAAAAAAAAAAAAGGAGGGGGAACCTTCTCGAGGGACAGCGCCTCTCGCCTGTAAATAGGAACGACAGGCTGCTGCTGCGGGCGGGGGGGGGTGTGTAAAGTAACTGGGGGCAACAGAGTAAATACATTACACACGGTATTTATTATGCGTCCGGACCTCAGAGGGGTTCTCCGACTCCCAGTCGTGGCAAATCTTGTCCCGGACAGACGCCGCAGGCCTTGCCGCGGAGACCGAAGGCTAGGGAACTGGGGACGGCGGGGGGGGGGTGACTGGGGCGGGAGGGGGGCTGAGAGCTTCTCGTCCTCAGGCGATCGGGAACCCCTTTCCCCTGACTGTAGAGGGAATAGGGCTCGGGCTCTGGTAGTCGTGACCTCGAGAGCCTCTAGGGCTCCCGGCCGGCCGGGGAGGGCTGCGGGGTGGGAACCCGCGACGCGCCGGGCCCCTTAGCATTCCGCCGGCGCGCCCGCCATCGCCGCGTGTGCCCCCGCGCCCCGCTGTAATTACCCCGATTACCAAATGAATCTGGCGCTTTTGTGCTCGCCAGGCGGTGGGTGCGGGGAGGCAGTTCTAATAGTTGTCATTAGGGCCGCGGGAGGCGGGGCGCCGGGGGCGGGGGGTGGGGAGCGCGGGCGGGGGAGGCCGCCGCTCCCTTGCTGGCTCGCTCGCTCGCGGGCGGTCCCGGGCGGCGCACAGGCCGCTGCTGGCTGCTGAGTAATGATTTTTTTCTAATTGGAGGCGAACAGCGGCCCTAATGGATGGAGCCGCTCTCGGCGCGCTCGCTGCGCCCGCCCCTCGATCGATACGCTTGCTAACACCGAGGGGCCAAGCTCCCCGGCCCTTTGTGGTCCGAGATGCTGCAGGGGTCCCCAATCTTCCTCCCCTTCACCTTGTTCCACCTCGGCCTTGCTCCGAGCCTCGAGACGACGCCTAACACTACCCACCATCTCTGAACATCCCATTCCCTTGCCCCTTCCAGGATCCCAGAGCCCTCGCTCCCCTCTCCAGGCACTTTTCAGCCCTTCTTCAATCATCACCTCCGTGTCCCCCACCTTCCTGTACACTCCATCCCACTCCTGCCTGCCCTCCCACGCGTCTGCCAGTTTAGCAGTCAGGAAGGACTAGAGAGGAGATGTAGGGGGGCTACCTATAGCCCTAGATCTGTAGAAAAGCCAAAAACAGGCTGCTGCCTCTGATGGTTTGAGACTGATCCAAGAAGGGTTTGCTGAGTCCAATTACATCCCCAAGTTCTTTCCTTCCGGGGCCCTCTCAGGCTCAACCCCACTCTAACTCAGACCTTTCAGCTTTCTGCAGGGGCAGACTGTGCTTGCTGCACAGCAACCGCAGGGCCCCTTCTGTTAGAAGCCACGGTGGTATGTTTTGCTAAGAAACTGCATAGGCTCCGCAGATCCTTGGAGGTGAAGGGTCAAACGTGCTTGTGGTTTTGCAGGTCCTGTTCCTATACTGTCACTAAGAAGCTGGTGACCTTGGCCAAGGACTCAGCCTGGGAATCCGATCGTTTTTTCCTACACCCGGCAGAAGCTCATCCAGTATCACAAGCTAGACCCTTGGGATACAGTTTTAAGAGCCAAGCCTCCTCACTCCTCCCAGCAGGTTACAGACCTTTCCTGCTTAGGGAAAGAATCTGGCTCCCGGACAGCCCAAGCTGCTTCCTTCTGTGCCCTGCATCATCTGTTCGCTGGAGAACTTATTCATACACACCAGTTTCATTTCCTGGCAAAATAAGCACTTGCTTGTTTGTGTATTGCCAGTCTTCCCCCACTCCCACATAAGCTCTGGAAAGTATAGGATTTTTATCCAGCTTCCATCCTCACTATCTAGAGCAGCCTGGAACACAGTGGGTGCTCAATAAAGTATTAACTGCATGAACAAATTGAAGGAATTTGGACTGAAGCAACTCCTTCCTTTCCTTCCTGGTAGCGCATTGGTTTTTCAAACTATGGTCATAGTAGGATCTATTCTGGTCTCTGATTCTCCAGAACTTCGCCCTATCCCCTGTAATGGGGAAGTCTTTTTCACCTCTCCTTGAACTTGAGTGGCGCAGTCTGCTGATCTAGTAGGCTTGGAAAGCAGAGGAGCAGTTCTGCCAGGCTCGCTGAAGTTGGAGCCATAGAGCTCATCCAGTTGAGTTGTGATATCAGGGTGAGGCATCCCAAAGTGGGGATGGTCAGCAGTCACCCCACAGCACAGACACAACAGCTGTCAAAAAGAAGTCCATTTCGGTGGGGCTATGTTCAGCCATAGAGACCCATTCCTCAGACCATCCAGAAAGAGCATCCCAAGAGAAAGACAAATAGTTGACAACTTCCAACTATGAATCCTGAAGGGGAAGATACCCACCATGCTCACCAAGCATGGTCTTTTATGGCTAGTCATGTCTTCACTGGGTAAGCTTCCACTGTAGTTCCCATCCATGTCTCTGAGACCCCGTTTCATCTCATTTTGCTTTAGCGGTTGTTTTCCTAGAGGATCCAGCCTACGCAGGCAGAGAAACTGACCCCTTTCAATCATAGCGAATCCCCTGTGAAGTGCCCACTCCCATGAGTCTCGTTTCCCCTCCTAACGGTCCCAGGTGAGGATGGGGACTCAGAGAAGAAGTGATTCGCACAAGGTCTTGATGGAGTCAAACCCAGGCCTAAGTTGGTGTGGCTGCAGAATCCTAGCGCTTGATCCTTCTGGTGACTCCTTAGGGCCTGGTTGGTGTGATGGTGTCCTGGAGACAGTGTTGAAGCACACAGAGGTGAGAGGTGCTGGACCAGGGGACCTAGAGTCCTCCAGGACTTACTAATTCTGTCTTTGTACCTTTGTGAGATCGATTGTGAACACCAAACAAAGCCCACAATAGGAGAACCAAGACGGAGATTTCAATCTGGTCTCCAGCGGAGTGACCCCAGGTACATGACTTGATTTCTCCAAAGCCTTCATTTCCACAGCAACTGGAACACTCGGGTTACTCTGATGATCTAGTATTCCCACCAAAAGATGCCCCTCTCCGTGACAGCCTCATCATCCATCAGTGGAATGTCTATTCCAGATGCCCAAGGAAAAAGATAGGTTTTCGTCCTCTGGCTTTCAAGATGACTTGAGCATCCTCTTGGTTGAAGAAACTGGAATCTGGTCTTTGCAGCCCAGAGACCCGGAACACAGGAGGAGCACCGAGGCAAACAGCTCTAATTGGCTGCCTCTGGAGAAGAGGCAAGCTGAGAGTAGATGAAGCCCCTCTCCTGCCACAGCAGGCAGTTACCCTGCACATGCCCATGCAAAGTTTCAGTCTTGGCACCGCTGGGCAGGCGGTGAAGTAGTTGGCAGTGACCTATCCACTGCCTGCTGAGGCCCATTGCCCTCAGATTAGCTACCCCTCCTCACCTTTGCCCCACAAACCCAATACCCTTTCCCTTTTTTCTTCATTTCTTTTTTGGGGGGGGAGGGGTGCTGTCTAAGGAAAGAGAAAAGCTGGGAAGTCCAGGAATTTATGTGAATTCAACCCCAGCCAAGGTAGGACTGACCCCTAATGCCTTGGGTGGTTACTTCAACCATGTAGGTGGCCTTTTCTCACACCCATGGCTTATTACGGTTCTGGGTCCAGGCCAAGAAATTGCCAAGGAAAAGACAGGCAGTACCTGCTTGAAAACTTGGCAGTGTAGCTCCCCTCTGAGTCCCTCTGTTATGTGGGAGCCAGTGAGGAGTGAGCGAGCAAGCAAGCTAGAGAGGGGGTGAGTCGCTCGCGCTGAGCTAGAGCTGCGCCTGACAAGTGACACTTTGACGAGAGACACACACGATGACGAGTCTCTGGGGAGGCTGTGGAGTCTGGTTCCTGCAGACAGTGTTTCCCCTGGGGCAGTCTCCGTGCCTGAGAGTGCCGTGTGTGTGTGTGTGTGTGTGTGTGTGTGTGTGTGTGTGTGTGTGTGTGCGTGTGCGTGTGCGTGTGCGTGTGCGTGAGCGTGTGCGTGTGCGTGTGTGTGAGAGAGAGAGAGAGAAAGAGAGAGAGAGAGATTCTCTGAGCTCTACAGCAAGCTTCACAGAGGATCCCCTGGACCATTTGTTGTCTCCTCAAACATCAAAAGCAGGCATGGCAAACCAGCCACTTGCCCTTGAATTCAAGAGGCCCCTTGTGGAATCTCTCTGCCCTCCCCCTTGCTCCACAGGATGCTAATGAAGGGAAGTGCTGCCTCCAGGCTGGTGCCTCATTTGTCTCAGTCCCAAGTCGTGGATCACACGTAGGCCAGAAAGAAAACAACCAAGTACAGTCGGCTCTTCAGAGGGCCTACAGTCTAGGCCCTGAAGACTATAAAGTGACATGAAAATTTTTCTTTCGGAAGGAGACAGCGGGTGCATTTGAAGTTTTCTAGGCCAGCAAAAAGACCTCTGAGGTGGTGGAGTTCTGTCTTGAGCAGGACTTGTGAGAGAGGAGGACAGGAGGTTTCCTTGGGAGAAGTAGATGGAGCCAATGTGGAAGAGAACAAGGAATCGAACAAGCACAGGATAGGTGTGTCAGCCATGTGCTCTCCCAGGTCCCCCGACAGAAAAATAACAAGCAACCTCCATCTTTCCCTTCATGCCCTGAGGTGATAAGATCCCCCTCTATGCTACTTTTCCAGTCATTGTGACAAAATACGTGGAAAAAAAATCTTGGGGTGGGGGGAGATTAGCTTTGTCCTCTGAGTCATGTATTTTGGACCAGCACAAAGGAGAAAGCAGCACAGAGGTCCTAGTGACCGGACCCAGGAAGTAGCGTGTTCCTACAGTGTTGGGCCAGGAAGTAGTGAGTGCCTGGTGCCTCACTCATGGCTTAGACAGCAGGTGCTGGCTACTGACAAACGTACTGCTGGTGTCATCTGCTTGGCCTATCTTTCTAGTAGGATAGCCAGGTGTTCCTATATCCTATCGCACAGCGCCAAGGTCCCAAACTCAGAAGTCCCATGGTAACATTTCCATTGTGTTCTTATTAACCAAGTCAAGCCCCAAGGCCAATCTGGGCTACAGGAGGAGAGATGATGCTTCTTGTTATGGTTGTTGTTGCTGCTGCTGCTGTTTTTCCTCTTCCTCCTCGTTCTCCTCCTCCTTCTCTTCCTCTTCCTCTTCTTTTTCTTCTTCTTTCTAACATGTATGAATATTTTGCCTGCATATATGTAAGTGCACCACATGCATGCCTGGTGGCCTGGGAGGTCAGAAAAAGGTGACAGATCCCCCCCTAAACCTGGAGTTGTGGATGGTTATGAGCCACCATGAGGGTGCCAAAAACCAAACGCTGGTCCTCTGCAAGAGTAGTAAGTACTCTCAACCACTGAGCCATCGCTCTAGCTCCGCTGGCTCCTCGAAGGGAGGAAACCATGTAAGCAAAGCCCTGGGAGGAACGGTTCACTGCCATCTTTCAGACAGCCTGACAGAAGCAGAAGCAATTGCCACTTCTGAAGTTGAACCTGTGGAGAAAACACAGGCCACATCCTTCCACATCCTCTTATAGGTGCAGAGGTCTTTCTTCCAAGTAATTTCTCACCACTGAGCCTGGCTTGGGACACTCAGGGCTTGCCACAAAGCCTTCAGTGCGAGGAAATGAAATATGGAAACATTTCAGAGAAGGCCTGAGGAGGCGGGCTGAGGCCAGAGAAAGGGCAAATTGAGTAGGTTAGAGGTGCAGTGAGGGCAAGGGGGCCTCCCAACAGATGGTACTCACGGCCTCCCTGTATTTAAAAGCCAACAGGGAAGAGCTTCCTAGCTCTAACAATTCCAAAAAGCTGTCATATGGCAGAAAGAAGTGTTCTTCAAAAACTCTGAAGACTTGTGGTATTTAACTGTCAGTCAACCGTTTGAGCTCTGAGAAACGTCCCTCATATTGTCTCAAGTTCTTTTTTAGCTCTCCCCATGTTAATGCTCCTCCCTCCCTCTGGTAATCTTCATTTTCTTCTTTCTATTCTTCTGTATTCAAGCTGTTTTCCATGTCAAGTCTATTATATTTTCTCACGAGAAAGGATAACATAGGCTAATTAACGGAACCTCCTAACAAAGATGTTCACTGCAGTAGCCTTCATGTTAACAAAAACTTGAGAGCCAAGTGTAGTGGGTACTTGTCATCACAGTACTTGGAGGGCTGAGGCAGGAGAATTTGAGTTCTAGTTGAGCCTAGCCTGTGTAGGAAGAAACTGTCGCAAAGAAAAAATGATAATAAGAAAGAGAAGTGGGGCCGGGCGGTGGTGGCGCACGCCTTTAATCCCAGCACTCGGGAGGCAGAGGCAGGCGGATCTCGGTGAGTTCAAGACCAGCCTGGTCTACAAGAGCTAGTTCCAGGACAGGCTCCAAAGCTACAGAGAAACCCTGTCTCAAAAAAAAAAAAAAGAAAGAGAAGTGGGGAAGGGATGGCAGTAAAATGATTCAGCTGGTAAAGATACTTGCTGCCAAGCCTGAAGCCCTGAGTTTGATCCCCAGAACGTACCATGGTAGAAGGAGCGAACTGGTTCCTGCAAGTTGTCCTCGGACATCGTCATGCACTTCGTGGCAGGTGCAAGACCACCCGTACCCAGGTTACACACATTCATAGATAGATAGATAGATAGATAGATAGATAGATAGATAAATAGATGAATAAATGAATGAATAAATAAATAGCGGTTTTTTGGTTTTTTAATTAATTAATTATTTATTTATTATGTATACAATATTCTGTCTATGTGTGTGTCTGCAGGTGCAGAAGAGGGCACCTAAACCTCAGTACAGATGGTTGTGAGCCACTATGTGGTTGCTGGGAATTGAACCATCAGGACCTTTGGAAGAGCAGGCAATGCTCTTAACCGCTGAGCCATCTCTCCAGCCCATAAAGAGCATTTTTAAGAGAGAGAAGGAAAAGGCAAGAGTAGGTAGCATCAAAGTCCAGCAATAAGAATACTACTGAATTCTGATAATTTCCTGGGGTAGAAAACTTCGCAGCCGTCTTCAATGAGGTTTCTAATGATAAAAGAAAGGCTGATAGTAGAACATTGGGTGAGAAAACAAAGACGACTCAAGGATGTGGAAGGGTTTGGACTCAGTGGCGGTATATGGAAATTCGGTCAGCAGAGCGAGAACTTCTTAAGCAAGTACAGCGACACTAGTGATCTCAATCCGCTTGTTACTATCCCCAAAAGGCAAATGCCATCATAGCCCCGTTTCTGTTTCATTTTGTTTTTAAGATAGAGTCTTAACTATGTAGCCCTGGCTGGCCTGGAACTGGGAATGTAGACCAGCCTAGCCTTGAACTCACAGAGATTAGCCTGCCTGGCAAATTTTGGGATCAAAGATGTGCACCACCATCCCAGGCTTCAAAGCCCCTCTCTGAAGTTGAAACAGTGGAGACAGGCAGAAGTGAACTAACCTGTCCAAAAGGATACTGCTCATGTTACAGGGCACGCGTTTGAACCCAGACAGTGGGGTTTTCTGTCCCACCTTCTGAATTGCTAGAATGTGGCCGCTTTTATTACAATCGCAAAAGAGATGTGTTCAAGTGTTAATAGCAGTTATCTCTATTAAAGAGTCATGGGCAAGGGCCATTGTCATCGTTCGTTTCCTGTGTATTCCCAACGTTGTATAATAGGCTATGATTGCCTTCGGTCACTGGTGGGAGGAGGAGTCATCATTATTTTACAATAAGAATAAAAACAAATAGAATCCATAACCAATAAGCCTTCACCCAGTGGAACCAGGCATGGTGGCACACGCCTGTAATCCCAGCACTCAGGAATCAAAGGTAGAAAGACAATGAAATTGGAGCAAGCCTGGACTACAAAACAAGTCACTGTCTCAAAACAGAAACAAAAACACCACCACACAAGTGGGCTGGGATGTGGCTCAGTTGGTAGAGCACTTGCCTAGTACTCTGGGTGTGATCCCAAGCACCACATAAGCTGTGGGTTATGGTGGCACTTGCCTGTGACCCTGTGCTAAGGAAGTCGAGGGCAGAAGGATCAGGAGTTCAAGGTCATTCTTGACTAACAGTGAGTTTGGAACCAGCCTGGTGATACTTAAGAACCTGTCTCAATAACAAAACAGACCAAAATAAAATAAATTTTATCCACTGGCCTTAAGTTTGGAAAGTTTCCTTTTCTTCCTGAACCTATCCTTACCCTGGCTCCTGCCAGGGTCCCCTCTTGGCTCTCCTCCTGAGGAAGCAGTCCCTGCTGGCTCGCTGTTTCTTGGCAGCCTGTGGCTGTCAGTATTTGACCAGACCTCACAGGTCCCCAATGACTGCTGGGAGGCAGCTGCTTCCCTACACAGAGCCGCCCCTCCCAACCATGCAGAGCCTGGCTTTCAATGCCCCAGCATCTGGCATCCACGTGTGTCTTATCCCCAGTTAAATCATTGGGCACTCTCAACGCAAACGTGACTTCCACACATCTTGCCAGCGCCCACATCACCTGCAGCACCCATGGTCTCCACAGCCTCTGGGAACACATTTACCCATTAGCAGTGGGCATGTGGAAGGCTAAACAGCACAGACTGTGCAAGAGGGGACTACGTGCCGAATCTCCAGGTCCATCTTGATGGGGAGGGAGATAACAAATACAGGGGCGTGCATATGGGAAGAAGCAGATTTTCAGACCAGAGGAAACAGATTGAGGATGCTGGAAAAGAAGACAAAAATCAACATCAGCAATCCACTGGAGAGGCAGAGTGAGGAAGCTGGGTCCTTACAGCAAGGAAGGCATCCTCAGTCTCTGTGACATTCAATGCAAACCCCAATAGAATTCATTGTCCCCGTAAATGTCCCCATTGATCAGTCTACATATTTATTGAACCCACAGTGACAAGTTACAAGGTCCTTGATTTCAGACAGGCGTTCATGAGGATTGAGGAAGGACTATGAACCTTTCTTCTTCCCCATTCTCTCTCCCTCCCTCCCTCCCTCTCTCTCTCTCTCTCTCTCTCTCTCTCTCTCTCTCTCTCTCTCTCTCTCTCACACACACACACACACACACATTTGCACAAGTTTAGGAATTTAGGAGATTGGTTCTTAAGACGTGCTGTGATCTTTCTCCTCTCTCTCTCTTTTATGATGAGGATGGAACCAGAAATGTATCACATGCGAGATGAATGTTCTACTACTGAGCTACACTCCCAACTTTAGTGTGAGTGTGTCGTTGTGTGTGTTTCAATTGAGACAGGGCTTTGCTATGTAGCTCAACCTGGCCTCAAGCTCACAAACTTCCCAAGTGCTAAGATTATTTATTCAATAGCTCTGTGTGTTCCATTCCCTTAACCCGAAGTCACAGAGTCAGCAATCAGCAGATGAGAATGTGAACTCAGCAGTTGGGCTCCAGAACCTTCCAGATGGGCCACCTTGTTGAACTGCTACTCCTTGGGGACCTCAGAAATCAGAAGAGTCTGGGTTTCGAGTCAACGAGAAGACCACTCCTTTGTAGGAAACTTGTGTCTGTGTCTCCTTTCAATCCCTGCCTGGTAAGACTCCAGAAAATACCCATGCACTACTAATTCCTCCACTACCACACCAATGCCACCACCACCACCACCTCCACCACCACCACCAACACCTCCACCACCACCTCCACCACCACCTCCACCACCACCACCACCTCCACCACCACCACCACCACCACCACCATCACCACCACCACCATCACCTCCACCACCACCACCACCACCACCACCACCTCCACCATCACCTCCACCACCTCCACCACCACCACCACCTCCACCATCACCTCCACCACCTCCACCCTCATCACCACCACCACCTCCACCACCTCCACCACCATCACCACCCACCACCACCACCCACCATCACCTCCACCCCCCATCCCCCCCCCTCCCCTCCCCCCCCTCCCCCCACCCCCCCCCCCACCCCCCCCCCCCTCCCCCCCCCTCCCCCCCTACCACCCCCCCCCCCCCCCCCCCCCCCCCCCACCCCCCCCCCCCCCCCCCCCCCCACCTCCCCCACCCCCCCCCTCCCCACCCCACCACCTCCCCCCCCACACCACCACCACCACACCACCACCTCCACCACCACCACCCCACCACCACCCCCCTCCCACCATCCCTCCACCTCCCCCCACCACCCCCTCCACCACCCTCCCCCACCACCACCACCACCACCTCCACCACCTCCACCACCACCACCACCTCCTCCCCCCCCACCCCCCCCCCCACCACCCCCCCCACCCCCACCCCCACCCCCACCACCACCACCCCCCCCCCTCCACCCCCTCACCCCCCCCCCCCTCCCCCCCCCCCCCCCCCCCCTCCCCCTCCCCCCCCCCCTCTCCCACCCCCCCCCTCCCCCCCCCCTCCCC